>NC_036457.1:22322162-22632889 GCF_002775205.1 Xiphophorus maculatus | reverse complement strand
CAAATCAGGAGGATTGTAGTTTATTTATGTAACTTTGTCATAATTTACAATTAAATTCCTACAGTGTTTCTTCTTTTTCTTACAACAATTTCAGCCCACCCTCCTCCACCCCCATCCAGGTGGCACAAGTGAAACATAACACCAATAGTATGCAATATAACTCAGGAACAGGATGAAAAATTAAATGATTAAGAATAAATGCCAACAAAAGACTAAAATAATTATAAAATGTTATATGAATGTTAGAATTTGGATATTCTGATGTAGGACAAAAGAGAAAAAGTCTAATCTTCACAGTCTGTATGCAAGAAAACTGAAATAAAAACCTTAAGAAATAAAAGCAGCTGCAACGGGTCAGATTACTGGTTCTCTGACCGCAGGCGTCCCAGTCAGACGGGGGAACGTTGGTACCTGGACAGCTTGGTTCGACTTTATACTATAATTTTAGACAATCATTAGAAAAGTGTGGACTCTTAAACTGAATTAAGTCTGACACAAAAAGAGAAAGTATGCATAGGATATGTAGCTAAGGAAGAGCGTTGAAGTTAAAAGAATATTTGCCAGAATTCAAACTCTTATATTCCCCACTTTGTTCCCCGTCCTCCATCTTCCATCCTATTGAACAATCAGCTCAGACTATCACATGTTATTGTGACTAGTCAGTGTGTAACATGAAGAATCCTTGCAGAGCTCAGAATGGACGAATTTAAAAGTTGACCAGTTGTTGCCAGAGCTCAGAGGAAGCTGAGCTTTTTCTGACAGGAGTCTTCAGTATCTGAGTTAAAACCTTTATTTACTGTAATTTCATGTCAATTTCATGGTTGTTGTTTCCATTTTATTTTAAATGTTTGTTTTGTTTTGTTTTTATCTTAAAGCGATTTTATTTAATTCCTGCCAGTTCTCTTTTGTTGTTTACCATCATATTTATTATTACTGTCTGGATTATTGTTGCCTTGAACATCACTTTGTTCCCTTCAAGGAGTTTTAAGAGTATTTACAAAAATAATTGGACTGAATATTATATCTGACTAAGCTATAAAATTATAGAACAAAGACTTTTTGACAAATGAGCTGAAAGCAGAGTTTTAATTTGCTATAATTTAGAGACTCTGATGCCTCATATCAGCTGTAGAGCACGCTGGTGAAAGGCTGGTAAACCAGCCACAGGACCAACAGATACCTTCACTGAGTTGATTCATCAGGAAAGATTCCAGTTACAGTCAATGTGAAACTTTGCCATAGTTTCTGCAAACACTGAAAAAAAACCCCAGTAAAGTAGATTCAATTGAATTTATCCAAAATGATGAGAGATAAACCTCAAAATCTTTCTGTGTTTTTGTATTTTTGAGGTTAAAATTAAGCATTTGTAAAACAAGGCAATGACTTGGTCTTTCTTTTGGAAGATTTTAATGGAAGATTCTAGAATTAAGGTCAGTGTTCTTTCTTCAACTCATCACTGGGATATTAAAGGGCCATAGAGCTGTTTTTAGAGCGCAATCCAGTAACTACAATATGTCAGCTTCAGTTGACATAATTAACTTAACTTAAATTTTAAAGTCATGCTTGACTTAAAAAGTTTTACTTTAAGTCAAACGTGATTTAAAAATAAAATCTTATTCAATAATTTTTACCTTGAAATTGGGCCTGGTAAAACCTTTAACAATGTTTTACCAGTGTTGCACTCAGACACAGCTTGTATAGTAATGCACAGTTCCACCAGGTGTTTGCTAATTGCTGCTGGCTAGTCTGAAGGAGCTGAATGGGGGAGTTGTGGTTGAGTGTTTCTTTGGGAGGCAGAATCTTGGAAACTGCAGCTTTGAGGAGGAACTGCGTCTCAAAGATCTCACCAAGTGTTTTGTGCAGCTGAGTGGTTGCCATGGAGATTAAAGGATTTCTCAAACATACATGTAAGAATCAAAGTAAACTCCATGTATGTTTTGGTTGAGGGAATAACATTATAACATGATGTAAAGCTCAAAAAAGTTGATTTTGCATCATATTTCCCCTTTAAGAGGTTTTCTTCACAAATGTCTGCTTGGTTATACTGAGACGGTAAAACCTGAGTACTCTGAGCCCTGTGACCGCAGCCTGAGGGGCCATGCTGACACCCAGGGGAGAGGCCGAGGTTTGTGCTGCGTGTGCAGCAGCTGCTGGAGGATCATGTGAGCCGGTGGCGTTGCTGAATCAGGCTCTCCAGCTGCATCACACAGAGCTGAGCAGGTCGCTTCGCTCAGGCTGCAGTCACAGTGACACTCTCTCTGGTTAAGAAACTTCATGTGGCAGATCGTCACATCGCTTTGGTGTCAGAAAGCAGTTTATGCAGTCAGTTAAACGGCGGTCACCACAAACCCTCAGTGCATTCACAAAGCTGGACAAATACATTGCACTTGTCATTTTTTTCTGCAATAACAGTTACACGTCTTTTGTCCATTCTTATTTGCAAAACACATGTAGCTATGTGTCTGTGCCTGTGAACATTACTGCGGTGTTGTCAAAGGGACTGGGTTTTAACTAGGCCACTGTTCTAATGGCGGGTGCCTCCACACTGCCTCAGGAACTGATCTGGATTCATCTCCATCCATCCAGCAGCAGCCGAGTTTCCTTCAGCAATTTTAAATCACGTTTGTAAGTAGAACATGTTGCTGTTCACTGCAAAATGCAAAATAACTTCTTCATTTTCACATAAAAGATTTTATGCTTGTTGAGGTGGTTTTTAGCTTTTCCATAAAACGGTTGATGCATAAAGGGGAGATGGGAACTCATTTACTGAATACGTTCAGAGGAATCAAACCTGGAAACATTCAAACCTTCAGCTCAGAGGGGACGACTCTCTCAACTGTTTTTGAGATGTGTGGTCAGTGCTAGTTGGGAACCTCTGCATCTTGTTTACTACAATCATTCATAGCATCAACATGTGATGAAATCAGGCTCTGGTCAGCCTGGTTGACTCCAAACCAGCAGATGGAAATATTCCTGTTCACTTTTCCTTACTGCATTTTAAAAACTCCCTTAAAAACCTTTTCCATCCCTCCTGAGGGAAAGCATAACCACAGCATAATGCTGCCACTACCGTGTTTAACAGCGGCTTTGCTCCTGGCCTGTCTGCTGTGTTTCTTGGTCTTCCTGATGCCGTTTGCTCCTCTGAGATCCTTGAAGAACGTCACATCAATGCTACTTATCCATCAGCCACAGAACATTTGTTAATACATTTGCTACTCTGTAGCAAGAAAACTGCTCCAACTCTGATAAACCTGAGCTCTTCTAAAGTTTTTGTTCTAATAAGCAGTGTATGCAGGAGCTTCAGCTCTCCATCATCCATCCTGTCAGCCGTTTCTTCAGGATGCGCCCCGGGCAAGAAGAGAAATTATAAATCAATCTGTGAATGTGTGACAGGGCTGCAATATGTGGCACAGTGACGAATGGATGAAAACCTGCCCTGAGTTATGAGGAACGGTTTATGAAATGTTTTAATTCTCTGCTGTAACTAACTAAAACCATGTTGCCCACGGGTTGATGTGCTGATGAAAAACGACCAGAACTCATTTATATTTCTTCTAACTCTTTCATGCTGCTTTGCTTTGGATTTACAGGGAGGTTCCTGCTCACAACAATATTCTACAATCTTTTCTCTTCTTCAGTTCAGTCGTTTTATGAGCTTTATTTTATTTTATCGCTGTATGCTAATACACGCAGGCTTATTTTTGCCAGTTGGTTTACTTCCAGTAGACGTGCTAAACGTAAAATAATCCTCGTTCTGGATAAATGAAATAGAACCTTGACTGTACATTGAACTGGTTCCTCCAACCTTCAGCAGCCACTCTACTTCACATGTCGTCTGCAGAAAGCAGGCAAGAATATATTCCAACTATTTCAACTATTTACAGTTAGACTAATAAAATAATTTGCAATCCGCTCTTCACCCGGTGAAATTCCCACACACAGCTTTGTGGCATCTGCGGATGTCAGAAGTTTTATTTTTAACACACTGTCTCTCCATATATGTATATACAGTATATTTTTCATGACAGCTTACAGGGAAAAGCCTGTTCTGGTGCTCTTGCTCACTATGAATTTGTTTGTCTTGATTAGAGATGATAATCTCACTGTGAACAAAATTCTCTTTAGGACTGGTAGTGATGATGTCACTGACGTTTGGGTCATTTCCTCATTGATCCTCTCACCTGTGTGAAGTGAAACGCTGTGAATACTTTCCAAACGTTCTGTACTTTCGTGTAGATGGATGCTGTTCTGACATCAATATCCGTCTAAATGATGGAATTCTGTTTATGCAAAACACATCCTCATATTTCTTTTGTCATTGTTCATCTTCACAGAAATTTGCCTGTGGATTTTAACCCAAAAAAAGCAGTTTACTGCATTGTTATTTGGTTTAATCTTCCAGGAAACAATGCAAATGATGTAAAATTGTTTAAATCTGAACTCGTGTATGAACAAAACAAATCAATTTTATAACGTCCTTATTTTAAAACTGTCATAACGATGTTATCCTCTCAGCGTCTTCATGCAAACTAATGTAAGCCTATGGAGGGTGGCAGGTAATGAAAACTGGAAGGAAAATGGAGAACCGTCGACTTCAAGGAAGAAATGTGGGAAAACATCCTGAATGACCGGTGGTCACTAAAACATTTGGTGAAATAAAATCCAAGGAAATCAACATCAGAACTCAGGGCTGTTTAATGGAGAACATAGAAACATTGTGAAGAGATGTCAGGGGGTTGAGACTGGACAAAAAATCCACTGATGTTGGAGAAAAATGAAAGCAGAGCTGGGTGGAAATAAATCTGGTGACATTGCAGAAGTTCATTGAAACAATGCTGCCATAATCAAAGCTAAAGGAGAGTCAGTAACTCCTTATGACCAGACAGTGTGGTCGGCAAAAACCTGTCATTCTAAGAGCCACGATGTTATAAATTATTGTTTCAGCTGCTTCATGCCTCTCGCATTGTTGAGCTGATCCTCCTGTACATGTCCTGCTTTCATTGATCAATTATGGTCAAGCTTTAGGTCAACCATTTTCTACAGATAAGAAGCTTTCTCTTGGCAGGCTTTTCTCTACTTATCCAGTAGAGCTTATTAGACAGTGTTTTCCCCTACTGTCATAATCTTTAATGATGTTTAATGACATCTGAGGGTTGAGGGATGGAGATCTGTGGATCTCACCTGCATGACCGCATAGTCTGACCAGTGAATTTGTTCCCAGGTACTTTACCACTAGTGAATAATTTCTCTGTAAAATGATGAACTTCAAGCAGTTAGGAAATATTGGACTGATTAGCTTGTGGATCCTATTTCCCTTCTTAAATTGCAAAGTTGCAACAATAGGGAACTTTTCACACCATTATTTTTTTGTTTGTTTTGTTTTGTTTCTTTGCTTAAATCAATAATCAGTGGTGTATTTCTTGTTGTCGTTGTTTTTTATAGGTTACATTCTTAATTCAGTACCTAAACCCAATCAGACTGGGTTTAGATGTGCTTTCCTGCATCCAGGACTGTATGATCTGGTGAATAAAAGTGGGTGAAACATTGGAACACATTTGGGTTGTCTATTCAGAAACATAGAGCATGGCGGCGTTGGATTTCCATAGTTATTGTCGTCCCAGCAGGATGTGAAACAGAGCTGTCTTCCTGCCGGGCCTCATGAGGATTCAGAGAGTTTTTCCTCTGCATGCAGCGGGCCGGCTGAGCCTCAGCTGCTGGAGCAGATCCCGCTTCACGTTCACTGACTGGATGTTCACTTGCCTGTGCTGATGTGATTTACTCTGAGCCTCCAGCTGCTCCTCGCATTATTTGTCAACACAGCCAGCCATTACCTATTAATGACTTCTTCATGCTTTATTAAACGCACTGTCACGTCAACTCATCCGGGACTGTGCAGGGAGCAGGAAAATGCTGAAAGCTCCAGTTGTTTATGTCTCATTTTCTCCTGGTTTTGCTCTCAGAATGTGACAAACTCTTGGTCAGATCAGACATGAAAGGACGGAGCTGTTCTCCATCAGCAGTGTTTGATGTGAGCCGAACGTCACAGAGGAGACCACTGAGGTGTGGGTCTCACCAGACAGATCAGCTGGAAAGCACAGATCAAAATCTTATGATTCCTCTTTGCAGGGTTGACTTGATGAATGGTGGATAAACACTTATTCACAACATCAAAAGTTTTTTTTATTTGTATTTGTAAGTTTTTGTACCAAAATCAGAAAATCTGGTGCTGGTCTCGTGTTTTAACTTTATAGTCCCACAACTAGCTTCAGATTACCAAAGACATTTTAAAACCAGTCAGATTTAACCTCACATAACTGCTACATTACTGTGCTTAACTCTCCATTGATTAAAATACATGTCTGCTTTTTCGTTACTTTTGATGTTTTCTGTTATAATACAGTTTTTATGCACAAACTCAGGTTGACAGTCTGATGGTCTCCAATCAGCTCCAGCATGAGGTACACAATGGGTTGTTTTAGCAGGGCAAACATCTGCTTTCTATACTGATGAAAGTTCTAGTTGTTCCACCTGATTCACTCCGTTTCAGTTTTATACAATAATTAGTATTCAGAATAAAACTAAACACTGATATTACAGATCCATGTCAGCTGAAACACTGTCTTTACAGCTTCTGCTCCCCAAACTCCACTGGGCATCTGGCATGAAACAGTCTAATAATAAGGAAAATACCAAAGTGCAGATCAAAAACTACCTGAGTAAATACAGACAGACTTGGCCCTGTGTGAGAATATGATTGCTATGATTGCTTTGTGAACTACTAAAATTAGTTTGATTTTATTATGTTCTAAAACCTAAAAAAAATAAATAGAAAGTTCACAACTGACTGAAGATTTTGGTGTTTTTTTAATTCAATAAATAAAGTAAGCTTGACCAATGCCTGGACAGATGGACTAAGCAACAATATAACAGGTCAATGTTAACATATATGATATAAAGCTTAAAAAGGTATGTTTGCGTAACACACCCCTTCTTAAAATGCATCATGCTCGGCTTTAAAGAAAATCAAGAGTCTTTCAGTCTTCTTTGATTTGAAATGAGTCATTTGAAATGAGATGACAAAGTCAATTCTAAAGCTTTGGGGTCTCCAGTGAACCACAGTGAGAGTCAATATTTAATGGAGAACATAGAACAGTGGGGAACGTTCAGGAGACATGATTTAAGTATTTATTTCTGCTAATATGCCTCACAGTGGAAAGGTTCTCTAACTGAGAGCCTAACTGAGGTTTCAAGGACAGACGTTCTCCAACAGTTTCAGGATTTTCTCATGTGTTGCTGTTGTTACATTTATGTGTCTCTCCTACAATTAACAGTCCAACTGTATGCAGTCATTCCTCAGGCTCTGGTTTAGGAGACACTTATCAAACTCTAGATGTCCACTAAACTCTGGTTGTGCTCTGTTTGACAGCAATCAGAGCAGCTGCACATGTCGCTAAGCAACAGCTGGGAAGGAGAGGAACAGGCAGAATCTCCACAATGACTTTACTGTTGTAGACAAAAAAAAAACAACATAGCAAAGCAAACTTTTATATGCAGTTATTCAGTACTGAAGCAACACTAAGCGCTTCTGAAAAAGGATAAAAGCAACAAAGACTTGAGAAATGACCTGTCTGTCTTGCTTCAGAAACGATTTATCCTGAACAGCAGTGTTTAAGTCTGGTAATCTAAAATAATATGTGAAACAGTTCTGCAGTGACTTTTTCCCCCAAAATCTCTTTGGTGCATTTGTCACTGTTATGATTTGCACAACAGCTAGTCCATTCCTCAAAACAATTAGAACAAACTGGAAAATCTAGTTGTTAACCTGCATACCTTACAGCATGTGGCTGATTGAAGAAACCCACTGGTTGTATTCATTGTTCTGCCACTTTTTCTTTAACTTCCTCTGTTATTTTTAAATTTGTATTGCTCCTCTTCTTTTCTTACAAGTAGGACTAAGTTTCTTCTTATTTAGAGTGTTGATGTTTCTTATATTTTCAGGTAAATATTTAATAAACTGCATCCTTAACAAGGACAGTATGACTCCTAGATTGAAGGAAATGTTCTAGGAGTTTTTGTAGGGGATTGATCCTCAGAGAACAGCCATGTTTTTAAAAGCTTCCTCAGACACACTGAAGCTCAGATTAGGAAGAACATCCTGACTCCATTTATTTGTCTTCTTGTCAAGGGAAAATGGGTAAACTCCAAATTACTAGCTTCTCTGTTTTGATGAGCCTAACTGGGCTTAAATGTCAGGGAAGAAGAACCTGACAGAATGCTGCCATACAGGAAGCAGAGTAGTGGTACATCCAGTCTCCCACTGAAGCTGGGCAATTACGTGGGCAGGCAAACTCCCTTATCTCTAATGAACACTTGCAGTCCCTTTAAAAAGCTTCCACAAAGGTCCTGGCAAAGAACATGGCTGCTTGGAAACGGCCCAGGGTTGCTGTTGTCTCTAACAGTCATCCAGATTCTTTTTTAGGGGTTCACAAACACTGACGGCTTTCTAGGCTTTTCTCCTTCAGCAGACGCTTGAAGAAAAAAAAATTACTTTTTCTTTCTTGAAGCACATATTTAAGACACAAAAGGGAGACAGACAACTCAATATGAAAACTGGCCAATCAGAGCAGAAACACAGTTTTACCTTTTGGTTAATAAATATGGTATAAATGGGCCCTAACAGCTGATAGTCCTCAGCAATAGATTATGAAAACATAAAAGGAACAGACTGGACATAAATCCCAAAGTCTATGGAGCCGATGTGACGGACAGTAAGGGACAAATGATGTTTGAACAACCAACGCTCAAGGCCTTAATTCAGCAGTTATCCCTTTATGAAATATAATGATGTTGTGCTCAATAGAAGGATGGGTTCAGAGCATGAAGATTAAACGTGGTGGTCACCAAGTTTGACTGAAAACATTCTTTTTTTCTTTCATCTCTTTAATTGGCATTTTTAGCAAACAAAGTTTCGTTTTTTAAGAGAAAACCAAAGTTAATTGTTTTCGACAGCAACACTGATTCTGAGGACTTGATATTTTCTGTTTCCAGGTCATTTATATGAACAGATTATTAAAGTCATTGATTACGATGACTGTAATCATCACTCATGATCTTTGTGTTTGATGTTTGGAGCTAGATTCATTCCCTGCTCCAGCTGCCAACCACCAGAGATGCTTTTTGTAAGTGGAAGAAGAAACACATAATTAACACACATCCCTTTAAATCAGACCGCAGGCTTTGTCAGTCACTAAGTAGATTAGAGCAGTATTGATTACTGAGTTCATTTGCTGTCACATTCTAATTATTCTTGTCCTTGCATGGAGCTCTGAGTTTAACCTGCAAACAAAACTCCTGAGAACGAACCATAAGTAAAGCAACAGGAAAAAAAACATCCATCTGCAATTCCAAATGACATCAGCCGAGGTCATTAGCATGAATGAGTGTGGAAGCCTGACACAGCACACCGAGAGGCCGAACCAGAGGGTGATTATGGAAAATCTGTGAGCAAGCCTATCTGTGGCACACAGACACTATTGTTGATTGCTGCTCTTCCACAGCAGCAGTCAGTCAGCAGAATGTGGAGACAGCAAAAAGATGGAGAGTGGGTGGTGTTTATTCACTACGAAGGAGGCGCAGTCCATCCAAACCCCAGGCAGCGGGGCGGCCTGATTGACGGCCCACCCGGTACCAATGATCTCTCAAGGAAGGAGCTGAAAAAGTTCGGTGCTATCGCATGTCACCGGCCTCCGTGCGGAGGAGCACACACGTCGGCGCATGACGACGGGCTGTCAGGGCAAATGTAACTGGGCTGGAGGAGATAGCAAAGCAAAGGATTCCATTTTTCAGTGATGCTACAGGGAGCCGGGTGGAAGCTTTGCAGTTTCACACATCACTGACAGGTCAGACTCAGTTTCAATTCAGTGAACTGCAAATACAGAGTTCACGTTCATACAATCAGCCGCTCAGCGTGGAACGCAAAGGGAGCGGGGTAAGAGGTCAGATGCTGGTCAGCGGTGTTTTTTACAGTATTGTACCGTCTGAATATGTCATACTGATTTATTGTGTGGAGAAATGGGAACAAAATGTATCTCTGCAGCATGATGTCAACATCAAACGCTGCTTGCTTTCTGTTGATGCAACACCGAGTGAGTGATCCCATTTACTGTTTCAATAAGACGAGTCAGTGTTAATCAAAACATGGTAATAATAGCGGTAATATTCCACTTGTGAGCATAAGTCAGTTGGACCTTCCCCTTGACCTTTAGACAAGAATCCTGAGCCTTTAAAAGTTCAGCAAACAGAAGTTTATAAAATGTTGTTTTATCTTGAGTTTGATCAAATGAAATCAAGTTAGCATTGAGCTCGTGCTCTCTCCTCAGATGGACGTGCCTTGAAAACCTCCAGTGGGAGTTTATCTGGGAATGGTTCTGATGTTCAAACCATCAGCCGGCTCCTCTCCATGCAGAGGAGCAGTGACTCTTCTTGGGTTTTACTCAGAGTGACGGCGGTCCTCATCCTGTCTCTGAGTGAGACAGTATCATTCCACCCTTAATCCCAATTAGTTGATTCACCATTTTAGTTTTTACACGTTGATGAAACTTAACAAGTTTAGAACCTTGATACAATTTAGCAAAGACATTTATTTGTCTTTACTAAAACTGATTAACTCACACATATTTCTTCCTAGCTGTAAAAAAAACATTATTTTAAACTAAACTTACAATTTTTAGTTAGCAAATAACTAATAGGTTATTATTTAAACATATCTATAATAGCATTCTCTCAATACGTAATTGATTTTATCTTCAAATTGTAACATCAAATTGCTATACCAACATGCTTGTTATCTAGGTGTTGAGTATTGTTACGTCTGTTGCTATTTCTACTGGCAGGGGTTACAGCAGATTACAGGCTGTAGCTCCACACCAAGGCATTATGGGTATAGAATAAATGTCATTTTCTGCACTGCATCATGGGTAGAGAACATAAAGAGGCTCTTAACAAGTCATACATCTGAATTTTTCCATGTATTTATATGTTAACCCTCCTGGCTGTTTGTTTATGCAAGTGCTGTTCTTCTCATGAAGTTATTGAAGAAAAAAAGTAGAGGTGAACAGAGCTTCAATAGACTCCGCCTCTTCACTTCAAAAATTTAATATCCTCCATTTTCTTGACTTAATATTATTACATTCTATGTCTTAGTAGAAAAGTACATTCAACTAATTTTATTTAGTAATGAAACAACTTTTTACCAAACATAAGACTGGCTGGACGTCGAGGTACGCTGAGCTACATCACATTCACAGCAAACGCTGTCAATAGCAACGTAAATGTTTTACTGTAGACCAACACATAGTTGAAGCATTTTCCTATTGGATGAAGAGATTCAGAAAATCAGAAAAAGAAAAACATCCGTTTGTTGAGTTTGTGGCAAAATCTATAAGAATAGAGGATAAAACCCTTTTTGCAGTATAAATTTGAACTTTTAAGTTTTCTTTCAGGCAATATGAGAAAATCTTCCATTCTCATTCTCCTGAACTCAGTATTGTGTTTTGTCCCATCTTGTGAGTTTTATGTATCCATACACTCCTAGTGCGTAGGCAGTAGAGTAAAGAGGATACCACAGTATCTTTGAATCTGCCCAGTAATCTACAGTCATTGTGAGATCTGCACTGAAAGCACAATAAGGATCAATAAACCCAACAACATCTTTTGCAAAACACCAAATCAGAGCAAATCAAATTCTAACTTAAACCTTTGAGTTTTTATAGTGCCTACCATTTAACTGTCTCTGGTTCCGACTCTTCTACGCCTCTGCTTGTGGTCAGACGTCTCCTTATGTTGGCCAAAATGTAAAGGACTTTATATAAGCCAGCTTTCTGATCTGTTCTCTGACAGGACCGGCGCCATGACAGGCAGATGAATCTGGACTTTGGATGAAGCCTGCCATTTTTACAGCTGACCTTGACTAGAGGTCCTTTTAGTAATTTATAGCAAATAATGTTCAAAGGAGTCCCATTTCCAAGATTCACTGTCACTTTGTGTTCTACCATCTCTCTGCCTCCAAAGCCAATGTGCTCTCCTGACATGAACATCCCATAAAAAATATTAGCAGCCGCGTTGGTGTCCTACCCAATTATGTGAAGAGTGAATTAATGCTTCTGAAAGCAATGAGGTTTTAACTGTTGCTGCAACTCCAGATTTTGCAGTCTTATTGCTCTCCATGTGTTAGTCCAAATGACAGCAAGCTGTTTCAAAAGAGTTTTAATTTGTCTATTGTTGGTACTTTATAGGAACACATGAATCCATTTGAGCTTTTAATGAATGTTGATGTTCTCTGTTAAAATGCAGACATGTTTTTATGCACACATTCAGGATGACAACAGCCATATGGGCTTCCAGTAGGCTTTAGGCATGAGGTAAAAATGTGTTGTTGTTTTGTTAGCAGGGCAAACATCTGCTTTCTATGTTATTGATGAAAGTTTTAGCAGCAGAGTGTTGTGTGTAGAGAGTGCTCCCCCCTAAAGCACTGTTTCATCTTTCTACAATAATTAATATTAAGAAGAAACCCAAAGTGTTCCTCAAAGCCACTGGGCAGAAGGCTTGGTATAGAACTGTTTAAGGAAATGTGACAAAATTGGTCAGTAGTTACAGTAGTTTCAAAATTATTCTGCACTACTTTGTATTCTATGGGTAATAAAGAAGAACTGAGTGCATGGTACACTCATTTGGCAGCTGTCCTGAGAAGTAGCCTGATGTGAATTCGTGCGGGGCTAATTGCTGAACGGGGCAGAAATTCCCTTTTTATGGAGTTTATGTGAATTTTTTTATTCATTTTTGCATATGAACCATCTGTAAATGTCTTCCACATTCATGAAGTCTGAATTTTGAGTCTGCAAAGTGATTTTAACAGAATTTAAATAATTTATCTGTCCAGAAAATTTTAATTCCTTCTGTACCAAAATTCCAAACTGATTTCAGCAGATGGTATTTTTTTAGAGCACAACACACACAGCTTTGGTCTTTGAGAATGAAAAACAAATATATCTGGCAGTAATTTACACTGATTTGTAAGAATGCAAAATTCTTACAAAGACCTCGACGTTGGCTGATGTTAGTTATTGTTTTAGCATATTGGTCAACTAAGCCAATATTCATCCATCCATTTTCTTACACCCTTGTCCCTACTGGGGTCGGGAGGTGCTGGTGTCTATCTCAAGCTAACGTTCCGGGCGAGAGGCGGGGTCACCCTGGACAGGTCACCAGTCTGTCGTATGGCAAATAAGCCAATATGAATAAAATAATTATTTTGATCTTGTTGCTGTTTCTGGTTGGTCTGTGTTTGGTCATGTAACGGTGAGGGTGAAGCGGTGCAGGATTCTGAGTGTGTTTTAACAGAAGCAGAGAAGCAATGTCACTAGAGGGTTTTTTGTTGTGGTGAAAGAATAAAGAAATAAATACATAATGTCTGTAAATATCAGTTAGTGATGTCACAGCAATATTATTATTATTGTATATTGATGTCAGCCTAAATTTTCACATTGGTGCATCTCTATAGATTTAAAATACTAAATATAGTAAAAGTAAGTACATGTGTAATGCATCACATTTAGCTACTGTAAGTGTCAGTCGGATTATATTTGTGGTTTAGTTCTAAAACAGGCATGAAGGTATTTCTTAAGACACCAAGTTAAATTAAACACAAAATTTAAATCAACTATTAAAAACATTAATAAAAGACAAAGTCTTTTTGATAGGGAAGTTTCGTACATACCCTTATAAGCAAGGCTTAATTTTTTTATGTGTAGCATTTGATCCTGTTGATTGTATCTTTTTAAAATAATCAGATTTGAATTTCTCCGTGTCTGCACGGACCAGCTTTGTGCTCCGCCTTGATGGATCATGGTATTAACCAGTACTTAGGACTGCCTCACTGAGGACTCAGCTGCTGCTGCTGGTTGGGTTTACACCTCAGGCTTTGATGAAACCAGCAAGTTTCACCTGCTAATAATTGCAGCTGTCACACAAGGACATCTGTTTCCTGAGGCTGCGTCAGCTCTTCCTCTGTAACGCCGTGCCTAAATTGGACTCGTGGTGATGCTGCAGTTTTGTATTTTTTACATAACAAGCTTTCTCACTTTTTCTTTCTCTCTAAGCCTGATGCCAGCTCATGTTATGCATATCACATTAGCAGTGTTGGTTAGGCTACTGTGGCCTAATAAAACCAGGTTGCAGAGCAGCCACAACCTCACAGCTGTAGAAGAGAGATAAAAGATTGTTGACATGCTAGGTTTTTGTCATGAATAATTATTTCATTGCCAATTTAATAAAAAACACAACAAGGAGTGCAGCAGCTAGCAAATGGAAATGTGTTTAGGAAAAACCAACACTGGAGAAGCAGAATTAATTTCTTGTTTTCAGTCATTTGTGCGTTTGCTAAAGTTCACAGTCATGTTGGTTCACAGATACAGAGTTCATATTGAGGTCGAGCTCATTTTATCTGTCCAGTGAGATGATTTCATCTATCAATAGTCAACCGGTAGGTTATATGGTAAACTTGGCAATCACAGCTAATATTCCAGAGGGCATTGCAGCAGCTACATGTGGCTTAGTCACAGCTTTCTGAAAGGTTAGATGCAACAAGGAAGTTTGGAAGGTTTTAAGGGTGCATTCACACTAGACCTATTTAGTCTGCTTCAGTCGAGTTCTGGTTAGTTTACCTAAAAGTCCCTTTCATTTGCAGAGGTGGGAATCTGTAATCGAACTCTGATCCACCTAAAAACGTAGATCTTAGTTCAGTTGAAGTGAACTGTGATGGGGTGTGGATGCATATGAACGCCAATCAGAGCAGAATCTCAACAGATTACATGTGATTACATGTAATCAAGTTTCCTATTCTGAATGGTGAGATCCTTTTTTGTCATAATCCAAGATGTCAACCACACAATAAAGCAAGTTGAACCACTCCTTTTAATAAAGTGCTGTTGTGCCACAGGGGAGGTAATCCAGCTAATGCTCCTCATAGCAACAGCAGGCCTGTTATTTGTTTTGTTTGTTTTTTTTCCACTGTAACTGTGATTGCGTGTTTGTCAGATTTTTTGGGCATGAGAATCAGTTTGTCCTCTCACTGACTGCTCAGACTTGGTGGTGAACCTCTTTTCTCCTTTGTCTCTCGTTTCCTGTTCTGCTCCAATCATGTTTTGTTAGCTGTGGTTATGACTTTGAGTGAAAGTATGATTTTATTCCAATAGTCTTTTACACAGTAAAAATTTTACTTACTTTGTTAAAACAATTAAGGAGGAAGTTTCATAACCCACATGCAGAACCAGTCAGTGAATGAGAACGTAGACATGACAACAATGGTTTATTCACTATATTTACCAGGTGAGTGTACAACACAGGAGGAAGGAATGCCTGGAAGAGAGACTGGATCAATTTGATCACTATTGGAATAATAGATTCTCTACATTCTGTTGAAGTGAGTAACATCTTGGAGGAGAAGTTGGAACCAGATCACTCCAAATCAGTATCATGCAGCGCTTCACTCACTCATCAAAGACTCTGTCCATCACATTCATCCTGATTGGTAATTGTTAAGTGAAATAGAACAATGGCTTTCAGAAATGCAAAAGTGAAAATCAAAAAAACGTCCAGCGAAAATAGAATAATTACCAGCACTTCATCCAGATTAATGTTTTACTGCCTATTCATGCTAGGCTTGTCCCAGATGAGCAGACGTTTTAGTGCAGCTTCCTGCTGGAGCAGATTTGAATTTTCTCTGTGTAAATTAAATCGTACTGGAAAACTTCATATCTGACTTCTATCATCAGTTAGACTGTGTCATCCTGTTTTTATTCTCTGAGATTAAAATATGTATTGATGCAGCTTTTTGCAGCTGTCCTTGCAGTCCACTCTGATGTGGTAAACCCTTTAACAGTATGAATTAAGACAGCATTCTCCACTTTGATTAGTGGGGGTCAAAGGGTTAGGGGGGTTCTGACGGGGGGAAACATGCAGGAGGGAAGGAGTGAGAGAGAGGAAACAGACCTGGATGTCAGCACAGCATCAGAGAACATCATTTCTCTGTTGACTCCGTCTTCCTGATCCAAACAACTGGAGATAACGACAGAGGAGTGAGACTCCACTGATGCACCAACAGAGAAATCTAAGACAAAGTTCCTGAAAGAAGTGGCAGATTGTCCATAAGGGGGCGCTGGGGCGCCTGCAGTCAGGAGTTAATTAATTCTTTTAAAGTTCAGTTTTGATAGAATTCAGCCTGTTTGTTCAGAGTTGCATTTAGTTTGGATCTTTTCACTGTTTTTAGTCTGATTCAGTGTTAGCTATGGAAACTGATTTAGATCTAGATTTTATTTATTGTCATTGAGCAAAGATACAGAAGTAATATTTGGCAGCGAAATGTTGTTGCTACTGGGATACCCAGAAAAAAACACTAAAAACTGTAAGTGTGACTGTGACTGCATATAGGTATTAAAAAGTTTTATTGATGGAGGTAAGAAATAACAAAAATGATTAAATTGTTTATTTTGCAAGTTAGTGAACATATCTTTTACTTTTAACTGATTTAGCCATTCATGTTATTTGTGTGGAGTTGAAGTTCTTTAATATGAATCCTTATAGATATATTTTGATCCTTTAGAAGTGAGTTTTAATTATTTTCAGATTGATTTTGTGTATTTTGTGATAATTTTTTTTGTCTTTTAGCTGGATGCCGATCATTTTAGGCTATATGAAATGGATCTATTTTCAATAAAATCTAATGGATATTTTTTACTATTTTGTATTGATCAGTAATACAGAATGAAGCTAGATTGTATTTCTATGTAGATGCAGAGATATTTTCTTTCAGATGTACACCATGTAATCACAGCTGGAAGCAGAGCAGCAGAAGTTATGGGAGAACCCTGAGGGCGTAAGGTTGGTCCCACATGTCATTCAGTCTCCATAGTAACCAGCTGGTGCACCGGTTGGTGGATGGTGGCGGTCCATACAACCTCCAGTAACACTGAGGATTTTAACTCAGAAATGCACCACAGCATCAGGATGTGGAGTCAGAAACAGAAACACAGAAGTTTCATAAGGACACAAACTGTAAACAAAAAACTTCGACTTTCTTCACAAAGGACAAGCTGCTGCAAACATAAGTGTTGCCATCATTGAGGAAAACTTAATGAATTCAATATCAACAAAACTGACTGCAAACAATGACATCAGTTTCATATTAGACCTGTTTGCATGTCAATAGATTTTTGTAGTTTTGAGTATTTATTGTTTTTTGTAACTGATCTTTGGAATAAATGACTTTAGCTTAGTGTGCTCCTTGTTTATGCCTACAGACCAGTTCTTGAAACTTTCTTCATTGGTATTATTGTTGAAGAGTTGTGTGTTCTTTCTATGGTAGAATTGTGTGTGTGTGTGTGTGTGTGCATTTGTGTGTGTGTGCTGTAGCTTGAAGTCTGCATGGTTAATTAAATGGGAACATTATCTGCTGAACTTTGTGGTTTACTATAGAAACATTTTAAATGCCATTGGCAAGTGGAAAAGGCCTGATCCATCCTAATTACTGAAAGGGTAAATACTTAGTCATGAAACATAAGTCAAGATAAAACTTTACTTTAAGTTTAAAGAAGTTTGTTATATCTTATCTGCTTCACTGAACCTGCACCAGCTCATAGTTTCAGCATCATGTGACCAGAACAAAACGATGATTCATCACTGGATTACACTTTGACTGCTTTCATTCTTTTGCACATATTTTATGGAATCTTAAGGAATCTGCTTTTTTTTTTTTTTTGAAGGAATACTAACCCACCACTCTGCTCCTCCAAACCAGCAGCAGCAATTAGCAAACACCTGGTGGAGCTGAGAGTCTGCTGAGCTCAGAATACAAACTACTTCAGAGAGCAAAACAGGAGTATTGTTCTGATGATGTGATCAAAAGCAGAGGGTAAGAGCTTCTTAAAGAGACAGAGGCCAATTTTAAGATGTCAGATAATAGAAAGTCTAATTTCTGTTATGGTAGTTTTGATATATGCAGCATCTCATAACAATTTAAGGTAACATATTTGTTGTGGTATAAAGTGGCATTATATGTCAGAAAAATACAAAATACAGACAATTAAAATTATCAATCGTTAATGCCTGGATGAACCAGCTTCTTTACTGTGAATAAGCGCTTAAAGTGCTGAAATATTGTTTTCTTTTAAATATATACTATAGGGAACTCTTATCTACACTTCCAGAATCCTATTAGAGTGGATTACATGTGGAGCATTAAAATATGTATGCCTATTTGGCCGTGTGTACATCAATATGACATTTAACACACCAGAACTCTTTCCAGTGTTTGTATGTCCCCTCTACACACTGATGGAGTTTTTGTGACAAGAGC
This sequence comes from Xiphophorus maculatus, assembly GCF_002775205.1. NCBI lineage: Eukaryota > Metazoa > Chordata > Actinopteri > Cyprinodontiformes > Poeciliidae > Xiphophorus > Xiphophorus maculatus. Next base: position 22,614,480 of record NC_036457.1, on the reverse strand, counting down.
TGAGACTTTAATAAACATATTCCAGTTTGTGATGTATCCATGTAGACTGTACACCTGGAACCTTTTAGCAATAATGACATAGAGAGCTGTTACTATGTTTTGTTTTTATTTTTCTATCTTTATCTCACATTGTCCAGACTGTGTTATATTTGAACTGTAAGGTCAGGAAGGTATATGACAGAAAACTGGAGCTGTAACTATTTTGGAAGAATTCTTTGACCCATAGCTTGACTTCACTGATTTCGAGGTTTTCAACTCCTGCAGTTTGATATTACAGCCTTTCGGAGAATGTGTAGACGTCTATAGTTTTTTCTAACATGTAGCCGGGGCCTTGGAGACCAATTCTACACCTTGAGTTCACACTCAACCTACAGTGTGAGACATTTGTAACCGTAGCTAATGACTATTGGGTATAGTCATTAGCTAGGAAAATGGCTAATGACTATCACCAGTGCTACTTCTAAATGTAGTGCTGGTGATTACTCCCAACCCTAAACCCTGATAGCTTGATCCATGGGACTCGCTGTGTTTCACATATTCCTGCTGAGCCGTTTTGACTTTAGAACATAAAAGTCTCACTCAGATGATGGGAAGTTACTGATGAACTGAGATGTGGGACAATTCCACCTAGATGAGATGGGTTTCATTTTCATCAGTGTGTGTGGTTGTCTTCTGGTTTCTATGTCAAATCCGTTTTGCACATTGGAACACAAATGAACCACAACTCATTCAGGGAGAATGTACACTGTCCGCTCTGCTGTTACTAAAACATGGTTGCTGTTAGCGATTGCCTTTGACTGTAATTTTCTCTTTATCACACAGATACTGGATCCACAGGTGTGCTTAAACAAGCATCCAGGTTCAAACCACCCCTCTGGCAGACATGAGGAACAAAGGGTATGTTCTAACCTCTCCCATCACCATGCCCATCTATGACTGAGGAACCTGGCCAAAAAAACTTAAACAGTGGCAAAGCAACGTTTGGCCACATGTAACAGGTCAAAGCAAGTCAATCGTTATTCTCTGATATTTGTTTTTTGCTCACATATTGGTATTGATCTGATAAATTAAACTGGGTTGATATTAAGCGATATTTGTTTGTTTCTGGAGGCTGGTCATGTGGTGTTTGTTTGGTCATGTGACAGTGATGGTAATGCAGTGCGGAATTGTGGGAAATTTAGCTGAAGCAGAAAAACTTTTTATTCAACGTGTTGAAATTGAAATGAAGTACATATGATATAAACAATATTGGTACAGTAAGTATCAGTTATAAGTCACAATAGCAATATTAAAACTGGATATCGATATTGGCTTAAAGTTTCACATTGGTTGCATTTGGATTTGAAACATTATTGCGCACCAATAATGTTGCATTAAGGTCATATGTTTGAGCCTGGCTGAGCTCACATGAGCAGGATTTCCCCCACTAAGCCTGGAGGGCCACCAGACTTTACTTGCCCCACCCCTACCCCCACCACCAGGCTAAGCATTGTTTGTTTATTTGAAATAGAGCTGGCAAACTGTCCTAGCGCCCCCTACCAGTAGCAGGTTTTCTGGGGGAAACGCTGCCTGTAGATCATTTGAAATTTTCCACCTCAGCCTGCCTCATCTACAGCAGTTCACAGGGAACTTGAACTCTGGTCAGGTCCTTTAGATACTGGTCTCTAAAGAGGAAGATGTCCATTCTAGTTGCCTCCACATGACTCCATAGAGCATTAGCAGAGAAATGGAAGCACAAAGAACCAAATGAGAACAGGCAACAGTTTTCACAGCCATTGAGTTGTGGCCATGTCTTAAAGCTGACTGAAAACAGAAGATGTTTTTCTCCAATTTGATCTTAGCTGTCCCCAAATCCTGCCAAGATGGGAGACCGACTGCTGCTTCTTATGGCTCATGTTGTTAGCCAGGGCCAAACCTCAGTAGGATAGAGGTGGTGTTGAGTGTAGGTAGGTCCAGTAGTAAATTTGCACCAGGCGCATCCATCACCCCGGCCAGGGCACTGCCTCCGCCTTTTCCTTCAGCTGAGCTGAGCTACGTTTCTTCTTACACACGTTCTCTGGCACATAATTAATTCTGCCTCTCATATCTCTTCCTGTGTGTCAGCACCTCTGCTGCTTTATAGGCTCCTTCTGGAATGAACTGACAGGTCTGCTTTGAAATATCACCAAATTAAGACTGCTGGCATGTGTAAGCAACGCAAATAAACACAAAAATCCACAAATCAAACGGAGGGTGCCGCCGATGCCTCCTATTAAAACTTTGTCCACCCTGTGATCTGCAGAGGTTTGTTTTGTGGGCTGGAACGTTTGAACTGATTCCACATTCATCATGTCTGTGTTTCATTCAGCTTCTGCTTGCTGCTCATCACTGATGTGTTGGATGCTGGGTTCCTTCAGTCCTAAAACCGTCTGTCATTAATCCAGGTCAAAGTGGGTGTGTTCTGTCAGTTATAAACGTTTTCAGTGTGTTTACCGGCTTCCTGCTCGTTCATTCCAGTTGTTCTTAACAAAATTCACTCATTTTTGCTCCTCAAGCAGCTGGGAGGTTTGCCAAGAACTCAGTGTAATCCTTGGTCAGCAATATTGTCTGTCCATCTGTTAGGTTTCCATAGTGACAAACGTTTGTACACGCTTATGGGTGGGTGTAGTCTTATGGTGTTTTCAGACCGTATGGTTCAGTAGACTTGGCTTGGTCTGGGACCAAAATTACAATTTTTTTACATTTCACCTGATGTGGTTTGCTTTCATGCTGCACTGCATCAAATGAACCAAACCTGCCCCCCTACCCCCCAACCCCCCCGACTGTGGGGGCCCTGCACCAAGAACCACTGAAGGAAACGACTTGGAAACCTCTGAAAACTCTGAGCACACGTTTGTTTTTCGTAGTAATGGAGTTTAGCTGTGGTTGGATTTCTCTTTGACTTTGACTAAAGACAATGAGCCATTTCTCCCCTTGCTTTAGACTTGCGTGTTTGATTTGATTATGTTTACCCAGGATGCCATAAATTGTAGTCCACTTCCTGCTTTTGTCTCTGGTCCACTTGGTGTTCACATACACATTCAAACTGCACCAGAGTTCAACTTTTTTTAATTAATCAATTTTACTTAATAAAGCTGAAGGTTAAAAAACTTTCCATCTGCATGTGGATGGAACATGTGCATGTGAACATGTGCATGTGAAGGTGGCCATGTGCAGCTCTAGTTTGATCCTGTCGTATTTCCCTCACTTCCGTCTGGGTGAAGCTAAACACCGTGAACTGATGGAAATCACTGCAAGGAAATATGACAAGCTTTATTATAAGAGGTTTCACTTACAGATGGAAAAAATCCATGTACACACACAGTCCACTCAAGTCTGAGGCACAGCTTGGCAAACAGCTGTTCCTCTGTGTTTAAATTATCACCTGTCAACCTAAATTTAGCTTGCAAGAGCTAGAATGTAAATTTTCTGTTCAGCCATTGTGGAGAAATCACCCACCACACCTCCTTCCGCTGTCATCCATCATAAAGTAGTCCGTGTTGTCCAGCGATTAATTTTTCTCATTTTCAAAGCTCCTGTCAGGAAGCTCTGAAAATAGCTCTGGTTTTATACAGTTATGGACTGGGGGGGGGGGAAAGTTCAGTTATCTACTAGAGGTCATGACAAATTTGATTTGTGAGAATGCATTTTATCTTTATGTCTTGGATTACCAATAACAACATCTACTTGTTTTCGGCACAAGATTTTGTATTGTCCTTCAGTCTCAGAAGAAGCAGGCGTCACTAAAAGGCTGTAAAGCCTCTGAAAACCTTCATTTAGGTGAAGAAAACACCAAAATGTGCCTTTGTAATGAATTACTGTGATGCTGCACCAAACTCTGTACCAATCAGAGCTCCAATTGACTTGAATAATACAGGAGTGATGAATGTTGAAGCTACTTGTTTGTTGCTGTGTTGCCATTGATCATATAATTGCTCTAATGGGAATTACAGAAATATATTTGTCAAAATTAAAGTAAACTGAAGTTTAAAAAAAACTTCTGTTTTTTGTACTATGATGAGCTGGTTTTTAATCGCATCAAAAATTGTGTATTTCACAAACTGCAATGGATAAAAAAACGTTTGCACTTGAACTCTTTGATTCTTTTCTTTTGCAATCTGTTCTGCTAACCTGTTTATTTCCATCTGTTAATGCACAGACGATGTTGGCGGCAAACCTGCCCCCTCCATCCATTTCCTGCTTCCAATAAGTGGCCACACATTCATTCAACATGTTCCAATTTAAAAGGGCAAGAAAATAATTTGTTCTTTGATTAGCATGCAAGACTTTCAGATGGAGCACTACATCATCGTGCAAAAGAAAATGATTTATCCACTTAATTGATTTCTAGGGTTTCCAGCTCCTTCATGTATTTTTTTAAATGAAACTCAAGAGATGATTTTCATTCCATGAAGTGATTAAATAAACTAGAAAAAAGAAAATACTGCAGCTAAACCCTGTGAAGCAATATTCAGGGTCATTACCTTCAGACTCCATGGTCTTGTATAGTTTCATAATGCCGCCCTGACATGCTGCTGATGCCCAACCATAAAGGAGAATAATAAAAGACAGTAGCAATGCTTATGTCAAAAGGCAGACGTGGTGAGGTCGTCCCAGGCCACTGACATCGCCACGTAACTTCTCCTCATCCAGATACTTGACAGAGACTCCAGAACACATCCAGCATCAAACAGGCGTATAAACCTCCGTCCTTCACGCTGGGTCTTTCTTAATTGCTTTCTCATCATGGCCACTTAAGACGTGATCAGATGAGAGAGCGCAGAAGGACAGAGGAAATGCAGATTGGCATCAGCCTGGTCTGGAGCAGAACAGCTGCATTACAGAAACACCTGTCAGGCATTAAAGCCTCCACCCATTATTTTTCTGCAACATTAGCTTCTGATGGCTTTGTGTCTGCAGCATCAGGACGATGCAGAGTGTAGGAGAAGGGAAAAGGGTAAAAAATCCTCACAATGTCTTTGATTTTATTATGATTTAGTCTATTTTTAGTCTCTTTAGTTGCACAGCCGCAGGGGGGAAAAGAGGGTAAAAAAAAAACAATCTCTTTAGTTTAAGAGTTGTTCGGTGCTCTGACTTGTTCTATTTCTGGGTTTATGTAGTGTGAGAGGTGGAGCAGGTTCACTGTCATATGTCTTAGTGGGCTACTAATGTCACTTGGATCCTGCTCAACATTTTCCAACTTGAAGCCTTTGTATTAAATATGCACTATGCCGATGTTTTATTTCACAAATACATTAAACTAAGCAAACTCTTAATGGAGTTTCTTTGTCTAAAAAAATAATAGTTTTGAGTTTTGTTCATAATTAAAGTTGGGGATTGAAAATCAAATGGAAGTCCTTGATTCCATAAAAGGTTTGAAAATGTGATTAAAGTAAATTTTGGGAGGATTCTGCACTCCAAATGGCAAACCTAATCAGATTTTAAACTGGAAGCACTTAAAGCATCGAGCTGGTCGTATGCAAATTATTAGCTTTACCTTGCTACATAAAATGCATTTGAAACCTATTTATTACCTGAATACACAGTATGCTTAACACACAGGCTGGAAAGACAGTAAAAAGTTTTTTCTCACTCTCTGCAGTCAGGATGACCAGAATGATCTCTATTTGCTCAATGCTCAGATAATAGGGCATGTTTTATAGAAGTGCTTTTTTTAAGAATTTATTTCAAATTTAAAAGTTTTAACTTGCTAAAAGATTGTGACTGTAGATATTTAAACAATTTGGGAAAACTCAGACGATGATATGGTTTTTGCAATTCTAATTCTGTTGAGTTAAACTGAGGCAGGCATATGAGGGCATTTTCAAGGTGAATGTGTAAGGATTAGTTTTCTTTTCTGTGAGTTTATTTAGGTTTCTGTGTTCTGTGGAGTCTCTTGTTGTCCCGTCTACCCCTTGATTAGTTACACCAGTTCCTTGATTCCCCTGATTGTCTCCCTGTGTATTTAAACCCACCTGTGTTTCTTGTTGGGTTCTGGTCAAGTCTTGTCTAGTCTGTTGTTTTGTCTGCCCCCATCTGATGTTTTTCCAGTTGCTACCAGTTTTAGCCTTCCGCTCTTGTGCTGCCTGGATTATTGTGCTTGTTCTTCATTAATTTCATCATTTCTCTCTCTACAGCCTGGGTTCATCGCAACTTCCTCACCTCCTATAGCCACAAATCATGACAGAAAGAACGCTTCAGCATTTATTTGCTCAGTCCATGAAGTAAGCATAAACATTGAAGGAAACAGGTTTGTGGTGAGATGAAACTTTTGTGGTTCCAGAGTTCTGCCAAAGCCCCTGAACTAAAGCAGGCTGAAAACTAGACAAAGTTAATGGGCACTGTGGAAGTAGTTTAGTTTTGATGTGGGCTTAAAAGACACTCATAGAAGAAGTACATAAAAAACCAACTTACAGCTTGCAAATGCAGAAATAAACTACATGTGATCTGATGGAACTTAAATTAATGTTAGCCCATTGCATATTGTTACATTTGGAGAAAATCAGGATTTGATGGAACATTGATGGTTTACGGCTAATTTGTAAAACCTCATTTCAGCGTCTGATATGTGTTCAGAAGATGGTTGTCATGTTGCAGTTATTCTGTGTTTTGCCACAATTTTGTGAAAAAGGCTTTGAGATCACTAAGATTTGAAACCCCTGGTGTTCAGACAGCAGATGAAGAATTACGCTTATTATAAATAGTAGATTTTATAAAAACAAACTGCATAGTCACATATTTTTTTCACACTGGTCAACACCTTTTTATGAGCCTCCATGCATTGGGCAGTGACTTGATTTTGCAGCAACAGGCTCTGTGGTTCCAAACCCTCAGCCACACTACATGCCTGCCATGTAAGACCGGGGTTTCCGCCTGGTTAATGCACTGGTATGAATTATTAATTGTAATAAGTGAAGCTTCCAGGCTCTGTTCTTTATTGCGTCTTCCTTCACTGCTCTGTGGCATTAAAGAAATGGCAAAAGTGTCCCAGACAGATTGAGCCCATTAATAACAAAGCTCTGCTTTGGCTCTTTCAGGACTTCTGACCTCTCAGCTCAAATGGGCTTTTCAGTGTCTGGCTGTCTGGAATGTAAAGCATTAAACTTCTTCTCCAAACCTTGCACTAGATCTTCCTCTAGCTTCTTCATGTGAGGGCATCATCTCTGCTTTAATGCAAATATTTGTATCTAATAGAGACCCTATAAATAGAAACTAAGCATTGTGTTTGCTGTATTTAAATGTATAGATCAGTTTTCATCTACATTATCAGATTTGGTGTATTAAACGGAGGCCATTTTGATTCTTGTTTCTGTTGCTTTTTTAAAAAGAGGGAATTAGACTGTCTTGTTCTGTATTTATGGCCATTTGTCCTTTTAATTGGGCCACTGTCACATATTCTGTTGTCTCTAATGTTAAATGGGAAGTGGGCGAGAAGGCAGATAGAGCTCTTATAACTGTTTATGTACCAAACTTGATTACAGAGTCTACTAGAAAAGCATTTCTGGAGGGAAAATTGTAAGCTGGTAGTAAATTATTAAAGAATTTCAGCATACATTCTTCTAAACCTGGCTCATCTATTCCATGTTTTCTCATTTGTGGAAAATACTGTGAAAAATCTACTTATAAACTTAAATATTTTATTAAATGTATTGCTTAAATATATACTTCTGTGTGTAGAATGGGCATTTCTGTACATCCCACAACTGCCCTCTGACATACAGTTGCAAAATGAGGAATCATTCAGTATCATTAAGAAGAGTGTATAGATAGTTCTAGACTAGAGCATATCATCAGGGTGTCATGCATTCAACTCACAGAATGAGGATAATCAAGCACATCAGTTTGAAGATTTGCACTGTTTTTGACACAGCTCCTTTGTTTAACTGAACAAGAGCCCAACAGATGAGCAAGCAAGTCCAAGTGGTGAATTTCTGAACTACAGTGGATCCCCACACAAACCTCCATCTGCGGTTCAGTGTTCAGAAATAGTTTTTGTCTAACGTAACTGTAAATTATTCAGGAAATCCTGCCTCTTCAGGGATGTTTTTTGCAGAGCTTATCTAAATATTCAAAAGAAACTGCAGCTTGGGAAGCTGAACTACTTGCCGCGTTGCTGGGGTTGGCAAAGCAGCCAATCCAGGAGCACCATTTGTTTTCCTTGGCATTAATTGGCTGTACCTTTAAGAATGAATCTAATGGTGCGTTCAATCCGAACGAGTTCCGTGAGTCAAAAATGCGCCCAACACTTCAAGTTCGACACGTGTGACATTGAAAACTTCAAAACTTACAAGACTAAGATGATTTAGTTTACAAGACAGATAAGTACATTAGTGCTGGAAACCTGGAATTGATTTAGGGGAATATAATTGTTTCAATGTTAGCATTAAGCTGTCGCTAATGCGCTGATGGCAGAGTAGTGGGAGTGTCCCACTGCATATCAGCTAGGTGAACTATTGGTGATTTGAAAACAATGGCAGCCCACTGACCTCTGCTGTAATAAAAAGTGTCTGAGAGGAGACACAAAAAGACTAAACAAATTCTCACTGGAATGGAACTTCTAATCTTCATCCTAGAAATAGGCATTTTCTTTTTCAGGGTTAAAGGTTGCATTGGGATCTTAAAAAGAGTTAATGATTAAGGGCGGTAAGCCAATTACAAGTTGCTTACTTTTCATAAGAGGTTTTGTACTTTTCTTGCTTGCTCCCTCATCCTAAAGCACAGCTGACCACAATTTAAAACTCTATTGGTCTCTTTGTGCTCGACAGTTGCAAATACCTCAGAAAATCTCCTGAGGTCTGATTTTTGAATCCAATCCACTTGAAGAATCTTCTAGGTCCGATTGACAAATATACAAAAGCTAGAAACCAAACTGTGATTCCTACTGCAGTTTGGACCAGAGCAGCCAAACATCCACAGTCACTGTGTGCTGTTGTCCAAATCACATTTGGTCAGCAGAACTTGTCCCACGCTGAAACATGATGTCTTCAATTACAAGTGTTTGTTCCACAGGTAGTACGACCACTCAATGCATGTTAGCCATGCTGGCTATCAAGTACCAAGCTGGTGATCTAATATTAAAACAGACAGGGGCTCATAACAGGAAGGTCAGAGATTTGATTGCCGTCGCAGACGTCCCATCTATCAGCAGCTGTGTGTGCTGTCAGGATGTCCTTGAGTGAGACGCTGCTCCGCTCCTGTTCTCTTTACCGCCTGTCCCTCTGGATCAGTGTCAGTGGAATAATAGCTCTACAGACGGATGGTGGTTAGACATGGCAAACTGTGACTGACGTCAGTCCGTGTCGTTACATGACACAATATGAAAAGGATGGAATGTGTCAGAACTGGAAAAAGCTATCAATTTGTGAAAAAACAAGTTAGTCCCTGTGTCAGCATCTGTAATGCTGGGTTCCCAGTATGATCAATATTTCATAATCACCATGAAGGTGTGCTTGTATGTATGGACACAGAGTTGATGTTTGGGAGTTTTGTACCTGGCTCTTCGGCTATGCAATGCTGCCTTCTGCCACACAGCATTTCATGTCAGTTCAGACCTGCCAGTGAGACATTTTGTACTTTGAGAAGTCTGCTCAGTTCTCATCTCCCTTCAGGATTTCTCTTACTGAGCTGGATTCTTCTGGTTGAGTTTCAACCAACCAGTGAACAAATAGAAGGAGGAGTTGTGAATGATTCTTTTTTTCTTTTTGTAGAATTGTAGTTTGTCTATCCTTGTTTGGTAGTAGGATTGGAGGAAGTGAACAAAGCCATTCAGTCCATGTTGGGCACACTTCCAAATATTGAGCAACTAAAGGCGGAGCAAAAGGAATGTTTATGATCTGTCATTGTGAGACTTCTCCACATGGAGTTGTTTACTGCGCATGTCATTTCCTGTTAGCTTCATGAGTCCATGCTTCCAGAAAGCAGTCGTTTCTGAATATCCGAGGGTCCAGACTGTCTGCACGAAGCAAAATGTAGAACAAAGGCCTGGTTTTATCAGGAGTCTAAACTCAATCCCTAATGAGAATTTTTTCCTTCACTCTACAATGATGCACTCCTTTGTGTTGGTTGATTATATACTAAACGCCCAAGGAAACTTGCAGTGGGCAAGTTGAAGGGATATGAATGACACCAACACTTACTTCCTTATGGCTGTCAGTCTGAATCCTGTCTGATGGGCAGCGTTAAGTGAAGACGCCAAAACTGTATGATTTGTGATTCTGAAGGAAAAGGGTTTTACTATCTATCATAAAGTATTATGACAATGAGTTAATGCAGCACATCCTGAAGGGTGTTTTACTCTGTGCTACTACTTGGTGGCAACTGTGACATTATCCAGGCAGCCATGACAGCGATGATGATCATCAAGAAAGAGGATCCATTTTTCATCATGCACACTGGTGTCTTTACTCAAAGCAGAGCTGTCAGTGGGAATCAGGGGTTACCTGATGACTGGAAAAACTTTGAAAGTTTTTTGCATAACTTATTACCCCCTGCACATGCTGCCTCCTGCTGCAAGCCTACCCCCTTACCTGCAGCGACCCCCTGGTCTCCCTCACAGCTCCACAATCGTGAGCAATCTCCAGGACGTTCACACAGGCTGTCAGACCCCTGTGAACATCCTATCTGCATCAGCGGAAGCTGAGTGGGTTGGGAAAGAAGCATCTCCTCCTTTTGATGTAGTGTCTGAAGGCTGCATTTATATTGCACTGCAACTGATTAGAACTGGAAGGATGTCCCAAGGTTGCTGCATTACCAGCCAGTGAAGACAAACTGATAACAGCCTAATCTGACTGTCAGGGAGGTGAATCATAAAGCAGATATAACAGTTAACCCTGCAGTGTTTGTCATGAATTAGATGCTCATCATCTCCAGTGCACATTACTCAGCTTTAACCTCTGCTGGCCTGTTTAATATCTCCATGCGTCTCCCAGAGGCTCTTGGACAGGCCAGATATGAGATGACATAACAAGGTTTTCTCTCTGTGCACGGACATGTCCTTGGATGTTTGCTGTTCAAATCGGTTGCATCTTCCTGTCAGGTGGCAATCATGCAATGCTGTAAAAACTCTGATCCTTGCATTACTCTAGAGTGTTACCAAAATCAAATGTAATGCTTCTCTAATCCTAGGCACTGGTGCATTGCTCTTTGACCAAATCATCTGCACAAAGTTAGCTGCCTGAAGCAGATTAACAGCCTGAAATGTGCAGATGAAAAACTCTGCTGCATGGCCGGATTGACAAATACACATACTAGCCACATTAACTATGTTGTTTAAAGGAGCAGTTTGATGTGTTTTACAGACATAGTGTCATTTTATAGCACAATTAAGTAACTATATCATCTTAGATTGTTATAATAAGGCTGTATATATCAAAAATGACTTCAAAATTGGGTCTTAAGAAACTCCTGCTCTTTCTGAAACTCTGCCTTCAGGAAATCATCACAACATGGCTCCTCTATTAACCCTTTAACAATGTTCTTACTAGCGTTGCTCTGAAAGGTAGCTCAGTAGATGCACAGTTCCAGCAGGTGTTTGCTAATTGCTGTTAGCCAGTCTGAAGGAGATGAGAGGGAGAGGAGTGGGGGGGGAAAGGAGGCGGAAGTGGGAAGTTTGGAAACTGCAAGCTTAGCCCGGCCTGGAAGGCAGGCCTAGGTCTACCCAGTAGAGATGGGTCAGTCGCAAACGTTTCAGCTTTTAGAGTTTCAGCTTATGTTGAAGCACAGCGAGAGCCGTGCTTCAACATAAGGGGCAGGGCTACGAGCAGCACACCACATGAGAGGTGGACAGAGAGAGGACGAGAAGGAGAGGGAGAGAGAAACAAAGAGAGAGGGAGGAAACTGCCCCACCACATTTTTTACCTTTTGCTGCTCAGTTCTCACTCAGTACAAGCTCTCTGCTCACAGCAGAAATTTGCTTTGATTAGTATGGCGACCTTGTGGCCAATCACGTGTGAGCTTGTGAGGTCAAGTCATTATGTGAAATCATAGAGGGGGACAGCCAGGTGGGTCCATCCTAGTAGGGTGTGGAGGAGAGTTTGTTGGAAAAACCTGTAAGAGAAGTAGCATTTGGCTGGAGATTAAGGGTATTACACAATAAAAAATATTATTATAGGTCTGTTTGGTGGATTTGTTTGCAGTGATTTCTTCATTTGCTTTTGTTAATTAAAATTCTGATTAAAATGCTTTGCAAAAGTAAGAATGTGTGCTTTCATAACAGAGTACATAAAATTAAAGAAATAAAAAGCTTCTCTTGCAGGGAACAGTGACTGCAAAATGATTATATGAGGCTGCAGTTGACAATAAATTAAGATCCGTTTGGGAGCCGAAAGAACCGACTCTGTGAAAAGTACATTTCCATCGCTCCTACCCAGGTGTTTCACACAGTTAAATGGTTGCTACGGGAAACTCAGGGATTTTTCAATCAAGCATGAAAAGATTAAAGCAACACTCCAGGTTTGTTTATGACATTATGACATTATGGAAAGCTCAACAAAGTTGACTTTGAAATTTTATCGCAGTGTTAATGGAAAAGATTTTCTGGATTATAGTCCAAGTTCATTAATTTCCAATATAAAACCTCAAATATTTTCTAACAATCCATATTTTCTGTTTGATTGAAGTGACAGTCACATAGATATATCTGAAGCAGCTTTAGTAGCTGGTTGCTTCAAAAATCTTGTGGCAGTTTTTTTCTGTGGATTTGTCCTGTTTTGTGTCTACAGTTTTGTCATCTTGTCACTTGAATCCAGACAGACGCACAACAGAGAGCTCAGCGCTCTGCAGGGGGCACGCCATCTGCTGCACAACGATTTTCTGTTCCCTCTGAGGTTGAGAGCAGCGTTGCAGTTCTTTGACAGCAGAGTGGAGGAGAGCTGATCCGATAACTGAAGAATTCAAACATCTGAAGTGGCAAAAATTGTTTCTGTGGCACTTTCACATGAGGAAACTCGTCAATGGAGGGTGTGTCCCCATCTGTCAAACCAACTGTGCCTCTGAAAATGGCCTTTCGGTTTCCCCATTGGTTTCCTAATGTCTGCTCAATTTATTGACTTTGAAACTAATGGCTTCAGATGCAAGAGAAAATAACACAAGGTTTTCTAATGTATCACATTAAGTGATGTATTCAGCATTCCATCTTTATCTTAATTCGGTGCTTAAAATTTCACAAGTTGGAATTACGAAAATAAATTTGTTGATGGACACAGGCCAGTTTTGAAATAAGTCTCGTTTTTCAATAAAAGGTTTTTGCCCTAGGTTGAGGTGGTTTTTCAGCCATATCAAAATTTGTGTATTTCATAGAACTAAACTGTAAAAAACTTTTCCGCATCATGAGTATAAAGTGGTAACATACTGCTGGCCCCAGCGTGAAGCTGGCTCCAGACAGTTCAGCCAAAGTTGAGTTTTTCATGAAGTTCTTCTCTAAAATCGCTGGCTATAATTTCCCCAAATGCCGCATATGTAGACGCTCCCAAGTAGGCAGGGCTTGTAGCTCTAACGACTGAATAAGATGCGGACGTCTCCTCTGATTGATAGATTATGAGCGCTAGCACCATGTCTGAATTATGAAAATACACCACTATAACTCTTTGCATCAGTCAATACCATGATTTTTAATGACTTAATCACATGTGATTTTAATTCAATTACTTATTTATTGGAATCATAGAAATAGCAGAATTTATTGATTTTTTACATTAGCAGAATATGCACAAAGTTTTGTGCTGATGGAAATGCAGCTGCTGCTGCATGCTGACCCCTCCTGAGCCTGTCCTGCTCCGTACATCAGGCTTCAGAGATGATTTCAGCTGCAGGAAGAATTCAGAAAGACCTTTTCCTCCATCTCACCCCAACACGAGGAGCAGAAAGCGTTGGACAGCATGTCAGGGTAACCGAACAAACCCCACAGAGACAGGCTGTGGCAGAGAGTTCTGGGAATGGAGAACAGACATGACAGGTGGCGCCTGGAGGCCCAGTAACGCTGCCTGTCTGTCTGGAAGGCCAGAGCCAGGCCCCAGCAGAGATCTGGACGGCTGGTCGGGCAGCCGAGCCTCCTCTGTCCTCTGTGGAGTTCTCTCTGCTTCCAGGTGTTTTTACCTGATGTTCAGGGTTCTCTCAGATGTTAAAGCGGTCTCCTGTAACACACACACGCGCTCACGCAAACACACTCTGCATCATGCTTTTCACATGTCCTCTAACAAATCCTATTAGTGCACTTCACTCGAAAGCTAAAAACAGGCCTTCATACTTAATCCTGTTAGTTTTGACAGTGTACAGTGAAGATGTGGCATGAAGCACACAATCATATCAGCCTCATGGTGGAGGAAGTCAGATCTGCTGTCAGTAATGGATTAGATCTGATGTGTGACTGTCCAGAGCAGGTCAAAGCGCCTACTTCAAACCAGGTCATGTTTTTGGCTACCAAACCTCTGACTCAGTTTCCTATACAGCAGTGGTTCCCAAAGATTTTCTGGGCCCCCCTATGGATTACAATAAATTCCCCCTGAAAAAAGAAAAAAAAAATCAACTGGGCACACACATCGTTCAACCAGACATAAACCTATACACATATTTTGTTTTCTAACTCCACTGAAGCTTATTTCACACTTCAGGTTGAAACAAAGCAAACTACAAACCATCTTGACAGTGAAACACTTTCGTGTAACAGTTTTTTTTTCATTCATCCATACTGCTTCCCGCGACCCCCCTGCAATGGCACTGCGCCCCCCGTAGGGAGCGCGCCCCACACTTTAGTAACCACTGCTACAGGAACAAGAGAATTCTTGAATGCAGAATTCAAGGCCTTGTCCACAAACAGCTGGGTCTTTATAAAAATGAATATTTCCGCCTCATCTGTTGAAAGCATAATATACACACGAGGTCGGTTTCAGAAACATTTTCATCCACATGAACCTGCACAAATCTGTCCTGTAGTGTTGTTTTAAATGTTCCAAACCCATAGGGGGCAGTGCAGAGCAAAACTTTGTGAAAACAATTATGATCCCCAGGGGGGGCATGACAGAAAATAATTGAGAAACACTGCATTAAGTCAAGTGCCTTAGTAAAGTTACTAAAACACAAGGCGATGGCGTTTGGGAATCAGGTCAAAGTAAGTATGTGGATATTTACTTGCTTTATATACAGTATATCCACATTGGTTACTATTGGTGCATTATTGTGACTGTAATGTGCGGCACCATAAATCTCTGTTTTCTCATGTACAAACACAAATATGGAGTTTTATCAAATCTCCACTTTGGCCAAAGTTTTTAATAAATAATAGTTTTTAGTAATATAAAATGGAATCTTTGAGTGGATGAACGGCCAAAGAGCATACAAGTGTATTTGTTTTCCCAGATATCCTGCACCCTAGTTATATTTGTGTGAACCACACTATGCATATTCAATAATACAATCATGTTACATTTCTCTTTGATAATTGTTTCTTATCCTATTGTCTCTCATAAATGAATAAAGCTTTATGTATTTACTTTCGAATCTCCTTTTTATCTTATAAAATTCATTCAGTTAAATCTATCGATTACAGATGCACAGATCAGAGGTTTTGTTCTTGCTCTAGCCAGCTAAGGTAAACAAACACATTTCTCTGTTCCTGCAGAGTATGTTGGTCTTAAAAATGAACTAAATATGCTAATTAAAGAATAACCAAAATCCCAAAGACCATGCAGCAGTGCGGCAGGTTGCCTTTCTCTTCCTTTGCGTTCACATCAGGAGTCTCCAGCCCTGGAGAAGCACTGTGCTGTGACTTTTACATGGATTGCTCCCTACACCTGCATCAGAAAGCTGAATTATCAATTAGCTCTTCTGATTTACTTACACATTTGTCGGCGTTCCACTAAGTGGATGCATAATGCTTAATTTAAATGTAGACCAGCTGTTCCAGCCCAGAGAGACACTGATAGCTATGTGAAGCTATTTCAGGAGCAGATCTGTGTTTGTGTCTATTTTCTGAATTAGGAGCACAAGCAAACTCAGGTCTGCTAACATTCAGCACCTGCAGATACAGGAGCTGTGAGCAGTTGCTCCTCGAATAATATCTTTTTGAACATCTTGTTTATCCGAACATCTTGGAGAAGTGTTTTCTGCTGTTTGTGTTCACTCTTTCTCCTCCACTATGAAGCCAAGCTCTTCATCCTGGGTCTTCTTTACTGAGCAGTCCTGACAGAGAATGGAGTTTTCTGGATTTTACGTTATTTAAATTAAAAGATTTCTGAGATATTCAAATACATTCTGCTTCCTGTACTCTATGAAACTGTACAGCAGATCATGACAAATTCATCAACGGGTGCATGATAATTATTGGCCCGATATAAAGAAAGTGTGACTTCATTCTTATCTGTCTGACATCATAACAAATTACCTTAACTTCTCCCTTCTGCATGGACACAGATCAGCAACACAAAGGAATGAGTGTCTGACTTCTGTCATGGGTTGAGTTCTGCTTGTGTCGGCTGTTTCCAAAGAGCTTTGGAAGATTCATTTTCACATCAGAGGCAGAGCTTGGTCTTAGCAGACGGTCTTAGCAGTGTGAGCCAGTTCTGTTACTGGCTAACATCTAGAGTCTGTGTGAAGGTCACCATAGCGACTGCTGTTTGTAGTCTCTGCCCTAAGAAAGAAGCTAATCTCATTCAGGAGCTGATCTGTTTGGTTTTATGTTCAAGATGATGGTTTTTAAAAGAGCTCATTTATTTATTTATTTATTTATTTATTTATTTATTTATTTATTTATTTTTACCTGAGATGAATCAAACAAACTGACAGGTACAGAGTAAACATAAAGTTCATATTACATGTTATTCCACAACATGATATATTTCTGACACAATATTGATATTTTATAAATATAGAGGAGCCATATGTTGTCTCCTTGAACATTTTTTTTGACATGAACCCAAACATAAAAATGATGCCCATTTTGTGAAACTTGGTCCTCTGATGTTTATTGCCTTTTATACTCTTCCATATTGTGTATTGCATGTGTTAGTATGAAGGGTGTGTAAAATGTATTGTTTTTATGTTTTGTATTTTTCATTGTTACAGAGTCAGAATCACTTTATTTAGATGCTTCACCATCAACCTTGAACACTTCAGTCTTTTTAGCAGATAGCAAAAAAAAAAAAAAAAGTCATTTGACAATTTTTTGTTTTTGAAATCTAATATTAAGTATTTTTTCTGGGTCTGCATGGAAAAGAATTGAATGAGAAATAAATCAGTAGGGCTGTATCTCCTTTCAAGTAAAGTTTTGAAGCTTTCAAATTAAACATTTAAAGTAATACAGTAGGTGCTGACATTCCTTGGCATCTGCTTGAATATTTTTTTGCCATGAAAGCAACAACTCAACGAACGCTTGCTGAAAATGGGTCAATAAATCAGCAGACGTTTGATGAATTAAGTGAAGGAAAGGAAAAGGCAATCCTTTAAAATGATAGATATCGGCACCGCATGGCTTTCGTCCCCATGATAGTTGTTCTGTCACACCAGCCAGCTGCTGTTCACAGGCGTAATTCTCCAGTTTGTGGTGAAACGAGCAGCATGAGGGCGGAGGTCTCCTGCTTTTCCTACAGCAGTAATACTTTAGTATTACCACATAGAGCATCATGGAAAAGACTAATGAGATCTCTGTTCTAGTTGTCTATTTCTAGCACTGCTGATCTGGGCTTCTTCAGCAGAGGACACACTGCTTGCATTGCATAATGTGGGACTCACCAAGCGCTTGAATGCATCCTCACCATAAACTGACACTTTAATTAATGAAGACTTTAAACTCCATGTTCCAGTTTTTAAAAACTAATTAAAATAGTAATTTTGTTTGCAAACAGCAATCATTTTCATTGCTTCAGTTATTATAAAAATGCCAGACAGCAGTTTAAATTTAAATCTTAACTACTCATCAGTCAATGCTTTCTAAGCACTAACTAAAGTGGGATTTTTTTTCTCTGCCTCATTTGCGCCAAAGTTGCAATAAAGACACAGTTCTGACCTAGTATCACATTTTTGAACACATACAGCAAATCAGAGAACAGACTAGGTTACAGGTAAAAAAAAAAACTGAAATTAATGGAAATAAATATCAACACATAAATTTAGGAAATATTTTGTGGAAAAGTCTTTTTTTAAAGACAACTTTCACACACCTCCTCCTTGGAGAAAGAAGGCACAAATTACTCTGGTGTGTTTTTGACCCAGTCTTTAAAAAATGTTGTTTTCAAGCTTCTACCTCACAGAGCAGCACTCTCTGTCAGCTCCCCCACTCAGTTCCTTCAGACTAGCCAGAAGCAGTTAGCAAACACCTGGTGGAACAGCAGAGCTCATCATATGAGCTACTTCTGAGTGCAAAGCTGGTTGACAGAGGAGCCATGTTGTGATGACTTCCTGAAGGCTGCGTTTCAGAAAGAACTGGAGTTTTTTAAAGAGACAGAGGTCCAATTTCAAGGCGTTAAATTGCAAAGTCAGATTTCTTTAAAATCATATTTGATATACAGTACACAGCATTTCTATAACAACTGAAGGTAACACAGTTACTTGATTGTGTTATAAAATGGCACTATGTGCCTGGAAAGCACACAATACTGCCGCTTTTGTGTCTCGTTATCCATTTGTGTCAAAACTCAAGGATGGACAATAATTATGGACTAACCAGCACACACTGAGCTAACAAGTTGTGCCCAGTTGGATTAACTGAGCCTGGATGCACTTGTTCCAAACAGGAACAGCCTGTCATTGTGGTCTGATGCTAATGACCCTTTTTAGCCTAAAGCTAAAAGCCTAAAGAGAGATGACAGAACCTGGATGAGAAGCCCAGGCTGGTTTAGAGACAGTCCAGCTAGAGACTCTCTCTCCTGTCCATGTTCAGTCCATCGTTAGAGTGTTTAGAATAAAAAGAGTTATAAAGTGTAGCAGTATACTGTCAAATCACAGCTTTGAATTCCAGAATGAAAGCTTGTCTCTCCCACTGTCAGCCTCTGAGTGGGACCTTGGTCACCATGACTGCAGTGGGAGGAGTTACAGTTCAGTTCAGCCCTGATTGCGAGCAAACAGTGGCAATGCTCAGAAAGAAAGACAGCCAGGGGAAAAATGGGAAAAATGTTCTGGGAAAGAATATAGTGAGTCTCACAGTACTAGACTGACACCTTATATGTCCGTCTGGTCTCCCTTCTAGTTATTTGTTACTCCTGCTTCCAGGAGTCTTGGAGACTCTACCTCCCTTATGAACCCAGTAGAGTGTTTTATCAGACATGTCACCAGCAGCTCCCATTCATTACGTCTGTGGATAACATTTCTACCATCTGATGCTAACACAGGTCTGACTAATGAAACGGCACTTCTGGTCATCTGCTAGGTCTTGTAGGTAATGTTCTTGTAAAATTGAGACAGTTTCAACACCAGGTGATTTCTTCTTCCTAGACAGCATTGGGAGACAGATTCACATCCTACAGTTGTGCTGTTTAAATAAAGTTGTATCACCATCTCATATTTTGTATGTAACTTGTTTAAATTTCTAAGAATAATCTTTTTTCATAATAAAATGAGGTCAAAACTGTGTTTAATTCCCATGTTCTCTGAGTGAATGGGCCTTCTGCAGGTACTCTGCTTTCCTCCCAGACTCATTTGTCACTAGTTGTTTTTTGGACAAAAAAAAACTTGCTACAGGAATTTGGAAAGTTGCTAAATATAGCAACAAGGTAGTTATGAATACGTTGGCAAGACCTTCTTTTTCCTGATGACTATGAAGGATTTTTTTTTTTTTTTTTTGTCTGGGGCTGGGGTTATTACAATGATGTATCTCCGCAAATTTCCATCAAAAAAACTTCCAGAAATTTCTTAGATTAATCTCATGATTTAAAAAACGAGAAAATATCTGATTTTGAAAAGACAAAAATTTGTAATTTTCGAAACATCCGAGTTGTTTCTAAATAAAATTCTGAGATTAATCTATTTTTTTCTAGAAAATATTAAAATTTTCCAAAAGAAAACAAATTGAGATTTAGAGAATTGAATCCTCTTTTCTTTTTTCTGTCTACAATGGCCTGTTGTATTTTCTGCGTTCATAGCTGTTAGTTTCACTTTAAGTTTGAGTGTGTGCATAAAATCCACTGTGTCTCTGTGCTGCTCTAGGATAAAGTTAACAGGATTAATTATCATTAGAAAATGAATGAATACATACTGTACATACACAGCATTTCCTGAATTGAATCATTTCTGCTTAGTTTGCATGTGGGGTTGTGGTGGGTAATTGTTAGGTTTTGTTTGTTTTAATTGATCCGTAGAGCACTTTGAGCTGTTTTTAGCATGAAGGATGCTTTATAAATAAAATTATTTGATTGATTGATGGAAAAATACTTTCTGCTTACTCTTTGCTTGCTCCTCACCATTGGTTGTAAAGCTTGTCAGAACTTTCCTTTTCCCTGTGTGATTGTTAAAAATATCCTCAAAAGAGGTTGTGGAAAATGCATAGTTAATGAAAATAAAACGCTTTATAATTGATAATTCTCTCGGGGCACCTTCTGGTGCTCCCTGGTAGGAACAGCTGTTCTAGTTGCAGCTCCTTGTCAGGGCAAAACACTCATTTGTGAGTGTGTAGGCATGTGTGTGTGTGTGGGGTGTGTGTGTGTGTGGGGGGGGGTATCATGTGAGTTATAAATGAGTCCTGAAGAACGTGGCGCATGCTATTCAATAGGGCGATGTACTACTTGCTGCTCAAACTCTTTGTCAAGCTAGAATTCTTTCACAGCATTTATAGCAATTCAATATTTTTCCATTATAAATGACTTTGACTATGCTGTTGCTTTTAAGGAAGCTTGTGTAACCTAACAGTTCTTAGACTGAAGATAAAGCCAGGTTCCGATTCTGGAACACTTCACTGCACCCTGCATTCATACCACTGAAGTTCTCCATGTTGTCGCCTTAAAACCTCAAAGAGTTTTTACATGAGACCAAAACACGGAAGGAATAATTGTGAAATGGAAAAAAATAATATTTTTCCTCAGCCTGCACAGATAATCTGGTTAAAGTTAAAGGAAAGGGTGATTGTTGGAGTCTGGGCAGAACTCACCTTCCAGCTGAAACAACATTATGTAAATAGCCAGAGCTGAAACAGACTAGCCTATATATAGATCCAACTGAATATGTGACAATACATAAAATTAAAAACTGATTTTTTCTTTCAATTACAAACCGCACCAGTACCAGCAAATTACATAAAATACATGATTTATTCTTAACTCTATGAAAACCAATTTACTGACAATAAGTTTACCATACAGATGTAAAATACAAACTAATTTAACATAAAAAAGCATGGATACTTTAACCGAGCTGTAGTGCAATAAGTTCACTTGAAGTAATAACTAACAGCAACCTTTAGCTACACAACCCTGACATTCTTGCCATCATTTCCTATGTTGAACATTTCCACATTTTGGATGCAACTCCCGAGATAGTATTTACTGAAGATGTGTCTAGTAATTTTTAAACATAAATGGTTTCAATAGCTGTTTTCTAACTGTTATATTTGTTGTTCCTTACTTATTATGTTTTCTATTGAAATTCACAATTATTCCTCTCAAAACATGTTCATTATTAATTCCACAGGCCGTCATCATTCCTGTGTTATCCCTATACCTGTCAAGTCTCCCATTTTTTCTGGGAAACTACTGTATTTTACATCACATCTGGTTGGTTTATTGACTTATTCAAGCAAGTCAAGATGAAACAGAAAGCATTTTTTTATTATTATTAAAGCAAACAAATGTACAGATGGACTTTGACTACTGACTTTATTCGTGTGCTTTTCTTCAGACACTGATGAAATCACAGAGGCTCTTCAAAATCCACATTGGGGAATAAATTAAAAATGTTTCCAGTCTCAGCAGACAAACATTCCCTGCACTTGTGCTCTATTTTGGACAGAGTTATCTAATTTAGTCTTAAGACAAATTAGAGAGCATCATTCTTTTTAATAGTTCTGTGACTCGTGTCACTCTCTGTTTTGACTTATGCATGTATACTTGTTACTAAGATGATACAGAATGAGTTGTGGACGGACATCTTTTAATTATGTCCTTCGACAATAATTAAAAGATTAATTACTCTTTTTATACTTCCTCTGAGACCCAGTTTACAAATCCCTTCAACCCAAATCCCACTGGGTTGAAGGGATTTGGTGCCCTCCGTTGGTTAATCTGCCAAATTACAGTCTAAATCAAAACGTTTTTCAGATGATTTGTGAGATTTAGAAGGGAAACGAGGGCAATCCTATGAAGGCTAATTTTAAAGACATACTGGAGGTTAAATGTTACCATAATATTAACAACACAGTGAACACCAGCTAATATTTAGCGGAGAATGAGTCTTTTGCAGGTCAAAGGATTGTTCCTGTTTCATTGCATGAAACAGAAACAATCCTGGAATCCAATCCCATAATTTGGACTATAATAGGGTTATTGGAAGTAGTTGGAAAAATATATATTTTGGCTAAAAGATGTCTGCTGGATAAAATGAGGTGTGTTTTGATATTATAGCTTAGATGTATTTCATAAGATATATTGTTTGACTTGGAAATACAACATGAATAGTGAATCACTACCTTTGACAAAGTAAAATGTTTATATTGATGTTTAGATATGAAACGGTTTCTTTCAACTTCCAGTTAAATTTAAAATATTCCCACATTTCACTTACATTTGTACTTTTTCAACCCTCTTTGCAACTCTGTGTCAACATTCATTTTCAAAACCAAACTGCATAAAGTCATTTATTCATTAAATAGGTGTAATATTCCCCTTATGTTCATGTTTTAATCTATATAAATTAGTCCGACAGCCTTCTTTTTTCTTCCTGAATTGGAGCAAGGTCACAGTTTTACACAGTGATGCTGTACATCAGATTAAATTTGATTCTCGGCTTGTCCAACATAAATAAACTGATGCAAGCAAAGTGGTGGTGGTGCATTTCCTCTGATCATCTCTAATGATGATCTAATGGCGCTGCAGTGTATTGCGGGCAAGTGTGGCTTAATCACTTGTAAAACTTGACTGAGTGTGTGTTAATAAACATTAGGCTGTCTCTCTTTCCCTGCTGATTAGTGGTTCATGTGCTCGCCTCTCTGCAGGCTGAAGACGCAGTCCTGAAGATTGATGGAGGGCCATGCTATTCAAACAGCAGGCACTGCTGAGACAGAAGCTCTTCGTTCTGGGCAGCCTCGTGATTGGAAGTGTCCTCTATCTTGTGGCCAGAGTTGGGACTTTGGATAGGTGAGTTATCACTGTGACATCAGAAACATGCATCACAGACTTAAGGGCATCTTGTAATATCTTAAATCTACCGTAGCTCTCCACGGGACGGGTTCTGTAAGCTGTCTTAATGGGAAAGAATTTATTCTGTACTTCGAGAGAGAAAATACTTCCTCTGAGACCCAGTTTACAGCAACACTTCCCCAAGGCAGGATCAGAAAGAACATGAAGGTCTAGTAGTTAAGAATGATTTTCTCTAACACCTTCAAATGTTGGCAGCCGACCAACAGGCCTTCAGCTGAAGCATTTTCTACATAAGTTCTGCGTAAACAGGTTTTGTGTAAAAGGCATGTTAGTTGACATGTATTGTTGGAAAACCAAGTCAAGTCTTAAAAAGTTCTTCCTCACTGTAGCTCCGAAATCAGACTTTAAACTACTTCTGTTAGTTTATATTTAACTGAATGTCATTGCACCAAAATGCATGAAAGACCTGTTATCAGTGTGGAATAAAATAATTATTCGCAGTGTGTTTACTTTTATTAGAAGTTTATTTAATATTAATCTTACAATGTTTAATCAGTTTATTATGTCTCACTCAGTCTTACAGAGTCATTGTTTCTCTTTTTAGGCTTCACAGTTTGCCTCAGTGTGTCAGAAGCTTAGCAACAGGCGATAAGTAAATAGTTGTCATACCTTGCAGAGTGACAGACCAGACTGACAGTAGAGCGATTATTATTAGGCACAGAATATTCTGTCTGAAACCCATTTTTAACTGAAGGTTGCATTTTTCTCTGTGTGTGTATTAATCTGATTAGCTCCTTGGGAATGTTGGTGATGACACTCTGTCTGTGGGAGAAGGACAATATACAGTATATATAGAGAGGTGATTCCTTTGTCTAGTTAGATCTCTTCGGAGTTCTCCATCTGCGCAGATGTGAAATAAAGCTGTGTTTTGTTCTTTCTCTTTAACAAAGTTTGGACTTTGTTAATTTTTCTCGCTCCACATCAGCATTCCAGACCAGAACAAGAAGACCTGAGTCTCCAGGTCTTCCGATTCTGGTCTGAACCAAACATGGAGAAGCAGCATGCAGTTTTCACTGAACAAATGTCTGGAAAAGTGCAAAAATTCAGAAAGACTGAGTTCCTTTAAATCAAGGCTTTAAGTCTCGGTTAACTGCTGGTTTTTCAACAGCGCAGAACCGGGCCTCCAATTCTGACATCCTCACTTCCAAAGCTATAAAATGCCACCTTTATCACACGTACCATTATCACTAAAGGAAGCAGCAAAATAACATCCAACAGAGACATAGAGACAGCAGGTGAAACAGGAGGAGCAACCATATTGGCTCTACTGCTAAGCTAGTGCAAATTTAACTAAGCCCTTACCATGCCAAAAATAAAAAAGCATGTGTAACACAAAAGGTTCGCAAAAAGTAAGGTGTAGCAACAGAAAACGTGTTTTAATATAGACTACTTATGTGTTAGAATTACTCAGTCAAGTCTCAGGGCAGAAAATATATGGAATCAAGAAAATCTCAAACACCAGCAAATCCATGAAGTGCAACAGCAACAACAGGAAGTAGAGCAATACGTCTCCATTCCTAGAGCAGCGGGAGTCAAAACTTCATGCTAAGGATTCCCAATGACTAGCTTCAACTTATAAATACATAGATTAACTCATGTCATTATCTTACAAATACTCGATGGAATACATTATTCTCTCTGGTGTCAGTTCAGAGCTGTTTCTGTAACACGTCAGCACATATGAAAAGCAAAGACTTCTGGCTTAAGTCACTCTGTCATTTAGTCAATTGTTCGCTTAGTACAGCATGCAGCTTATTATGTTACCAGATTGTGAAGCATTCTTTCCAACATCATTGGCATCAAGCTAGTCCTCAGTGGGTGATGCACTGCCTGAAGCCAAAGAGTTAAAATAATGAAATTGCATCATATATCTTAAGCTTATTTGAGAATGGTGTGGAATGAAAAACATTGTTCTGTTGAATGTATATATTTTTGTTTTTCAGGTTACAACCCATTTGCCCCATTGAGAGCAGATTTCACCCATCTGAGCCGGAGCAAATCCCTCTTCGTACGCTGCAGTTTAAACGCGGGCTGCTCCACGAACTACGCAAGGGCAATGCCTCCAAAGAGCAAATCCGCCTGCACAACCTGGTCCAGCAGCTGCCTCGGGCCATCATCATCGGCGTTCGCAAGGGGGGCACCCGCGCCCTGCTGGAAATGCTCAACCTGCACCCAGCCGTGGTCAAGGCTTCGCAGGAGATTCACTTCTTCGACAACGACAAAAACTACGCCCGTGGCATTGACTGGTACAGGGGCAAAATGCCCTTATCCCTCCCTCACCAGATCACCATTGAGAAGAGCCCTGCCTACTTCATCACAGAGGAGGTTCCCGAGCGCATCTTCAAGATGAACTCTTCCATCAAGCTGCTGATTATTGTCCGAGAGCCCACCACCAGAGCCGTGTCCGACTACACCCAAGTGCTTGAGGGCAAGGAGCGCAAGAACAAGACTTACCACAAGTTTGAAAATCTAGCCATTGACGCCAACACGTGTGAAGTGAACACCAAATACAAAGCCGTCCGCACCAGCATCTACACAAAACACCTGGAGCGCTGGCTCAAGTATTTCCCTGTGGAGCAGTTCCACATAGTGGACGGGGATCGGCTCATTACGGACCCGCTGCCGGAGCTGCAGCTGGTCGAGCGCTTCCTGAACCTCCCCTCCAGGATTAGTCAGTATAACCTGTACTTTAACGCCACCAGGGGATTTTACTGTCTGCGATTCAACATCATCTTCAACAAGTGCCTGGCCGGCAGCAAGGGCCGCATCCATCCTGAGGTGGACCCATCTGTAGTGACTAAGCTGCAGAAGTTCTTCCACCCTTTTAATCAGAAGTTTTACCAGGTCACTGGAAGAACATTTAACTGGCAATGAAATTTGTCTTTCATACAAAAAAAAGATTTAAAAAATGATCTCACAAGGTATGAACAGCACTTTGTTTAGTTTAATACAAGTATATTGTGACCAAATAATACTTGATGTAAGTTTGCTCTATGTGTGTAAAATGCAACACAATAGTTTGATGTTTTCAAGTCAGTTTACATGTCTGTCTGTGTTTCTCCTCCTAAAAAAAGAACATTTTCATGCAGTGTGTTTACAATTACTTGCAAAGTAAGAGTTAGAGAAGCATAACTTCTTGAGCTCTTCTAGATTTTGTCATGTCCCAACCTGTGAAATGAGTGAAATCTGAAAATGTTGGAGTGCATCTGTAATCAGAATCCTTTTTAAACCCCTGAACAGATTAAAGTGGAACTAATTATGCATAACAACCCTTATAGAGATCTGAGAACAAACAGCATTATGAGGCCCAATGGACACAGCAGACTAGTCAGGGAGAAAGCACTAGTGGAGTCCAAAGCAGAATTAGGTTTCAATAAAGAGAACCTAGGCTTTGAACATCTCAAATCTCTGTTCAATCTATCATCTGAATAAGGAGAGAGAACGGCCCAACTGCCGTCCTACCAAGACTACCAAGACCTGAACATTCACCTATACCAAGAAACCACGCAGGGAGAGCATTGGTCAGAGGAGCAGCCCAGGTAGATCTGGAGAAACTGCAAAGATCCAGAAATCAGGCGGGAGAATCTCTCATCCATTAGTTGTCAACTAAGGTCAGATCTGACCTCAATGAAACAGATGCAAGAAAGAAGTCATTGAATGAAAGCCATCAGAAGTTCAGTTAGACTCCCTGATATTAAACACTTGATTATCCACCCAGCAGTATGTTGCATATGATTTGCAGCATAGTGTATTATGCTGCAGTAATTGTGAAGCATTCTTTCTCCAGTCAGATAGCACTGATCTAAAAGTCGCAACAGTCTGAATGCAAAGCACTGTGGGTAAGATCACAACTACTGATATGCCTTCCTGGCAGATTTAGAACAGGGAATGAGATGGACGTCGGATTATCACTTGAAGTAAATAAGTTATTTGTTTTTATTTCAATGTAATTAAAAAGTAGCATACTGAAAATTATTTTTGCTTTTCAGTAGAAAAATACTTGGCATCCGTTAAACCCTTGTTCAAATTGCTGACCAGCTCTTTGGACATTTTCACTGGAGTTTTAGCAGTTTGGTTTTTTTTTAGCTCAGACTAAAATAAATTAAATCGGTCATGTTTTTATATCAAATACAATTTCTGATTTGAATCAATTTTGTATTTTGTAAAAGAAATTGCAAATGACAGCATATATTTTCAAAAACTTGCTTTTATTTTGGTCATTTCTTCTAGTAGTTGACCTGAATTCAAAGTCCAAACAAATACCAGCTATATGAAACACTATGGGGACACTCACTCGCTCTGATCTATGGAAGCACAAGGAGAGTATTGGTGAAAAAAATATGACAAATTAAATATTCATAAACAACTAACTTGATTAACCACATAAATAATCAAGCACAGCATATTTCAATTCGGAAGGTCTCCTTGCCATTACCCTATTTAACTCCCTCCACAGATTCTCTGTCAAATTCGAAATGGGACAGTGAAAATTACCTCAAAATCACAAGAAACGTGTTGGAAAAATAAAATGTAATTTCAGTTTATGTATATTATCCTGATTCACAATAAATTTCTCAATTCACTTTACAATAAAAACAATATTTTGCAGCAATCCCTCATAATGAGCATGCATGTTCTGACAGTGGGGAGCAGAACCTTCCTTTTATAGGACGGATCCTTTGCAGAACAAGAGGAGTGTGAGCATCCACTCGATCTGACACAAACAACAAATCCAGATTCCAATCCAACTGAAAACCTGTGACAAGATTTAAAAATTATTATTCAGACATTCTGAGTCCAAATATTTTTATCTTTTTCTTTTTCAAAGAAAAGACATTTAGTTTGAGAGCTTTGTTCTATAAAGCTCTCCGGGGGGGGGGATTCCCCCGGAGGAGCTGGAACAAGTGGCTGGGGAGAGGGAAGTCTGGGCCTCCCTTCTGAAGCTGCTACCCGACCCCGGATAAGCGGAAGAAAATGGATGGATGGATGAATGGATGGTTCTATAAAGCACTGACCCTGCAGAGCTGAATACACACGCACAACACAGTTTTCAGATTTTAGTTGTAAATAAAAATTGAGAAGAGTGTTTGATTTTCTTTATTCAGTAAAATGTTGTGTTGGTCTATCACATACAATCCCAACAAAACACACTGAAGTTACAAATCAAAAGTTGTAACATGACAAAATGTGAAAATGAGTGTGCTTGCAAGGCCCTGTACCTACAAACGTTTTTTTTTTTTTAACCCCTCCAGGGGGTCTTTTTGTGGGCTCTAGAGTCCCTTTTTACGAAGTAGGCTGACAGGAAAGGGGGAAGGAGTGGAGGGAAGACATGCGGTAAACATCGCCGGGTCCAGGAGTCGAACCCACAACAGCCGTGTTGAGGACTTGAGGCCTCCAAATGTGGGTTGCGCTAACCCCTATGCCACCAAGGCACGCCCCAAACGGTTGTTTTTAAGACCACCCTCACAGACATTCATAGTGTTAAGATAAACTTTAAATGAATCAAGATAAAGCAGATGTAAGATGACAAAGAAAAACCCATTTTTTGTTATTGCTTTGACCCAAATAGCATGTTCAGTTCAGGTGCCATAACACCATGGTCAAATGGTTTAAATATTATCCACTAGTTTTCAGTCTTTAATTTAATATTACCTTAGGCTAACCTGTTAGCCTGTAGCATCCTTTGGTTTTCAGCAGAGGTTAATCTGTCCTGTTGCAGAGTTAGAATTAGCCTGGCTTATTCAGATTCAACTGGACAGCTTTTAGGACAGCTGTTCTAAGGCGGGATATGTTGTTAAAATGAGATGTACTTTTTGTATGCTTCCTTACAACAGAGGTCTTGATAATAAGACTGTTTTTGACACAGTGTAAAAATGGGTTTAACCCATTCTCAATCTTGGAATAATCACACGTGTATTTAGCATCACTAACTGCTATCAGGTAGCCTAGAAAGCTCTAAATTCATCATAGCTTTCACAACCTGATCTTGTAGTTTTAATTTAATGATGTATTGTCATGTCCCACAGACGTTTCTTTTCCCAAATTCACCAAGCCATGCTGCAAAAGGCCACAGTAGGTAAAATAATGTTGTCCTCTAATGATTCCTGTCAAATTAAGTTAAATAGATTAAGATCAGCAACATTTGTCTGTTTCAATGGGAACATGCATTGTGTATCATAATTGTGTTGTTAAAAATATTAAATTAAAAGTACATGTGAAAAATTTTCTGACCAGTTGTTGTGTATTGTGTCACCTCATTGTGTATTGTGCAAGTGAAAGTAAATTTAGAGTTTTACAATTAAGTAGATGCAGTGCTATTTGGCACACTCTTGGTTGGTGATTGCAAAGCAGCCAACCCAGGAACATCACTCTTTTGCCTTGGAGATATGCAAGACTGTAGATGTTTGCTTTTGTGGTAGACAGATATGTGCATATTGTGCATACATGCCTGATGTTTGAACCATTAAAATAGAGTGTTAAAAGCCAGATGCATATATTTGTTGAGTTCAACTATTTATAGATTGCTTTAGTCCCTAACTCCCGTGAATATCAGAGGTTCATTGTAGTCTCCATTCTTTTTGTTTCATATCAAAAATGGTGAAATACTAACAATTTAAAAGTGGTTAGGCAGCCAACCCAGGAACATTTAACCAATGTCTTTACTAAAGACATCTGGCAAATGAAGAACTGATAGAAGGCATGGAAGAGAGGACTAAAATAAAAGACCCTTCCCAGTTGCATAAAATCAGTAATCCTTTAATATAGTTTCCGCTCAGTACACAGAAGTCCAAGCCAAACCAAAGAATCCAAAACAAAGGTACTTAGATGAAAATCCAGAATACAAACTATGTCAAAATCACTGGAAGACAAGGTTTGGATAAAGGCTGGAGCACATGACACAGGGGATGGGGACAGTGTTAGGTATGAAGTGACAAACAAAGGAAGGAATGGTTACAATGACACAACAATGAGGCCCATATTTGACTTGATCTCATTGTTGACCAATAGGTCCATTGATAGACAACTGGACAATTGGGCCAGACAATTTGACAATTCCAACTGTCGGTCCAATTCCAATCATTTCACCCCACAAAAAAAATCTGAATTGCCTGGCCCCAAATGTGGTCCTAAATCAGTTGTGTATCTGTCACATATTGTTTTTAAAGCATCTGCTGTCTGAACAGTCACATCAAATTTTTCCGACTTTTAAGTCATTGATTTGAAGGGTTCAGAATTATGATTCTGCCCCACAAGAAGCCAGACTCCATAAATCTATCCAGGCGTAAAAAATGGCTGAAAATTATAACTAAGAAATTATGAGACAATTCTGTGTCAGTGGAGCGCATCATATACCAATTCCACCACTCATCCAAACAGATTTCTCTATAGAAATTGCCATCAATGCTCCACAATAGGCCATTGCTGTAATTTGTGCTTTCTTCATATTAGCTTCCTTTGTTTTGTTATGATTTTTGTGACAATGCTGTTGTTACCGCAGAACTTTAGAATTAATTTATAGACGTTACATTGATCATAAAGCACTGACCTTCATAACCTGGGTCAATAATAGTGACAGCCTTTTTATTAACCACAAAATTCATGGTAATGTATGGCATGGTGGTGGCGGCTCTCCTTCCATGTGAAAAACACATTGCAAACTAAAACACTGTTATTTTTATTGCTTTACTTTTAAAACTACTAGATACTACAGCTGAACACACTTAGCTTGTTCTGTTTTATAGTAGGTGTTTCCAGTGGGAAAGTCATTTTGCAGATCATAAAATCAAAAATGTTGGACATTTTTACTCCAGACAAAGCAATAAAATATGGTGGGATGGCAGCATATTAAACACATTGCATCAACTGATTCATTTTAGAGATCAAACAATATTGTCATAAGACTTAATTCAACAAAGGTGCTGAGGATCCGTTGATCCCCAACAAAAGAGAAACTGTTGTCAAGTTAGCAGACAATACAGGAACGTCTGGATGTGCAAACTCCAATTAGAGAAAAGTTTTTAGTTTTTTTCCAAGTCGCACTTTGAGTGGTTTAACAAGAGTGCCGATAACACATCAATCAAAAGTGTCATCTGAATTATCTGAATTAAACATTGAGACTAAATGGAAAGCTGTTGCTGGCTTACAGTGAGTGGGAAACAGTGACTGTGTGAAAGGAGAGGAAATCATATTACAGGAAAATGAAATATCTGATTCCACCTTCCTAATCAGGTTCAATTTTAACAAATGTTTTTTTTTAAAAATGGGCCCAGACTATGCAGAATGGATTAAAAATCATTTGCTGCAGTACAAAAGTATTAAGCACAGGGGAATGGGGGGTAAATGGGAATAATTTATGAGCCACTTCAATCAATACTGCATACAAACTAAGCTTATTACTGGTAAACTTTATTTCCTTCTTTTTGTTCAAGCAGAGAAGCTGTAATAAAATATGGAATAAAAGAAAGCCATCTCCTTCAAAGTAATTGGAGAAATCAGCAGAATATGATAGAATAAATGATAAAAAAACAGGAGTCTTGGCTCAGTGTTCATTTCTATCTAGCTCATAATTGACTGACTATAAGAGGAGGATAGTGCCCTGAGGATCAAGGGTTAAAAACACAGACTCAGACAACATTTTTATTAATTAACTGATCAGATATCAAAAGAAAGAGGTTCATAAATCCTACAGAAAATCTGTGGGTATGATGGCGGAGACAGACATCTGGATGATTTAAAGAGGTCAACGCTTCGTCTCACTTTGGGTTCAAACCATGTGACACGTTTCAGAAGAAAACTCAACCCTGTCCTGCTGGTGAAAATGGATTTGAATATTGTAATAGTTGTGCAATCACAATCCTGTTTATTTTTCAATTTTCTTTTTTATCTCGATGAATAGATGCACTGAAGTTAAAAGTTAGATTTCTCCACAGTTAGATTTTACAACTAAACATAACGTTTATTTTATTTTAAAAGCTTATTAACAAATGTTAGCAACATTTAATCTACGATCTTAAAAAATTGTGGCTCTTAAAATTTCCGTCGCTGAGACGGTCCCGGTGCCACCGGGCCTGTCAGCGGGTCGCCTGGCCTCGCCTCTCCGCCCCGTCCAGAAGTTGCTCCTCCTACCAAGCAGCGTCGTGTTGATGTCGCCCATCCTCTTTGCCGTTTGATAAAATAAATTGTAAACTTTTTGGTCCAAAAGAGCTGCTTCTAACATGGCTTACACCACAGCAGGTGGGACCAAGAAGAAGGTCTGCTACTACTACGACGGTATGTGACGAATTACTGCTGCATCTGGCAGGCTAACATTAGCCATGAAGCTAATAGCTGCTGCAGGTGATTGTAGCGACAGCTAACTAGCAACACGCAAGTAGCCGTATTAACGATGGCTCAATGGCGTCCAGGGAGCTCAGTCACCCAGCGTTCTACATTTCAACTAACTTACAGCCTAACTACGAAAATGGCTACCAAAATATTTCAAACATGCTGGAATTAAGTGTGAGACAATAAATACGTGTATACTAGTAATTATTTAAAAAATATAACTTGATACGACGAAGGCAGCTAATGGAATCCAGAAATTATCCTAATTCAGTTACATGAGCTGTATTTGCCCTGGGGATTTTATCTCCATGCTGTTTAGTCGTTGCTGTTTTCAAATGAGTTCAATCAAATTGATGAGGAACTCTGCACGCTGATGCTTTAACGAAGTTGGTGAAGAAAGTAAAATAAAATGTATTACAGACTTTCTGCACTCATATCTGATTGCTTTGTGTTGTCTTGTATCTTTGGGAAATGTTCTTGTATCATAACTATTGGTTTGTTTAAACGGAAGTGATTACGTCAACAGATGTATTTCAATTTATTATATCTTAAAAAAGTTCTTGCGCCTCTTGAAAACATCCATGGGCAAAATCCAAAAGAAGATGTGCGTCCACAGAGTTTGAAATTCACGTTTAGTAAATGCCTTGACAAGAAATGCAGAGATACATCTGCCTTCATTTATTAGCCATACAGTTGGATATTATTATATCAAGCTTTCCTTTCTCTTTGGATGAATGACAGGATGGATGTTACTGAACTGTTTTCTCTTGTCCTATTACTACCAGGGTAAAACATGTCCTTTATGAAAAGTATTCACCAACCCCCTCCTCCATTTCTCATATCTTGCATTTCAGCCACAAACCTTCATATATATTCTTGGGATTTCACAACATAAATTGGAGGAAAAACTGTCTTCTTTATGCAAAGAACACCAAAATCTGAAGCGTAGTGTAGGGTGCATATGTATTCAGAAAAACCGCCATTCACCTCAGTTATACCTGGCAGTTTGTTGGCATTTAAATGCGCTTGGAGAGCAGTGACTGATCAACTCTACCTCTCCTAATTTGTGGCTGACTGGCGAAAATTTTTAGCGCGGTAAGATCTATGTAATAATTAATCAAAATTAACTCATTTAAGTCCCGGTCCTAAAAAATACATAGATAAACTAAATGAGTGCACTTACAATGAGAACAAATTATTTAAACCAATCAACAAACATTTATTGCAAACTGACATGTCATTGTGTTTGGATGAATGACAAAATGTTCAACATGCATAATAGTATATTACCAGGACATCTGCAAAAAAGTTTTATTAAAATAGGCATTTGTAATTTGAGAGGATCAGAGATAAAAAAAAAAGAGTCAGAATTAAACAGATGGAAAGTTGTATTTCTGTTTATTGAGTAAATCTGTGGAACAATCTGTCTAAAAGTAAGCAAAGAGAGTAGTTGGATTTTTACTTTTAAGAAAATGATAAAATATGTTATCAAGGTTTAATGGAGTATATTAATTCAATAGAGTGCTGTATTATTACAAAGAGCGTTTTTATTTATTTTCTTTATATATACACACATTGGGTTAAAATACAAGATTTATTTTTCTTCAAGTGACTCCTTTTCATTGAAAATTTTTTTGTTAACATGACATGGCAAGGCAAGTTCATTTTATCTCC
Source organism: Xiphophorus maculatus (assembly GCF_002775205.1). NCBI lineage: Eukaryota > Metazoa > Chordata > Actinopteri > Cyprinodontiformes > Poeciliidae > Xiphophorus > Xiphophorus maculatus. Next base: position 22,580,134 of record NC_036457.1, on the reverse strand, counting down.
TTGCAATGTTCATTTTAAACTGCAAATGAATGAAATAAAGAAACTGAAAAAAGGAAATGAAGTTGCATGAGGGCTGTTTTGGGTTTAACCATCACACAGACCAGTTAAGTAACTTGCTAATTTTAAATCAGTTTGGATCAAATGTCTATATAATGCTGTTAAATAAACTCGTTTTTGGCTCTAGCGAATTAATTTATTATTTGAACAGTTTTCTTAAACATTGACATTACAATAACATTTTTATACTCTGAACTGAACAAAGAACATGACAAAGTCAGAAGCTTAACTTTAAACTGACCCCCTATTTGCTTTGCAGGTGACATAGGAAATTATTACTATGGACAAGGTCATCCCATGAAGCCGCACCGCATCCGGATGACCCACAACCTTCTTCTGAACTACGGGCTGTACAGAAAGATGGAGGTCTATGTATGTTGTCTGTGTACGACTCAACAGTTCTGTCTCTCATTGCTTAATTGAAACTAAAGTCTGTCACCTCATGTCTGAGTTCTCATTGAGTGTGTGTGTTTGGCCCTCAGCGACCACACAAAGCCACTGCAGACGAGATGACCAAGTACCACAGTGACGACTACATCAAGTTCCTCAAATCCATCCGGCCGGACAACATGTCTGAGTTCAGCAAGCAGATGCAGCGATGTGAGCTTTCACTGTCTCTTTTAGAGCATTTTTAGAATGCAGGTGAAAGTTTGGATACCTTAACTATTTTGAGTATAGTTGACAAAGTTTTTTATGACTTCCTTCCAGTCAATGTTGGGGAGGACTGCCCTGTGTTTGACGGCTTGTTTGAGTTCTGCCAGCTGTCTGCAGGGGGCTCTGCTGGTGAGTGAGTCCCAATTATAAGGGGCTGCATGCATAGAGACATTATGGATTTTGTCATTAAAATGCATTAATTTCTTCAATCCACGGGTAACTGCTGGTAATTTGAGCCCTTTATTCCAGAGGGGCATATTTCTGCTAATTCTCAGATTGACACGTGATGTTGACAGCTTGCTCATGTTACATCTCTGTGTAAATGGAGATACAATGTACTTGGATGGGAATTCAGTCCAAGTCGTTGTCCAGTTGGAACTACTACTGGACAACGATGACCTGGTCACCCAGCCTGGTCAAAGCAGTCCCTTGTTCTACACTTTGCTTCATCCAGAGGATCTGGACCAACATATTTAACTTGCCAGCTCAATCGTGAAGAAAGCTATGCTAGATGGTTGTTAATTAAACCTAACCCAAACCCCATAGGGAATAGGGCCATCATTTCTTTTCCAGCAATAAAATATCTTATACATTCCTATTCCTCTGACTTTAATTGCTCCGCATTTTGAAACGTATCCAACATGGACTGAACAGCTTCGTTCACTTCCTCCACTGCCTTTGCCAAACTACAAACACAAGCAGACTTCAGTCATAAAACAGCACAGAAAATCAAATTCATCTTTCACAACTCCTTCATTGGGTCGGTTGAAACTCAAATCAAACTCGATGGGAGAAATCCCACATGGAGCATTGAAGAGAGATGAGAATTGCAAGGAGATAACTGCCAGGCTGCCATTTACATGGTTGTCTAGGAAATTATTGTTGGTGTTGATACAAAATAATGCATTAAAATATTAACTAATGCCTGTTGTTGGTCGTGAATTATTATGATGTATAGATGAATCGATATGGAGTGGTGTGCTGGTGCAGCGATGATTACTTTATCAGTGCAACACTTTTTCTGTTGACTGACCAGCGTCTCCTGCTTTGAGAAATTGGGATGAAAAAATTAAATTTCCGGTCTATGTTTTGGATTTTTTTCAATGGTGTTTAAAACCTTTTGGATTTTTATCTATTAAATTTGTTGACAGGAGTGGAAACAAGCATCTAAAAAAAAAAAAAAGTCTTAAAATGCTAAAAGCCAAAACGATTCAAAAGCCAATCGGTAAACTGATTGTAATGGCAAGAAGGATGCTTCACTGTTTCAGATACAAATAGTTCTCATCAGATCTGACCTGCACACCAGTTGATACAAGCTTCTATGTAGAAGATTTACCATAAGTTACTTCCTGGAAATAGAGCAGTTAGAGACATTTGTACCTCAGATCTTTCTCTTTAATGAAGCACCTTCTGTTCTGCGTAGCTGGCTCGGTGAAGTTGAACCGGCAGCAGACGGACATTGCAGTGAACTGGGCCGGAGGACTGCACCACGCCAAGAAGTCTGAAGCTTCAGGCTTCTGCTACGTCAATGACATTGTGTTGGCCATCTTGGAGCTGCTCAAGTAAGATTATCAACCAGCATTTTTAGAAAGGAAACAAACCTCCAGCTGTTGTGCTTATCCAGACCTGGTTATGTCTTGTTGTTTCCCCCAGGTACCACCAGAGGGTGCTCTATATTGATATTGACATCCATCATGGCGATGGAGTAGAGGAGGCATTCTACACCACAGACAGAGTCATGACCGTGTCCTTTCATAAATACGGGGAGTACTTCCCTGGAACCGGAGACCTCAGGGTGAGGAGTTGACAGAAAACATCCGGCCTCAGGATAGAGGCAGGAAAACATCGGCTCCAGCTGGGAGCTGGTTAATGTAGGAAAGGATGTTTGGAGCAAGATCATGATGGAAGCATACTGTTTCTGAAAATTACAAGTTGATCAGGTGTTTGTGTTGCGTTTCAGGACATCGGAGCTGGAAAAGGCAAATATTACGCTGTCAACTTCCCACTGAGGGACGGCATCGACGACGAGTCCTACGGGCAAATCTTCAAACCTGTTCGTAGAAACCTGGACATTTTTCTACCTTCCACTACTATTAGTTATGTCTTCAAAACTTTGTCTGATGTTTGTCTAAGAAATTGCTAATGACCAGCACTCTGACTGGGTGAGATAATCTCTGGGCTCTGAGTGGAGGTGGCCATTTTGAAGTGGAAAAAACTAAAGGGTTAACAAGGGATACATTGGCTTCATTTTCATTAAAAATGTGCGCAAACTTTTGAAAAATATTTCTTGTTGGGAAATTGTTTCTGGACCCAACAAGAAATATTTTAATGATATTTCTGATATTTCTTGTGTTTGTGTTTTGTTTTTTTTTTGCACCAGTGGCAACATAATGATTGTTGATCATGTGACTCGTGTGACACAAAAAAAGTGTTTCCATTGCAGTTTTATGAAATAAACCAATTTCTTTATAGGTTTCTTTATAACCTTATCCTAGCGCCAAAACGTTTGAAAATGGTGATTCTCCACTAAGCTAATTCATTTTCAGAATCTCAAATTGCTCAATTATACGGTCAATGCAAACATAACTACTGATAGTGAGCACACAGTTGGCACCTTAACACAACCAATATCAAAGGTTCTTTTTTCATTGAGTAAAGCAGGAAGTAATGGTGGTCAGAAAAGAGTTTGTCACTTTCCTGAAATGTATCACAAATCTCTCCATAGTGTTTTACTATCCAAGAGTTTATTAATTTAAATCACTGCTAGTTGGTAGAACACGTGCACCAAGAGCAGAGACTCTTAAATTCACTTTAAAAAATGTATGTTGGCATTTAATATGTTAATCACAAGTCTTACATTTTGTTGTGGTAGGACTATTTAATGTCTTATACATTATATATTGAGTTGTGTGCCAACATCCAGCTAGCTAGTTAGCAATATGCAATTTTCTTTTGTTACTGTTGCGATACAGATCTCAAATTTCATTCATAATGATCTTAAAAAGTCTTACATTTCAGCTGGTGAAACCTGCAGAAACTGTTACAATCTATAGCTGTGCTTTTCAAACACTTATATTACCCACAAAGTCGTCTGTGTTTGTTTCTCTCTGTTAGAGATGTTTATATGGAGGGAAGGCCTTCAGTACTCTCCACAAACACTGACACCTGTCTTCAGCAGAAATTGGAAACCAGAAGCATAAAATTCCTCTCTGAAAGGAATTGTGCCCTGTGATCCTGCAGGTGATGGCCAAGGTGATGGAGATGTACCAGCCCAGCGCCGTGGTGCTCCAGTGCGGCGCTGACTCTCTGTCTGGAGACCGCCTCGGCTGCTTCAACCTCACCATCCGAGGTCCAGAGACACACCACACACTGTCCAAGCTGGTGAAGCTTCCAGGAAGTTTTTGACGTTTGTCCCCGTGTCCAACCAGGTCACGCCAAGTGTGTGGAGTACATTAAGTCGTTTAATCTCCCACTGCTGATGTTGGGTGGAGGGGGATACACGATCCGGAATGTGGCTCGCTGCTGGACCTATGAGACGGCCGTCGCTCTGGATACAGACATCCCTGATGGTTTGTTGCTGGTCACTCATCAGTTGCTGTGAAAATGACCTAAAGCACTTCCTGTCAGCTTTGAACAGCCATTATGGTGTTGAACTTCTCTAGTGTCAGTTTTCAAATTTCATTCTTACATTATCTGAGTGAGGTTGTTTTAGACTTACTATCATGAGATGGACTCATGACGTGTGTGTGTGTAGGCGTGTGTGTGTGTGTGTACTGATGACCTCTGGTAGCTCTGTGCCAAGTCATTCTTTCAGAGAGAAATGAAGAAGCTTTCTGTATTTTAGGAGACATGTTCCGAGAACATTTTGCGCTGGACAAATAATTGGCGCAGCTAAAACATGCAAGCTAATCAGAATAGTTAGCTAGTGGGGTACTGTGGGATAAAGCACAACCCTACTTAAGGTTAGTCCTCAACGCGGCTGTCACAGGTTCGAGTCCTGGCCTGGTGACCTTTGTCACATAACTTGCCTCAACAGCGTTTGCTCTGTGGTGCTTGGCAGAACGTTCTAGAATGCTATGTCTGTTGGTTTACCTTGCCAACAATCGTTACATCAGGATGATTGACAGCGCTAATACCTTTCTCTTGGCTCTGATTGGTTGTTTTTTGTCTCAAGCTTTGCATTTGTTCAGACTGTAATAGCAGCATAGGGAAGAGATCTTTTATGAGAGACTTTTGAGATTATTTGTCTCATACTTTCACAACATGGTGACAGTCTTAACAAATATTCTTTATCAAAGTTACATACTGCACCTTTAAAGTAGCAGTATTATGTCTTTGCTAGGCACACAGTGCCTTTTATAGCATAATCAAGTAACTGTGTTACCCTTCAGATGTTGTAATGTATTATGTTAAAATATATGTCAAGTATGACTTAAAATAAATTTTACTTGCTGATTTAACATGTTGAAATTGGGCCTGTTTCTCTTTAAGAAGCTCTTGTTCTTTCTGAGACTCTGCCTTCAGGAAGTCATGTCAACATGGCTCCTCTATTAACTCTAACAATGTTTTTATCAGCATTTCTCTGAGAAGTAGTTTGTATGATGAGCTCAGCAGCTGCTCACTTCCAGGTGTTACAAGGCCGGTCAGGGTATCACCACAATCTGATCTTTTTTTTCTTCCAATTCTGACAAAACTGTGAAATTCTGTAAGGTTTTCCAGGACAATCAGCACTAACACTAGAGAGCAAGATGAAGCAAGTTCAGGAGGTGATTGAATGGATCGGTTCTTCTCCCTCTGTTTCTCGTATTTTTATTGTGGCTTCTTCTTCTCTGCCTCTCCTGTTGCAGAACTTCCATACAATGACTATTTTGAGTACTTTGGACCTGACTTCAAGCTGCACATCAGCCCCTCCAACATGACAAACCAGAACACAATGGAGTACATGGACAAGATCAAGTATGTGTGGTTGATTTCTGCACTGGCAGCCCATCTAGAGATCAGTAATAACATTCATACTGCTGTTGACCGTTTGATCAGAGAGCATGTTTGTCAGTGTTGAACTATGACCTTTCAGACAGCGGCTGTTTGAGAACCTGCGGATGCTGCCTCACGCCCCTGGGGTCCAGATGCAGGCCATCCCAGAGGACGCTGTCCCAGAGGACACGGTGGACGAGGACACTGAGGACCCTGACAAACGCTTGTCCAGTAAGGCTGTCCTCTGCTTCAGTCACAAGCTTGGATAAATCGCCTTGATAAAAACCAGGGATGGGCATTTAATAGTATTATTTATTGTGAAAAATGTCTTATCATGATAAGAAGTTTGATATATTGTCTCAATTAATGTAAAAAAAAATCTGACAGTATTATCGGAAGTGTTATTTTTACTACTTTTTCTGCCAGTCGTTCCACCAGAGCATCAATAGATATCAGTGTATTCACATGTGCTGTCACATGGGATCATAAAATGATTTAGAGATTAAATCACTCAAATTTTAGACACTTGGTTCTGCTGGAGTTCTTCCTCTCTACTGTCACTACATGCATGTTCAGAATGAAAAATTGCTCTGAAATCAATGACACAAGAGACAGTCTACTGTCGCCCCCTGCTGGTTCAAGAGGAGCGAATGCCTCAAGCCAATGAGTCAATGCAGTCCTCTGGGTGTCCTTAGAAACTTTTTGAAGCAATTTGAATTTTAAACTGACCTTAATGTGCTGTTTGATAACCAGGACCAGTTGGAATGTATGAAACAAATGACTTGTGTTGTAATGTGCCTTGAGACGACATTTGTTGTGATTTGATTTTATAGAAATAGACCAAATAGAGTTTGACAGATGTCTTTACTGGGTCTTTGTAGTCAGAATTTATGTAAGTGGCTTATGAAAGTATTCTTTGTGTGATTGCAGTTCGTGCCACAGATAAGAGGATAGCCTGTGATGAAGAGTTCTCTGACTCTGAGGATGAGGGGCAGGGCGGCAGGAGGAACACAGCCAATCACAAGAAGAGCGCCAAAAGACCAAAAGTGGATGATGAGGAGAAGGAGAGAGAGGAGAAGAAAGCAGGTCACTAACTGGATGCATAGACAAGAATGAAATGTAGTTGTATGTGATTTAATAGCTGATAATAAATATTTCTGTTTCCTCATGTTTTAGATGTGAAAGAAGAGGATAAGACAAAAGATAGCGGCTCAGAAAAGGCTGAATCCAAAGGGTAACAATGGCCTTTTTCAAAAAAGAAATCCTGAAGTGAAAAATCAGAAAAGCTCTAGAAGAGTCTAAACAGTGTAATTATGCAACAGACCTTGTGTGGAAGTCCTGTTGAACACTCTGTTTGCACATTTAACTTAAGTGCATCAAATGTTTACTTCTGCTCATTGACATGTTAATGTATTCTTCCCATCGCCCTGCAGAACGATGAAGACCGAGCAGACCAGCAGCACCTGAAGTCTCCAGGTACTACTGGACCTGGACTCCATCTTAACCATGTTTGACCCAACCAGTACTGTCCGTTGTCATGGATCTGTCTATTTGCTGAGATGTTTTCTAGAGCGTTATATTTATTGTGAATCTCATGTTTTTTGATACGTAAATCTCAGCATTCTCCGTTTTATTTTTGCCAGAAATCCTTTCATGTATATTTTAGTCTGTCTTCTGTTACCTCATGTTTTAGATGGAAGTATGTAAAACTGTATACTTATATACTGCATAGTGTTCCAGGGCGGAATCTGAGAATGAACATTTCCTGCTTTTGATTGAAATTTTCATATTTTAAATTTGTCAATAAAACGTTTTATACTGTTTGTGTGATGTCGAATTTTTTGTTGCAACTTTGTGTAGTGACAGCATTAAGCCGCACGGGGGCGCGCTGTCCAAAGGGAAAAGTGGCACTGGCATCCCAATCTTAAACACTCCCCGGGTCAAATTGACCCATGAACATTATTGCTGTACCTCAGAAACGAACATGACAGGAGGTTTAAGTATAAACATCAGAGTGCATTTGTTGGTTAGCATTGCTTTTAGCAATGTGCATGCATTTTAGATATCTAGAATGTAATGTAAGACGAAACCGATTGCATGTTAAAAAGACATGCCTTTTTAACATGTCTTTACCTGTTCAGCTAATGAATAGAGAGTAAAAGTACCCGGGAAAATTGGTCAGATTTGAATTAAAGAATGTTAAAGAGCTGGTCAGTAAAGTTGAATAATTTGTCTCATAAATTTGTTGTAATTAATAAATTACAACAAATTTAATAACTGGTAAACACCTGTTTATCTGCGTGAAACTAGGTTTGGTTTAAACTGCAAAACTTATTAAAATGTAACAATTTATGTGTATATATATATATATATATATATATATATATATATATATATATATATATATATATATAGTTGAGTCCTCCGAGCCTCTGTGTTGTACCCCCAGAGCTTCTTAGTAAACCTTTATTTCAGTGGTCCCCAACCACCGGTCCGCGGACCAATTGGTACCGGGCCGCGCAAGAAATAATGAACTACTTCTGGATCTTTTATTTTGAAAATCCTAAACCGGTTTTTACCGGTTATGTCTTGCGAGTAAAAATTGAGCCAACTTGCAGCACAATGAGTAACAAAACAACATCAGAGTGCTGTGGTACCCCCCCCCCCCCCCCCCCCTCACTGCCCCAGTGTAACAACAATTCATTTTCATGAAATGAAAATTAAACAATTTCATTTGAATAACAAATATGTGGCGATCATTTGTTTTCAGCCTAAGTTAGTCCATGTGACGTAGAACTACCCTTTGCTCCTCTACTAGCTTTAAACATCTAGAGATAGACATGTTCGCACTTTCTTCAAATTTTTATTTTTTTCATTTAAAGTTTTGACATTTGTAAACACCACTTTAACATCTCCCCTGAATTGGACTGGGCTGTTTTAACACATTGATATGTTTTAATGCAAACCTCTCCATTGTAACTGTGGCTTAGGGTCGCCATCTTCCTAGAAGGTGAACACTGACACACATTCAGGTCTCCTGCAACCTCCAACAAGTTTCCTGTCAGTACTGTCCTGGTTGTAACACCAGTTATTTCTCTGTCAGCTCACCAGATGGATTTACTGCCAATAAATAACTCATGGTTGCTCACAGCTTGTTGGGTGTTTTGTTACATGGACCAGAATCATCAAGTCAAAAGTACTAACAGGCCAAAAACTATAACATTTTTAAAAGCTAACACAACAAAATACCTCTCTATTTTTTATATCTGCTCAACAATAAATGATGTGTTTAATGAAATGAAGCAGTTAAACTTTTTGTAGATGAGCAATGTGTAGATTAATATTGAGCTTAAACCTGCAAAGTAGTTTTGCCAGTTTTGTCGGGCTGAATCAGATCAATCATGATGAATCTATAATTGAAATAATCAACTACTTAGTCATTGATTATCTGGAGAATAAAAACTCTAAAACATGCCACTTGCTGAACAAACAACATACACTTGTATATATTTTGTAAAATTTGAGCCTAACTGTACAAACGACATACATTAAAATGAAAAACCTCTATAAATGTTCAAATCCCCAAGCGACAGAGTTTTTCTCTGTCAAGCATCTTTTACTATCTAATTATTAATCGGTTAGTTTAAAAAAATAGTCACCAGATCATCTATACTGTGTTGATGTTAAGTCAAGCAGAAATGACTGAACTGTTCACATGTAGATGTTTTTTTTTTTAGCTGCAGACGCATCCTTCACTACAAATGGTCAAGCGTTCACAAAAGGCTACTAGCGCTAAGGATTGCTAATTGATATCGCATTTTAGGTTAGAAAATGTGTATTTTCTTTATTTTATGAATTGTATAATGTATTTGCATTTTCTTCTGTATTGCTAATACTGTATAAAATAAGCTTAAGTGGATTAACTGAAAAATCTGCAGAATGTGCCTTTTTTATTCCCATTACTTGCAAAGTCCCACGAGAAAAAACAACTACATATGAGACAAAATTTAAGAGCTATGAGCAATATAAGGTCAACTAACACTGATTAATCGGTAGCTGCAGGTAATGTTTTGCCATGATGTTTTTTGGGGAAAAAAAACAACAAAATTTGTTGAGTTTAATAAATCAATCAAATGTGTTAAGATCTGCTTTAGAGTAAAAATCACTGGGAAAATCAGGTAAGATTTGAATTAAAGAATGCTAATGTGCTGCTTAATAAAATTGAGTCATTTGTGTTGTGCCTAACTTGTTTTATCTCATAAACTTGTTGTAAGTGGATAATGACCATTTCTGTCACTCCTGGTGTAAAGCATGTGTTCATTCATCACTATGTGGATGAATGAACACAGTTAGAAATTCTGACAAAATAAATTGAAGTTTTGTGGCTAAAACAGAACAAAATGTTGGAGGGTTGAATACTTTAAGAAGGTATTTATTCTAGAAGTGTCAGTCTAATGTTTGCTGCTCTTCTCAGTAAATATGTGGTGTGAACTTCATCTTCTTGATTCCTCTTTTTTTTTTACTTGGTGTGGTCAAAACTAAAATGTTTGTTCCCTTAATAAGTCAGAGACCAACAAAGTGTCACATTTCAATAACCAGAGATCCAGCTCACTTTTTCTTCACATTTATTATTGCTTTTAGTGTGCTCACAGGAAATTAGAACACCTTAAGCAGGAGGGTTTTAATAGCAACTGTTTCGTAGACAAAAGTTACATTCCATCTCTAAGTCAAATCGAAGCTTCTCCAGTATTTACAAAAGAGAGAGAGAGAAAAGGAAGTAGATAAGAAAGACGAGATGCTACACAAACATTGCATCTGATAAGGTCGATAAACTGAAGTGGTAAGGCGACCAGAAAAAGAACTGTCTGCTGCAGGAGAACATACCACAGTATAGAAACGGTTACCACTCATCACAGCTTGGTTTTCAGTTCACAACTGCTTAAAAAGAGATCAGAGTGTGTAAGTGTGTGTAGGTATCTTACAAAAAAGGAGGAGGTGGAATAAAAGAGCTGCAAACCTTTATGTGCTTCTTGAGATCAAGATTTCTTTTGTACAATAATCACAGTTAAAAACACCCTGCCTATACATACTTACATGGGTTTCTTTTATACCAACAATTAACAATAAAGCCTATACAACTCATATCCCTACTGATTCTGACTGGTACAGCTAATGAGGAGTGGACAGCTTCCTATGGGTTTACTGTATATCAGGCCCTAACTACCTCTGGGGTCGGGAATCTGGTAGAAAACAAAGTCTTAGTGTTCCAAACTGAGCGCAGTTTCTAAAAGTTGCCCTCGGTTTTCTTTCTTAAAAGCTACTCATTGTATAATAGTCAGTGGCACATATTCCCAGCCCCCCTCCCCCACGCTTACAATTCCACCCCCACATCTCCATCACACCCTGGACAGTCCGTTACTATTTTTGTTTACATTTTGTATAAAAATAAGAAGAAACAAACCAAATAAAAAGGTAATACTGATGTAAAAATATATGGCAGAGCGTGGATCAGCTGGGCTGAAGCCACCCACCTCCCGGGTTGTATCAGACTGAGATGGGTTTTGTATGGGGAGGGAGGGAAAGAGGGACAGTGGGAACCAAAAATGAAATCTTAAGAAAGCTTTTAAATCTCCCTGGTTGCAGTTCTCCACAGCCAGCAGGTGGCGTCGCTCGGACAGGGAATGTTCTTTGATTATCTTGGTTTGGGATTTTCTTCCGTTGTTACTCTGAAGCCTCGGGTTCAGCGGCCGGGGTCTCTGCTGACGCCGCCTCCTGTAGGGCCTCCTCCTCCTCTGCCGGGGCCTCGGCCGCTTTCTCCTCTGCCTTGGGCTCCTCCGGGGCTGCAGCCTCCACAGTGGGTTTCTCCGGTTCTGTCGCCGCCGCCGTCGCCTCCTCCTCGGGCTTCTTCTCTACCTCCTCCTTGACCTGCTCCGCAGCTGGGGTCGCCTCTCCCTCCACGGGCTTGGCTTCCTCAGGGGCGGCCGCCGTCTCCTCCTTCCCTTCCTCCTTGGCAGGTGCGGCCGACTCGGCTGCTGCCTCCTGGGTCTCAGCCCCGTCGCCGGTCTCCTTCTTGGTCTTCTTGAAGGAGAAGCCGCTGAGTTTAAAAGACTTCTTGAAGGAGAACTTCTTCTTCTTCTTCTTGGGGGTCTCGTTGCTGGTGGAAGGTGTCGCTCCATCCTCCGGCTTGGCTGCGGCTTCTCCGTCGGCGGGCGCCGGAGACGCTGCTCCTACTTTCTCCTCGCCTCCGGCGTCCTTCTCGGCCGGGGAGGCCTCGGCCTTCTCCCCGTCCTCTTTGGGGCTCTCCTCGGCCGCCGCACTGCCGTTCACCTGCACCTCCTCCTTGCCGTTCTCAGCCGCAGCGGGAGAGGCATCTCCGTTTGCTTTCACGTGCCCGTTTTCCTGTGAAGGAGGAACAGAGAGAGGGGGGGTCAGCGGCTCGGTGGCGGACAGTGCCACCAGCGGACACAAGGGGGCAGCAAACTTCATCAGATCAGCACAAACAAAAGCCACTCGAACACACAAAACACACATTTGTTCTGCTTTTAGGAGCAGGTCGCTACTTATGTAGAAATGAGACAAAAAAGGCAGCATAGTTCCTCTTTTTCCGCTCAGACTGAGGCGTCCAGTGAAGCAGCAGATGCTCATTAACCCAGCAGATCGCTGGAGAAAGCGCCCGCAGGAAATGTCCATACGGGTGGCCAGTAAACATTTCATATGGTTAGTGAAGGCTTCAGAGGGGCACAACCAAAAATAAAAATTATACTTATTGTTATTGCAAGCGCCAAAGCCTGATAATGTGTTAATCACCAACAGTAAACAAATAGAATGTGAAAGGCTCGGTAGCGCCTGCAGGACCGGCCGCCTCCTCTGCGGGGCGCTCGACCCCCGCCTTCCCACCCCTCCTCCGGGGTGATAACAGGCTGCCATCTCCGCTTTCCAGCCAAGCATCTGCAACAAAAGGCGTGGTGCTCCGAGCGCGCACTGCTTTTGTTGGCTCTGCCTGCATTTGAGTAGACTTCCACTGACTAACATCTTCATTCTCATGAAATCAGCTCGGTCTGCTCCAGAATCAACCCTCCGCCCCCAACAGCAGAAACGACCAGTTCATGTTTAATTCACATCTTTTCATTCACTTTCCAACAGGATCCATCAGGGGCTGCCTTCGAACCACAGTTTTTTGGTTAGAATTAAAGCTATTTTAATCCGACTCAGACACATCTGAACATTGATTATATCAAACTGTTGCACGGAAAGCGCAATCTCTCCAAAGAAGTGGCCTTTTCTATCAGTTTCTCCACATTTACGCACAGATTGCGCATCCATCCCCCTCCCTCCGCAACCAGCAGCTTCTACCCAGACGCCTGTTAAAACCTCGTTTACCTGTCCGTTGGTCTTGTTGGGTGAAGCAGCAGCCTCCCCGGCCTTTTCAGCCACAGTTTCAGCGTTTCCAGGCGCTTTAGACAGTTGCGCTCCCATGTTTTATCCTCCAACAAAGAAACCCAAATCGATCCAGAAAAAAAAGAAAGATAACCCAGAACAAAGACCCACAGGCTTCTTTGTTCAAATGCTCTCGGTCCCCCTCTGTCTTTTTGTCCGTTTCTTTCTTTGCAGAGGGGAAAAAAAACAATTTCGAGGAAAAATGATGAGCAGAGTCCAGAGAGAGTGAAGAGGGGTTTCAGTGCAGCAGGAGAAAGCTTGCTCAGGGAGGCGAAGCAATAAAATCCCAGATTGGTGGCCGTCTCGCTGTAGACGGTCTGCAAAATGGAGAAATGTCCCTTGTTGTTAATAAGATGCACAGCCCAACGCCCAATTGCAGAGATGAATGGGCGCCCCGAGCGATGACGGCACCGTAGTCTGAGTCAGCCAATCACAGCGCCCATGTAAATGACGAGGCGGGGTTTGTGAGAAAGGCGTGAACAAAAGGTCTCCGCTTTGCTCCATCCCATTTGTTTCTACTGTAAACATATATATTTTTTTTTCTAAAACATATAAAAGGCACAAAATGATAATAAGAAAACCATGAAAGGTTTACAGGTGTTAGTTTTCTAGTCACATGAAAGAAACTGAAGTTTTGTCCAGTCCAAAGCAGATTAGCAGAAAAAACAAAACTTTCTTGCACTAATGTATCATATCAGGCTGAAATAATATCTAAAAACTCCATAATTCAAAACATCAGTCTTGAAATTGTACTTAAAACCGTTTAATCATTAAAATGATCACAACTAGGATGACTGGTCACATAGGCGGTTTTAGGCAGAGGCCAACGGGGGCCAGTACCCTTGTAGATTTTTTCACTGGCTATGCCCCTTGTACCTAAGAGGAAATAATAGATATTTTTTTCATGATAAGCATTAACACAAAACTGCATCTAAGTGTTCCCGCGATTAAACTTATTTTTTTACTTTTGGAGTTTTCTTTAGCAGTGAAGGTGTTGAATTTATAGCTTGAGTCATATTGAGATAGGATCCGAGATTTAGACAACTTTTAAAAATAATTTTTGTATCTAGTGGCCTTTAGTGAACAGTGAGTCGACACAGAACAATAACATTGAGGACTATAGGCTCTGTACATGTTGCGCAGAATTACAACATTTATTATATTTTCAGTTAGTTTGTGTTAGTTTGCTTACACACTGCACTGTGATGAATCAACCAAACTCTTTGAAAAACTTTTTTGCCCCTCGCCTGTGGTGGCGCTGCACCAAGAATCACAAAAACAACACAAAAATCTCTGAAGAAGACACTGAGAGCAACTTCCTTCTTCAAGATGTAAGAAAAAATCGAGTCGCATCAGATTTTAGCGATTATAGGATTTATTTTTGTCTTTGGTAAGAGACCACAAGCCATTTCTTGTGCTAGCACTAAACTCACTCATTTGTTTTGGTTGCCCTGCGCTGTAGCCAGCTTCCTGCATTTGGAGCTGTCTCTGTCCCACTTGGCAGTCACAAAATGCTAAATGCATTGGAACAGCACCAGAGTTCACTTCAACCGAACCAAATTAAGTTTGTAGGTGGACCAGAGATTGCTTTTGTGATTCGAATCAGAGTTGGATTCACCCTTCCCCAGATGAACCAGACTTTCTTGACAAACAAACTTGAGTTCAATTAAAATGGACTGAACATGGCTGGTAAGAAAGCACCCTTAATATATTAAGCAATGAAATATTGCTTTCTCTTTTATTTCATGTTCTGTGTGCCCCAATAAAATTCCCTTGCCCCCCCTAAACTTGGTCTAGAACCATCACTGACTGATTATTACATCTCTATAAGGTGTTTTTTATTAGCTGGTTGGATGAGGAAGCGGTCATTTGGATTCTCAGGGATTTCAACAGGATCTTGTTGTAATGCACTCATTGTCCACTCTATGCAACACTCAGGTCCGTTTAGCAGTTCCTAACAGGCTGAATATGTCATTGGCTTGCATGATGCTCTGAGTTGTCAGCTTTTACCTAGTTTGATCCTGTTTGACTCATGAAGTATAAAAGTGAACTAAACAATTTATGGACATTCCCCATCAGACCAAAGCTCCAGCATTATCCTGGTGTGAAAACTCCCTTAGACTTACTGCTACCTGTACAGTAGAGGTTGATCTGGGTCAGATTTTAGGGATTTTCTCCCGGTTAGTTGGTTTAGTGTGGGGTAATGGTAAATGGTACATAGATTGTACTTAAATAGAGCTTTCTGAAATCCAGAGGATCCCAACGTGCTTCACACTATATTCAGTCATTCACCCACTCCCACACAAGGTACTGGATCCTAGCTACAGCTACCTGTCTGAGAGAAGTGAGGCTGCAGTGATGCTCCAGCACCACCGGGTCCTATGATCCCCAGCAGGCAAGACGGGTGAAGTGTGTTTCCTAAGGACACATGGATGGAGACGGACAGAGTGTCTCCATCACTGGTTACATGAGCACCATCACCATCACCGCCGTTTTGTTAATCTCTTGTGAGGGAACATGGGTGTGTAGATTCCTCATATAAATGTTAGCTCCTTTATAGACCTATGGTGACATTTGTAAGCAATCCACATGCACATTAAGGCACATTACAGCCAGCCACCAATATGTATGTGGCTGAGGTGTTATCTCTAAAGTGTCACATGTTCTCTTCTGCATTTATTACAGCATTTAACCTGGTGCCAGTTTCACCCATATGTTATGCCTACAACAGAAAGCCAAGATGGAAACTCGAAACAAGAGGCTCCAGACTTTTAGAGATGATTATCTGCTTTGACTTGTTGCAGGAAGTTGACCAATATGCCAGCCTCTGTATGGGTGTGTGTGCTAGTGTGAAAGAGTCAGGAGGAGGGGATCGGATTCCCCATGTCGTCTTGTTGAGATG
The DNA here is from genome assembly GCF_002775205.1 of Xiphophorus maculatus. Taxonomy (NCBI): domain Eukaryota; kingdom Metazoa; phylum Chordata; class Actinopteri; order Cyprinodontiformes; family Poeciliidae; genus Xiphophorus; species Xiphophorus maculatus. The sequence goes on along the minus strand of NC_036457.1, from coordinate 22,564,110 downwards.
TGCCCCATGGGGATGTTGTGAGTTTTCCACTGCCCCTCCATTTGCAAGGCAAATCTGCTGGAGGAAGAATCAACTGTTTTCATCCAGACTGGGTGTCAGCGCTAACAAAACCAGTTCTGGGCCTGATCAGGTGGGCTTCCTGGAAACGACTCAGATTCCTGCTTTTAAATGTTATCAGGTGGAATGCAAAACAGCACAGGCCACCTTCACTCAGAGCATTCAGTCAACCATCAGAGGATCCAGGAGGAAGGGCAGTTTCTGCTTTTGTACCAGTTAGACAGACACTAACGGGTGCATGCTGTGTTCCCATGACAATTATTAGCAACAGTTGTTAATTTTACAAAAATAAAACCCAAAACGAGCTCTAATCAGAAATGAATATTTCTATCTTTAAAACAACCATTTCTGAAAATAGTTGGGCAATATTTTGCATGATTGGCCAATCAATTTAATCTGCTTAGTGGTCACATTCACCTAATTTTGATTTCATCTGTCCAGCCATTATCTAACATGACTGTTCTTGCAGGGTCGCTGGTCTCCAGCAGTCAACGGAGGGCAGGCGGGGTCACCGGACAGGTCACCAGTCCATCACAGGGCAACACACAGACAGAAAAGACACACAATCATGCACACATAGTTACACCTAAGGAGAATTTAGAAATCTCACTGAACCTGACAGTCACATTTTCCTGTGGGAGGAAGCTGGAGTACCTGGAGAGAACTCATAAATGAACAGGGAGAATATGCAAACTCTATGCAGAAAGACCCCAGATTGGGGTTCGAACCCAGTACCTTGTAGCCGCAAGGCAACTGTGCTACCAATTGCAATTGTTAGCAAATTTAAAATCTTTTAAAGAAAAACAAAATTTCCTGCTCTCCCTTTGCAACTAACTACTACGATTAAACGTGAATTGTACTAATGGTATTCTCAGTGTAGTAAAAGAATCTGGATTACTTGCAGTATTGACATTTTTTCATGTAATGTTTCACTTATGCTGTGATTAATTAATGATCATGGTTTTCTCCTCCAGGCCACAGACTTATGAAAGAACTCAGACGGAGAAACTAATTGTAATTCCACTAATATATAGTTACAACAGGTTTTTTTAATGTGTTGTGTTTTTCCAGTCCCAGCAGTCTGACTGGTTCTGAGTAGAACTGTAGAAATGAACTGGCTACAGCCACCACACACACTCTGTGTCATGTTCTGTGTTGTCTGTGTATTTATTTATTGTTTTCTGTGTCCTTGAGTCTCTTTGTTGTCCTGTCCTCCCCTTGATTGTTCCCAGATGTGTCTCGTTTCTGTGATTACCCTCCCGTGTATTTAATGCCACCTGTGGGTCTGCATCGCTGTTGGATCCTTGTCGTTTGTTCGCGTCATACTGTCTAGCTGTCGTCTCATTGTGGCGTCTAGTCCCTTCGTGTAACCGGTTGCTACCGGCGTCGAGCCCTGGCTTCCGCTCGACCGTGCTGCCCGGTGTTTGTGGACTGTTTGGATTTTATGTTCATTAAATCATCATCATTCATCTACCTGGTTCCATCTGCGTCTGCCTCACCACCAACACCGCACCATTTCATGACACTCTGGTGATCTGTAGAATCAATTCTTAATGCGTTTTGCTATTTTAGATCAGCTTGACAGTTGATCATTAACCTGTTTAATCCCACTGGCAACAATTGCTGCCAGACATTTTTTCTAACTTCTGGGAGCTCTAAAATAATAGTTTTGACTTTGGCCAGCTAATTGAAGTTTTAAAATAAAAGAATAATGTGTCTACTCTAAGCAATATCAATTTTCATGTATCTAGTGTGAAAGGTCACATGATCAGACCTCTTTACTTCCTGCCTGTAATGCTGGAGGTCAATGTCTGTCACACACATGTACAAGAGAAGGTCAGACAAATATTTAAATGAACAAATATAAATACAATATTTTGAACATATGTTATTTGAAGTGTCTTCTACTGATATATAAAGAAAATTGTATCCCTTCATTCATCTCTTGATCATAAGAAGAGTGAATGTTAGCATGGCAACAATTGTTGCCGCTAGCATAATGCATAGACAGCACTATGCTAGGTCATAGCTTTGCTGTTTATTCTATATGCCTTGCTGTTCCCACCCTGCTTAAAACTATCAGATGTTTTAGATCTTATAGCTATAGATCTTCACTAACATAACCAACATAAATAATAATTAATAATATAATAATAATAATTCAAAAATATCGTGTTAGAAAGGTGCAAGAATTGAAATGCATGCACTTATTTTGCAGGAAATAATTTGGGATTAAACGGGTTAATTATGAGAACCATGGACAATAACATATTTATGATCATGGCATAAATCCATGTAGGATCACAGAGGGGAGTCCTGCTGGTTTCTGTCTGGACACTCCAACACCTGCTCCAGGTGTTTGGATGTGTGTTTGTCCTGGCTGACCTCTGTTATTCTCTATGCGCCTCCATCTTTCTTCTCACATTTACTGCTCAGCATTACTCTGACTATTATGGTAAAGACGTTTTTACAGCTACTTTACAGGAGGAATGAGAGGACTAGTGTGAAACCGACTCTGTCAAACTGAAATCAGCCAAACAAACACATTTTCTGCATTTATTTTTGCTATTTTATAAATGTGGCTTAAACTTGATGAAAACCCCAATTCTGTTATTCAAATAAATGGAATATTATATCAGTGTTTAATACTGAAGTGTGGGTCTATGAAGAAGTATTTCTATGTACAGTACAGTATGTGCACTCAGTATGTGGATGAATTAGTGTGTGAATGCATGGAGACGATCAGCCTGTGTTTCAGCTGGGATGTTCAGGAAGCATGAGTTGCCATGGCAGTGGCCTTTAGACTGTCTGCATCATCAACTCTGCTGTTTCTCATCTTCCTCTTAACGACAGCTCACAAATTATCCATGAATCTGTAGGTCAGCTCAGTGTACCGGTCAGTTACATACAGTGTTACTATGACGATCAGAGCAGGTATTGGTAGCGTTGGCAGGGTGGGAAGGTGTGGAGTCCTGCTGGAAAATGAAACCAGCATCTCCATAAAGCTGGTCAGCAGGAGGAAGATGCCTGCGCTGACTTTGGGCTTTAAAGCTTTGGATTTATTCTCTGTTTCTAAAGTGGATTTAATAAAAAATGTGACAAATGTCCAAGTCCTGGAGATGGCTGTGAGGTTCTGGCAGTCTCCTCTAAGGCTGTCAACTAGTTTTGCTTTGCAGTCCTCTCAAAGCTGCGGTTAACTGTTTTGCACTTTTTCTAAACCAAACTTTCTCCTTCCTCTTAACTTTCATTATATAATTAACCTCTCCAACTTCACCAGATAGGAAATTGCAGTTGTAACAACTAAAGCCACCCTGGTATTCAGAAAAAGATAAGTTAAGGTGTAAAGTTGGATGTAATTTTTTTCAAAGTTGTTCTAACAGAAGGAAAAAGGTCAGATTTTCCCAAACTGCAGCCGATTTAATTGCTAAAAGTGGCAGAGATGGTGACTGGGTTTCAACAGCTGCGGGTTAATCATAACTGAACCACAGCAGAGCTAAAGGAGAAAGATAAACCCTCATGTTTCTTATCAGATCTCGCCCCCACCCCCACCTGGCCAAACAGCCCTGCTCTGTTCAAACACGTGGTCTATGCAAATACAACCGACCTGCGGAGCATGAAGTCACAGCCAGTGAAGTCACCGCTAACGATAAGCCCAGAGAGGTGCTGGTCACACCGGGCGCCTCAATCACCATCTGTGTGGATACAGAGGCACACCCAAAGCAGAAGGAGATATTCCCTGAACGCTCCCAGCCAGGGCGGGGGACGCCAGCCGAGGAAGAAACAAAAGCGGCAGGAGCCGGAGCAGGGGCCAGGGCCACTGAGGGGAACGCAGACCTACAATTATACATGCCAGCGGAAACGGCCAGCTCTCCTCTCCTCCACAAAACTCATCCTCATGAAAAGAAGATCAGATATCCACAGCTTTTGTATGCGCCCCGGTGTTTGGTTCCTACATCTATTGTGGAAGAGGAATGTAGACAAATCTCAAGTCTTCAGCAGCCAAGTTGAGTCAGAGTATTCCCACAGGGCACAATGGATCGGGTTAATAGCATTCCTCTAATGGCAGCAGAAAAGCTGTGGACAAACATTTATGTTTGGATGGATTGAGTTTTAAGGAGCCTCTTTTCTAAGCCCGGTCCACGTCTCTTTCAGGCAGGTCAGCCGGCTCCTCCCTGGGCTATTCACTGAGCTCCATCACTTTCTACCACAGGCTCCAGGCCTTGTTCTCTACTCACAGAGTCCGGCAGCATTGACCCAAATGCTCTCAGCATTCCTCAGCGTGCTTTCAGTGATGGCTGAGAACACAAAAAAGCTACACATAGAGAGAATGACAGGAAGTGATAAAAAAAAACTCATCACAGTTTAGGATTTATTTCAGCTTATTATCAGTTTAGCCAAAGAGTCTGAAGCAACACTTCTGGTAGTTACAGTGTACTCAACCCTACATAACCACAATATTCAATTATATTTAGTGGGATTTTTATGTGACCGACCATCATAAAGTGGTGAATAATTATAAAGTGAAACAATATTTACATATGGTTTAGATTATATTTGCAAATATAATCTGAAGGAGAACCTTTGGGCTGCTATTATGTTGGGCTGCAGAGCGGTGCAGTTAGTAGTTCACTGATGTGAACATTTGGACTAACTTGACTGAATCTGAACCTTACATGTTCATAACAATATGAACATGGACTGATGACTGTGATTTTTATTTGAATATTATTTGATGTCAATCAGAGTGTGAATGGGTTCTCATGTTAAGGACACAAATATAATATTTTTAAAGCTTCAACAAGGAAATCTGAGAAGTTATTTATTTCCATAAACATCAAAATCCCCTCACCAGGACTGACCAGGTGCTTTTCACTTCCACATATTTATTTGCTTTTGTGAAACCAGAAGTAGGCTGGCAGTCCCCTTTGGAAAATCCCAGACTGCTTTATTGGTCAAGTCTAACCTGACACCACACACGCTTCACTTCGAATGAAATGTAAAATATTTGCAAAGCATTTCATCAGATGCAAAGTTTGAGTGCAGGGCGTGTAAACATCCAACAAAGAGACTTGTCCATACCTTGGTGGAATACATAGGAAGATGTGTGGAGTAAAACTCCATTACTCAACACTTGATTGAGTTTTAAGTGGTCTGACGTTCTAATAAAAGGAAAAAATCTGATAAATTACACTGGGGAAAATGTTAAGGTTAACTTCACCATAATGGGAATTTTATTTCATTAAGCAAAGCAGATCCAGTGTCCTGAATAATTTAATAGAATGCTAGAAAAAAAAAACTATAAGAATGCTAATAAGAGCCATAGTTTTGTTCAGTTGAAACATAATTCTATTAAAGTTCTTTTATCACATAGCTGCAGTGTACAGTTGTTGATGGACATTAGAGAACAAGCAGCACCATGACGACCAAAGCCCAAAAGGATGTTAGGTTACAAGCAACATCCCAAACTTTCAACATTTCCCAGAGTTCTGTTCAATCCATCAGCAGAACAGGGAGAGTGGATGGAGCAACTGCAGACCAACTAAAGGGACAGGCGAGGCAAGGAGAGAAGGAGTCCGGGAAACAGCTTAGAGGAGGAAATGTTAGTTTATCAGAGCAAATACAGAAAGCTTTTAAAGTTTCTGTACAGTGCAGTCTTTTCTAAAACAAAAGCCAGTCCAGAATTATTTGTCCTGTAGATCAATGTCTGCAGATGTTATTTTATGTGTTGGATCATTAGCCGTGTTTCCATTACAAATGTAAGCAAAACGTTGTCAGTATTCTGCTAATGTCAAACTAAATATTTCTTTTTGTGAACAGTAAATAAGAAACACAAAGCAAATAAGTTTTGCCACCAATAAATAAGTTTGTTCACATGATAAGTCATTAAAAAAGTGCTGCTCCATGATGGTTCTACTTCTTCTTTGCCATTTTCGTCTTCGTGGTTTGCACCAGTGACACCATCACTTGATCAGGTGACTCTGGTGACACAAAAACTGTTTCCATTACAGGTTTGTGAAATAAACTAATTTTGAGCCAAAATTTGTTTATTAGAACAATATATATATATATATTCAATTATTGTGTTTCTGTTAGGCAAATTTATTTTCAAAATGTGAAGTTGTGCAATTATATGGTCGATGGAAAAGCAGCTAGTGAATTTACGATAGATCAGAGGCGTAGTTTCTAGTGTCTGAGCAGGTCAGTGCTGAAAACCAGGAGGTCAGATGGAGGACAGAGTTCTGTGGCTCTGTTCCAGCTTGCAGTACTCTGAGCTGTTTTAGCTGTTTATAGCAGCTGTTATTGGACAGCTGGTCATGGTTGTACAGCCATGTTGCCTAATGGTACTTGGGATTCTAAAGAAGGGAGCTTTTGCTTTTCCATTCTACAACAAGAATGGTGATGGGTGCTGGTATCTATTTCCAATGGTCAACGGGCGAGAGGCGGAGTCACCCTGGACAGGTCGCCAGTCCATCACAGAAACTGAGGTGTGGAAAACTGAGATTTTCAAAATATATTTAGCAAATGCTAGTTTTTTTTCCCCCATTTGCTTTTAAGTGCTGGAATCATCTTAATGAGTTGTGTAACTACTGTTTTTTTAATTTCCAGATATTTTATTATCTTCTGCTGACTTGTAGCATCAATGTGTTTTCTAGCAGCATTATAACAACATCCTGACCGTCTGATTGGTCATTAACAGCAGGCTTCCTGATTTCTATTTGTAGACATGCAATTTGTCACAGTTTGACCAACAGAGAGCTCAAACAGAACCTTGTAGTGAAGTATATAATCCTGGTCTCTTCAGCACATTTTATCACAGTTTATAGTGATGTTGACTATTATAAACTGTACTCAATATTACAGTTCAGTTTAAAAGACAGTTATCTCTGACACTGACCAAACGAATGTACATTTTTGAATTCAAGAAAAGTAAAAAAAAAATCTCTAAAAATGTTCTTGCTCTGTTTTCTGGTATTTAAGAACTAGAAATAAATTGGGTAATTCTATATTGAGGGAAGACAAGAGAGGTTTGGTCAGAAGTAACTTCCTAATAGGACTTATTTTTATTTTTAGATCTTAACCTTTGTTCTAATGTGTTTTGATAGTGCATGTTAGAGGTAAATGTATTGTCTGGACCAATAATATTGAATTCCTGGCTTTTGATTTCTAGGTATAGATTCTATAGATCTATAGAACTGGTCTATACACTATAGCTGTACACTATAGCCAGAGTACAGCCAGTGTACAGTGGCTGTACACTGAACGCCCACAGTACCTGAGGAAAATACGAAATACTTACAAAACTAAAAATATTGACTTAACATAAATGCAGAGTTTACAGAAATAATAGAGCAAATTCCAGAAAATCCCAACATAACCAGAGAACAAGACCCATTAAAGAAATCAAGCAAAACGTAAACGAGCTGAACATTCCTACAAAGCAACATTTTGACTTTTGATAGCAGGACTATTTTTGTCAGATGCGGCTCTTCATCTGTAGTTTGTTTCTTTTTGTGCTCAGGATGTTTTGAGGCTGCAGTCTTTGGGTGGTTGGTGTTTAGTTACCAGCAATCACTGAACAAAGCGTACACCGACTAATAAAACAAAGCAGTAAATGACGTCTTCTTCACTGGCTTTTCCTTTCTGGGAACCAGTCACACTCACTCAACACTGTTACATAAAGTCTGTTTGGATCCTTGGGTTTCTACTAGGACCTAACTTGGCTGTTGCCTTCGTATGTAATCCTGGTCAACTCTTATCTCACTTCAGCGCTGCGTCTCCATCTTTATTTCATAAATTATGATTGGTTTGATCTGTTCCTCATTTCATACCTGATGGATTAGTGTTAGCGCTCCATCACATAGTAAATGATCTGTACTTGTACAGCACTTTATTAAGTTCAGAGGACTTGAAACATTCAGTCATTCATACACACATTCACACGGCAGAATCAATATTGCACCATCAACTCTTCCGTCCACCAGCAGCCAAGTGTCTTGGAGCGGGGATTGAACCATCGCCACCAGTCAGACATCTCATTTCTTTATACTGAGATTTGTGTGAATATGCTCTAACAGGATGTGCTGTCCATGGCTTGAGACACCACACAGCTGTCTTTACATCGAACTTTCACTGGTCCGTTTCAGTGTCACCTGAAAACAGCTGGAGACTTCAGTCTGCTCAGGATGGGATATGACATCACAGACGGCACATCATATCCTGTCACAGTCATAGTACTCTTGGACTAATGGAAGGAAATGCACAGCTTTATGCGTCTGGATTTAATACTCCTTTTTTTTTTTGGAAAAACGCTTATGGGAAAGCGACTCTGTGCCCCCACACCACAGACCCAGCCCCATTCTGCTGACCACAATTAAACTGTTAACCTCAATTGGGCTTTTTAGTTCGTCCACAACAACAGGACCTCTTAGACCACTTTCTGCTGTACTTCATCAGTGGCTAATTGTGAGCCCTCCCTCTCCTTGCTCTAGGGCATATGTACATGTTCTCTGAGGAATGTCAGGACGCCATTGTACCCTGTTGGAAAGTTCCTCAGAGGCCTGTGGATGTTATGTTCCCAAGCCCCCATGTACAATACCAGTCTAATTACTATAGATGAGTCTTTCAAGGAAAAATGGTAAGAATGTAGACAGAGCAGAGCTGCTTGGGAACTGGTTGAAAAGATAAAAGAAGCAGACAAAAGAAGCACTGAATTAGGGACTTTTACATTAAAACATGGACTGCTAAGCTTTTCAGAAATAATTCTGTATTCCCTGTAAACGGTCAATATTTCATAAAAGATGATAAAATTAGGAAATATTTTCTTTATTTAAGTAACCCGCTGGCCTATGGAGAGCTAGTTCATTCAAAACTTAAGTGAATAAATACTGTTAACAATAAATGCTCCATCAAATAAATACAGTAAACGTCCACATGAAATAAATAAAACAATAATATTTTATCAACACTATTTCACTATTTAATAGTTTTTTTTATTTTGTGACACTTTTATTTTGTAAAGCTACATTATGTGTTTCATGGTCTTTTATTTTTTTAACTCGTTTTTATGTTGCTATGTTTAAGCAATAGGTTTGAATATATTTAAAGTTTCACTGCATAACAACATCTTTGGTACTTTTTGATTTGACAATGTTTTTGTGCTGAATCCTTGACAACGGCAGTTTGCATTTTTACTTATGCTTGGCATATTCAAATATTATACTACATCTATTGTTTCCTCCAGTGCAAATGCCTCTGCTGCCGTGAACATATCTACTGTTTTGCATGTTTCGTCAACGAACTGCAAATCACCTCCAATTTACTTCACAGATGGTGCAGGTGGAGCATGCAGTGGGTGTGTGAAGTCAAACTAGATCATGTTAATGCATCACTGATGTGTTCAGTCAGTGTGAGCTGCTTCAAATGATTTGACAACACAATGATGTGGTAACTTTGTTTGGTAAAATATAAATTCAGAATGCAGTGAAACTGTGCAAGGGTGTTTTTGTTCATATGTTTAGGAATATTTACTTGTCTCATTAGTAATTCTACGAGCAGAATCTGATCTTTTCCAGAACTTATCAACATTTTCTGAAACTATCTGAAAACAGATACAAAAAGAAATCTCAGGAACTTGAAAGTCTATTGCATATTCAGATGTTTGTAATGTTATGGCTTATTGGTGTGTTGTCCTACAGTCATTAATAAGGCCTGATCTTTTGTCTGCTGATCAACAAGGGTCCCTCCACAATTTATTTATTCAGTTTTTGTTCATAGAAATGAAAAAAAATAATAAAATTAGGGTCCTGTCAAAACTGACAAAACTAATCATATTGTGTTTTTGAAGGAAGATTGTTTTTAGCAGTAAAAATTTAATGTTCCCAGTGCAGCTTGAATAAAATGCAACTACATAGCATTTTTTGAGAAGTCTGGATTACTTTATGTGTATTGTGCACGTTACCTATGACTTGCTCGTGGGGAGAGACATTTCAGTAATCTAAAACTAACAGAAAAAAGTTAAGCAACCTTCTTGCATACTGTATGTGGACTGTTGCATGTAAAATTCATGAGCAGTAAATATTGTGCTAGTATCAGTATTGGACTAGCAGTTGCAAGCCTTTAAAATTGTGACGCTTTTGATAGGTCAGATAGACTCAAGAAATTGTAACAGCAGCTGCATGGGGGGGGCGATTTCATTTTTGTCAGGGGGCCCAAGATTCCTGGTGGTGCCCCTGTTTGGAGGACTTGCATGGGTTCAAATTCTATCTCTCTCATTATACAGTCCTAAACTTTTAGCCAGGTCCCATAATTAAAATAAAAAAACACAGGAGAGATAGCAGCAAATGTGAGCTTGTAGCAAAAACCACAAATGATTTCATCAGCTCACACCTATTTGCTTTCATAGTACGTGACAATGGTACGTGACTTTGACAATGTTTTTTATAGTATATATTTATTAAAACTGGCATTATATTGTAACAGAATGAGACAAGTAATCTGTGAAAAAAAGTCAAGCTCCTCCACCTCTTCACCCAAGCTACTACTGCTGTCTGAAGGTCAAAAAACCCCAATCAGAGCCAGGAGGCGGGGCTTAACGCCATCAAGCAACTGGTGTATATGCTGCAGCTGTGTGCATGGTGGAGAAACAACCTTTTATCTGCCGTCATCAGTGACCACAGTCGTAAACAATCTTTTTTTACATGAATGAAATATGTAGAAAAAATAAAAATAAAAACACATTGTTTTTAAAAGCTCCATACGGCCATTCTAAGATTACTAAGAGTTTTGGCTCTTAAAATGCAATATTATTGTCTGAACTAGTGGCTACTGGGAGATGAATGCATGTCATTGCTAGACCTATTTATGTCCTTTATCTTGTTCATCTGACAGTTCCCTATGTGAGCTGACTCCATGTTGATTTGCATGGATATCAGGCAACTGAGATCTAATGATTCAAATCAGATTTAACTGCCAGGTGTGAACACTCACACTGAAGCCTGTCCACTTGTGACAGGATTAGCCAGGAGACATGTTATATCCAAGTCCAAACCAAATCAAAGAAAAATAAGACAGAAGGTTTCTTTTTTTTTCTTCAAATTGTTCTTAAGGTAAATAACAGTCATCAAGGAGAAATTATTTATCAACCTTTGAGTGATTACATAACATAACATAATTTTTCAAGAGAAGAATTTAATGCATAAGTTTGATTTACGCTACACTACAGAGGTAAAATCAGAAACAGCTTCCTGCTGAATGTCTAGAACACTTTTATATTTAGAATGGTAAATTAGTAAAATGTACTAGTTTTTTAACACAGACCTATATTTAAGTTATATAATTACCTGTTTTAACAGAGTTCAGGGTTGAGGCCAGCTCAAGGTCACACAGCTTTATTTTGGACAGGTGGTTTGTCCAGGTTGTACTTCCCACCCAATAACCACTGGAGATGGGCACCAGTCTGGCATTGACAAGCAAAGGCAAGTGAAAAAACAAGAAATTAGGATGTTAGGAACCTAGAAAGGCTCAGTCCTCCATCGAGTCGAAGATGTTTGAACACCAGTGTGATTTTCCACCATGCAGGATTTCTTATTGTCATACCACCTTACTTGCTTGTGGTACGAAATTCAGACTCAGGTCCCAGATTGAGACATTTACTACACAAAAAATAGATACATAAACAACAAAGTAATTATGTGATATATAGATATATATGTGTATGTAAATAATGCAATATTGTAGTAATAACATGTCCTGAGATGATGCCAACCAAGAAATAAGCCTCAGCAACACAACTGACTCTGTCAAGTTGACTTGCCTTAATAGCATGAAGAGTTCTTGGGGAAATCAATGTGAGGCTTTTAGACCCACAACACTGTAAGTGTCATGGTTTGAGTTTTCTGTGTATTTATTTTGAGTTTTCTGTGTCTCTGAGTCTCCTGTTGTCCTGTTTACCCCTTGATTGTTCCCAGGTGTGTCTCATTCCCTGATTACCTCTTGTGTATTTACCCCACCTGTGTTCTTTGTTCCTCGTCGGGTCCTCGTCTTGTCTCAGCATCATTTCTGTCTAGCCTGTCGTTCTGTCCACTCGCTTTACCAGTTGCTACCAGCATTGAGCCCTGGCCTTTGCTCAGCCGTGCTGCCTGGTTTTTGTGGACTATTGGATTGTGCTTTGGACTATTTGGACTTTTTTCATCATTAAAATATATTTTCTCATTTCAATCTGGGTCTACCACATCTGCCTCACCACCTCACACCGCAACTCTTGACAGTAAGACTGTCAGGCAAGGTGGTGGCAGCATTATGGAAAGGGTTTGTTTAGCTGCTGCTGGTGAAGTTACTTTACACAAATTGGGTGGAATAATAAAAACGAAGATTACCTCCAAGTTATTAAACTTTACCACAAATGGACAGATGAAACTTAGAGATCAGTTTGCATTGCAACTTGATAGTTTAATTCAAATTTAGTTAAGAAATACTCCAATGTGCTGTCACCCTGACGGGCACAATTCTAGATCCCCATTCACACACGCATGTGGTGTTGGTGGTTTTATGGAAATGCAGACTAACATTAAGCCTTCTCTAAGCTCCAGCCTGGATATGGCTGAAAATGTCTGCTTTTTTATGTTAATGCTGTAAAAACATGAAGACTTCAGAGTTTTTACTTCCTTGGTCATATTTTGACATACTTAACAGATTCCGTCACACTACAGAGAAAGATAACACTGGGCTACAAAAACTATTTTTTGGAAGCTGTCTTTGTTTTTTCAACTGAATTAGGATTATTTTGCACTGCTGAATCAAAAAATGATCCATTTTTCTCAGTCAGGTTTTTATTATAATTTGACTTGGAGAAATCTGACCTTCTGATTAGATTTTTGTGACATTATCAGTTCATTTCCGTTAATATTTCTCATCCAAAAAAAGGTTTTAGGAGAAAAAAAATGTTTTCTAACAGAATGTATTAATTAAATGTTACAAACTTGGATTTCTGTAAATTGTATAATAAACACTGATAAGGGTAAGTACATGTAAATTGAACATTATGTCTCTTTTCTGTCCTGATGGCGTCTCTCCTCCTGTTCATCATTGATCCAGATTCTCCAGATGTGAGAACAAGTCCTGCATTTTGATGCTCATGTTGCATCTATAGTTCAGAAAGTTGACCTGATGGAGCAAAACCAATGGGATTTTTGGTTTCAGCTCATCAACATGACCTTAGCTGAGAAACCCCAGATATATTTTTTGCTATTGACCAGTATTATGAGTCCATTCTGTATCAGCACCAATTTTTTGTTTGTCATTTAGTCATATTTAACTTCAGCATTGTATTCATGCTTTGGCTGGTGTTCCCCCACACCGTCATGGCATTCCCTCTTCCTCACTGCCTCACTCCCCTTCTCTCCACAGTTACCTCAGTTCTGCCTCTGGTCTTGAGAATCCCACTGACCTAGATTCAGCTGGAGTTTACTGCCGGCTCCAGTTCTGTGCAGTCAGCACTCTGCTGCCAGCACCAAATCCATGCTACGCTCCCACATCAGTACTATGACCCACATCTCCATGGCAATGCCACAGCCATCCATATGCAGTTTCATCACAAGGCGTAGAGCATTCTAGGCCTCCCTGTGCTGTGGGATAGAGAATAGTGATTTTATAATCCCACTTTCATATTGTCATCTCTAACTCTTCTTTGTTTTATCTCTATGTACGCTGACAAGGTAATGGCCAAGTAAACATGAGTTCTTCACCTTTTTTCCCTTTAAGCACCTGTCTTGTGCCATATGCTCCCACATCCCACTCACAGTCACTCTCTTTGTGTTCAGTCTCCCGTGTTTTGTGAAAGTGAGTGGTCAGAGTGCTGAGCTCTCCTGCTTCGACAGCAGCTTATCATCTCTCAGACAAAAACAAGCAGGTAGTTTAGATTCAGCTTGCATTACCAGCTTGGCTCACTTCACTGTGTTCCTGTGTCTCTCTCCTAGGGAACCCAGCTGAATGAGATCGGCTCCTGCTCGATTTTATCACAATAACGGACTGTCACTTCGCATTCACGCTGGGTGAAACGTATCCTGCCAACCGCCACCGCTGGACTCGGATAACACTGGTGACAATCAGCACTCTGTCCGTCCGTCTGTACCTGCTGCGGCACTCTGAGACACAGCTGACGGTCACACAGTGGCTGCCAGACAGACTCCCAGGACCAGCAGGTCTCTCAGCCTGTGGAAAGTCAGCTCCCACGGTTGTTTCCTGGAGGAATCACCTCTGACAGTCCTGACTTTTCTGGAAGTCAACCAAAAAACGAAAACTCAATCATCCAAGCCTGCCTGTGAATATCAAGAATATTTGACTATCCAGCAAAATAATATTTTAGTAATATGGAGGTTCATGACAATTCACTAGAAGTCATCATTGCTTGGACATTTCCCGCCCATTATTCTGTAAAGTGTCTTGACAGAACATGTGTTTCATGTTTAACAGAATTAGTTTTTGCTTTATATCTGGGCTGATGGAGAATGTGATGATTGTTCTGTGAAAAAAAGAGTGGTGGGACTCAATTCAAAATATTTAACTGAGTTTGTTGCAAGGTTTGTATTTAGTTCATCACAACTGCATTTTAATCAAACTATGTGTGACGGTACCTATGCTTTCCCGATTGGCAACTTGAATTTTAAGATAACTAATTTAATAATACTATAAAGTTACCTTTAAGGCGCACAGGCCCGCTACATATGAGGCACGAGACAATTCCACTCAATCCAATCAGTTTATTTATTTCAATTTTCTAGTCAGAAATATATTAGTTTAAAATCACTCACACATTAAAATGACATTTACGGCTCAACTCGAAGCTGGCAGGGACCTACAAAGGAAACACAGCAAACCAAATAAAAGAAAATCGTGCACCAAACCAAAGAAAATACCACCACCCAGAAAGTCCACCACCGACACCACGAGCTGGCCGTTCCTGTCAACAAAAGAAAAGACATTCAAATTACATACATTTCTTGGTTATACAGTTCAGTCCTCACAAATCAAGCAATAGCAGTCCAAGTTAGGAGTCCGTCCTGAGACGAACCGCCGCGCCACAGCAAACGCCAGCCAGAGCGGCACCAGAGGGATCAGGACGAGCTGGTCATGAACCAGCCTGAATCAGCCACACTGGACGAGAGTCAAAAGCCAGCTTACGCCGACCAGGACAGCGGGTATGAAGCCGACAACCAGGGCGACGGGCAGGCCGCCGTCAGCCGACGACGAATAACCAGGTCACAGGCGGACGGACCGTCAACCAGGGACAACAGAGTACGGGCAAGCAGCCGGCCAAGGACAAACAGCAGCGTCTATCAAACATACATGTCAAAAATAGAATCTGGAAGCATACGTAAAATGAGCTTTCGCTTACCACTGAGCTTGATGCGTTATGCCTCTGGCAGGGAGAAGAAGCAGTCAGCTGGTACAAGTCACCTAGATATTACAAGTAAAGCTGAGCTAAAGCTAAACTTACAGATATTAAAGGTGTGAGAAGCTTCTTACCAGAAGAAGGCTTGAACAGCAATTAATGTCTTAAGCGCGTCAGTCGTATAGCGCCAGTCAACAGTGAAGTCTGAACCGGAAGGAGAACGTGTTGTCTACCAGGTGAGGGAGGGCCCTTTATATGCAGGCAGCGCTACAACCAATTAAAGTCAGGCACTTGTGTGGTGCGTTCAGGGCCCACAGGGCATACTGCCACATTCGTTTTGAATTTGAATTGAAAATAAGCAACATTTTCAACTCGAACCTCCTTTTTGCTACTAAATTATTGAGTAAATGGATTTAATGTGTTATTCAGGATCTTCAACTTTCAGATTGGTGCTCCGTGTCATTTTACCCATTGAGCCCTGATCAGACCTGGAACTGCTTTGAAATGCCGACCATTGATGCTGACATTGGGGACGTCTGTCCTGCTGCAGTATGTTTAGTATTGAAGTGCTACTTTAGGCCTGAGTAGCTTCTCTGATAGGCTAACTCCCTTTAGCACAACATGTAGGTAGCCTCCTCCAAAAACAAACAAAGAAAAGCCCAATGGATTCCATTAATGTTTTTAATGCTTTAAAATTTATGTAATTAATTCATAAAAAAGAATGAATTAAAGACAACTTGTCTTGTGAATAAGAGACACAGAGAGAAGATATGTATGTACAAAAGTACAATATGAAATAGAATTGATAAAACTAAGTGAATATTGCTAGATGTATTCCTCTCTTAAAGCATATATGTATGATACACTTAGTTTGAAGATTAACAGGAAGTCATGTTTCAGTAAGCTGTTGACTCTTTTGGACAAACCAGGCACTTTTAAACTGCTTTGGACATCAGACTGTTACTTTGAAAGTCCTGCAGAGTGTAAACAGACTCTTATCTATTTTTTTGTCCCAGTAGTCAAAGAAATCTGAAAAAGCTGCTTTCATGTGAAAAAATAAAGAATTTGAAGATCAGATGTTGTACATCCAGCTAAAAGATTAGCTGGTTACCTTTGGCTGCAAGGCGACATATCGACCCACAAACAGTGGAAATAAAGAGCTGCTAGTGTGACAGCTGACCAGATACTGTTTATATGAGCTGGCTGAGAACACAAACCTTGCAGCTGTTTTCTCCTGTTAGTCAAAAACGCAGCTAAATCTCTTCCAAAAAGCACTTCTTCCTCTTTGTTCCAGTCAACACCTGTTTTTTTCCACCTCCATGCAGCGGGGCATTCACAATGAGTCAGTGTTAGACATCCCACCCCCTGTTGGCCTTGGGTCTGTTAGTCTGATATTTCACCTCAGACTCTTCTTTCTCCATGGAAAACCAGCTTTTCCTGTCTATTATCTTTGCTCTGTAGCAACTAAACAAAGAGAGAGGAGTAAAAAAAACACTCCAACAAACAAATGGGTCAGGTACAAACAATACTTTTCTTCCACATGTATTTCTTTTAAAATTTAAGTGAATGAATAACAGTTTAACCGCCTCAAGCAAATTTAATGCAACTGAGTCAAAAAAAGAATCTTCTTGTCAAAAGGTCTAAGCAAGATGCTCCAGTCTGCAGTCTGACCCTACCAGCACCAGAAGGGGAACATAAACGGTGAAAAGGGGAAACTATGCAGTCAGTTACTAAAAACACAATACTGGATGTTTGGGCTGAGATGATTCAGTTGTGTTTACAGTGAACTAGTCCCACCATTGTCAAATGTCTTGAGACAAACAGAACTGGATTCATATAACCTCATAAACAATACTGACAGCAAAGACACCTGGATGTACGTGTTTAGTGAAGTTTCCTTATTTCATGGCAGGCATGAGCAAGTAATTATTTCTTATATTCACAATTATTATGAGCAATTCATAAATGTTAATTTAGGTGAACACAAATGATTGCCGTTTTGTTTCCTCTGGTGAACCAGTGATCTGCTCAGGTTGTCCTCCACCGCTCACCAACTGGCCCCTGGGGCCCCCGTCCACCTTTCACTCCCTGCTGCTGCAGATCATCACAAAGCCCAAACATTTCAAAACCCAACAGGCAGATGATCACGCTACCAGAGACAGTTGCATTGCTTTGGTGTGGCATTATATGAATGCAGGCAGCTGCTCATTATCTATTATGACATATTTAATGCTGTTCCTTGACTCTTTTCTGCTTGTCAAACAAAAACCAGTTGTTTTCTTCTGCTGCTGTCTCTGAGAAACCAGAAAGTTCACACTGCTGATTCAAACAAAGCAGGCAGGCAGGTGACTGCCAACACATGGATTACTGTAGTGCTTTGGAGTGGAGTGCTTTCAGCAACGTTCACATTGTGTACCTCATGCCTTTTGTGTTAAGTTTAAATTGACAGTCTACAGTTTTTCAGTGTGATAGACTCAGTCTATTTAGCCTTTTCATATGACAAATAAATAAGCATATGCAGACATTTAGTAGAAAAATTAGGCAGTGTGACCATTTTTTTCCCTCCTCTTTTCTGTAACGTTGACACCAAAACTGTACTGGAAAAATTCTATTAAATCTCATGCAGTTATACTTCAGTTAGAATTAAAATTTCATCATTTTTGAAGTTGCTCATAATGTTCTGGTCGTCACGTGTTTCATGTTGACACAGCATGTGAGTAGCCTTTTCTATAAGACAGTGACTATCACTGCTAGCATAGTTTCTATCTGATTCCATGCAGCAGACTGGGACATCTGTACCGTGACCGTATCCCCCTGTCCACTCCCCTCTTCGTCTCCACTGCACCTCTAAGCCTTTAATAAGTCCTGAATAACCAATTATAGCCCAGCTGTTGCATGTAAGCTCCATAATCGTCCACTGATGTGTAATCTGATATGAGCACAGGCTAGGTGTCAAATACACACACAGAAATCCCCAGGCTCTCTAAGACCTAGGTCTCTAACTCAACATTAGGCTGCTTGTGTGACAGTTGTGAGCGGCATTGACCAGTCTGGTGCAGTTACCAAGGTAACACTGTTTGTGCCCTGGAAATGTTGGAATCTTTCATCCTGTATTGTTTTTCCAATGGTGGGAGTCTCGGTTGACGTGACTCCCAGTAGCGGTCCTCCACTGCCAGATTCTCTTTGAAACTGTCTTTTGAGTAACTTCAGGGCCCAGAGCTCTAAATGATCTAAAATGTCGCCTGAAGATTTGCTTAACCTCTGAATGACACTTTGCCATCTTTCCTCCGCCAAGTTATACGTTCCAAGAGGAGCTCACTGTGTTGGTTGGGTTAAGATTACCTCTTCTCACATTTTTCAAATGATCTTCAATGATCTTGACCTAGTCAGAGTTTGTTGCCTTGGATCTGAGCCCAGGAACATCAAAGCTTTTATTAAATTATTGAACAGAAATATTTCTAGAGCAATTCTTAAGTTATTTCTGAAACTGTCCAACTTATTTCTTGTCACTATGTCAGATAAAGTATTTTCTCACTGGCTAAACCCTAAACTCTCTCTTTGTCCATTAAACTACCTCACAGCCTCTGTGGAGAGAAATTTGAGAGGACGCTGAATGGATTTGAATCACTTAAAGAACTTGCAGCCTTGATGTTTCTACCATAGCGCAGTTTTGGCTCAGACCCTCAGCTCCGTCAGCATGGCATGTGGCAGATGGCAACCTGTTGGTCACAACAGCAAATGTCTTGGGTGATTTTCTGCCCCTGTCCTTTATTTGTATTTGTATGATCCCAGGCCTTTAATCAAAGTATCTGAACTGATATCTTTTCATCCATTCTGTGATCCAAGAACTGAATTTTTGTTGTAGGACTTTTCTGTTGAGAAGTTGTAACAGAAAATGACTGACCTACAGTTATTGTCACTCTGTAAAACGTATCTTTTTAATGGTGTTTGTGCTGCCATTGGTTTATCCAACCGCCAGCTCTCAGACATCTCCCACAACATTTTATAATGTTGGAGCGTACATTGAGGGAGATCTTCAGCCTTTCCTCTATTCTCAGTGTCATCAAGTTGTTTAAAGAACGTGGTTCTCTTTTGCAGTCTTCTGTTCAGCATACCACACAGATGTTCTGTTCACTTGACCTTTGGAAAAGATTGAGGTTCAACATTGTGAAACATTTCTGTGTTGATTTAACTTTATCGCCCTGTCTGTCAAAGGAGCTATTTTGTTTCTTGACAGAAACCACCACATAGTAAGAATTCTGTTCAGCCTTCAACAGAATTCTGTTCAAGGCTGAACAGAATTCAACCTTCTGGAACAGTAGATTACTATCTACTGTCCCAATAGATAGTCATCTATTGGGACTATTGGCTAAGTCCCAATAGATTTAGCCAAATATTACCTTTCTGTTTGTGATGGTAGGACAGAAAAGGCTGTTTCTGGATCTCTTCCCAATTCCCAAACAAGCAACTCACAGTTTAGATAGTTATTGTGAAGGCTTGGTATCTCTAAGATGCCCTTTTCTTTCTGGATTTACAATAGCACTCTTCTTATATATTAATAATAAGTAATTGTAATTAATTATTTCAGTCATTATAATTAATATATTATAATTATTATAAGGTAAATTAAACAATTCTTCTAAGATTTTAGTCAAAGACTAAATATTCATATTTAGGAATAATTTAATTCAAGCTGAATAAAAATTCTTAAGTGTTTACTCACTCTGATATATGTGCATCAATACAGTATATGAAGTTTAAATAACAGACAACTGAAAAGGAGCATTTTAAACCATAAAAACAATAAAAACCCAGAAGTTGTGGGCGACAGAAGCAGACCAGTTTCAGGCTTTACTTTCACTTCTTCTTGTTCCAGTATTTGCTCAGCAAGCTTCTGGGTTTTACTTCTGCTATTTGTTGCCCTTCTTCAATCTTTAAAGTGAAGATGAAAGTCTGTCTGCCTCAGTCATGCAGGACTGGCTGCGAATGAAGCTGATTTTGGTTTTTGCTGATCTACCTGAAGTCAGACAGCCGAGCCGTGAGGAGAGGCTGGATCTGTAATCAACTGTCTGAACCATTTTATAAACCGCCAACACCAGTTTGGGCTCAAGAAACCTTATATATTCAAAAAGGAAACTTTCCAGGAAATGGAAGGAAAAAAAAAAACTTTTTTGTGGTCACAAAATTTGAATATCATGTAAAACCTGCTACTGTGTAAGGCAACAACATCCTGGTTTATAAATGTTCTGCTGGAACAGTGTGACGCAGAAATTATTTTTGTGTTTGACCCCAGAAAAAGTGCAGAGTTCTAAAGAAACCAGAGGTGAGAAATAGATAAAGTGTTTCAGTGAAAAGTATTTTAATTTTACAGATGTTTAAAATGTGTTTTCCTTCTCTCACATAACATGTCTAATTTTAGCATCAGAGAAAGATCTTGTGTAAAGAAAGCAAATCTAAATCAAGTTGTAATTATAATTTGGTTAAATCCTAAGTGAACATCTTGTGGCTCAGCTCCACTGACCTGGCCTGATCAATGTTTGACCTGAAGAATCAAGACATGGTTTGAACTACGCCACAGCTAGTTCACCACAGCCCAGCCTGCAATGAATGCTAAGGCTAGTTAGCATAGCTGCCCATGACAGCAGGTAAACAGTTTCCCTGGAATGGTAAGTTGTTTCTCTGCCATTAGCACAATGAGCAGCTTGTACATGAATGTAATTGACATTGCTAAGCCCCTCCTCCTGGCTCTGATAGGTTGGTTGTTACCAAGCGGGGCATTTCTGCTCATGGCAGTAGCACAACAGGGAAGAGGCAGAGGACTTCAATTTTTTCACAGATTGTCCCATGTTGTACTTTCACAACATGGTGACAGTTTTAACAAATATGTGAAAGACATTTTGTTTATAAAAGTTTAATGAATGAAATTGTTATTTGAAAACTGCTTTCTATATTTACTCAGGTAATTTTTGACAATGAAACTGGTTTGATGAACTGCAGTAATTCTTACTTAAAAATGTCAAAACAATAGAAATCTATACAGGGACAAAAACTTTGAATGCTGCATGCAGACCGAGATATAATCACTGGATAAAGTTGATATATTTCAGTTTGCTTTTGACTCCCACATAGGGCTGACATATTTTTTTTATCCAAACAAACTTCACTTTATTTTTACCGAGCAACAAAAAAAGAAGTGAAAAGAAGAAGTGAATTCAAAGATACTAATTCCTCAGCATAGTATGTGTGCTTCTAAACTCGGCTGCATCATTTCACTGCTCAGAGTAAACAAGTCTAAGATGGCCTATTGCAAGCAACTGCTAGTCGGTGACTTGATGCGATTTGCTGGGTTTCCTTAGACAGAAAACTTTAACCAATGTGGACAATAGATCAAAACTGAGTGAATTGAATTTTTTTGGTAAAGTCCCTTTAGTTGATATTTGTGAATAAAGTGAACTGAATTGAAACTGAACCTAACCAATGGCAGTGCATTAATTTACTCATGATGACAGAGCAGGAGTTTCTGGTTAGTGAAGATCTCTTACTCTCCCATAGCTGAGGGTGAGCAATTCATTTCTTGATATCCATCTAAGGATCTGGGGTTTTGTGTGTTATTTCTAATTGATCTAGTTCCTGTGTTGTCTTGTCTACCCCATTATTGGTTCCAGCTGTTTTGTGTTTTCTTAATTATTTGCTCCTGTGTATTTATACTCACCTGTGTCTTAGTTTCCCTGCTGGATCCTTGTCATAGTCTGTAGTTATTTGTATCTGGTACTTGTTGCTTATCTGAGCTTCCTGGTTTTGTTACTTGTGAGACATCATTAAACTCATTTATTTCCACTTCATCCTGAGTCTGATTGCTGCCTAAATCCTCATGTAAAAACCACATCATGACACATGTAACCTAACGACAAACGCAACACAAATAAAAACAAACAGGCACAAACATGAATGCATATCTAAGTTTAGATAATGCATTTCAAAAGTTGAATTTAAAAATATTGCATTTAAAAATGCCCTGCTTCTGCTCAAACCGTCTTGTTTATGAATATGCCAGAATTTGCCCGTGCCCTGCTGGTGTCTGCTGTTGGCTCCAGCTCTGACTCACCTTGGAAGCAGCAAACCTGGATTTTTACTTGCAGCTTTATCTTATTTCAGTTTCCATCTGGAATTTGTTGTGTGTTTGAGGTTAAATGTATATAACTTCTGAATCTGGCACAGACCAGATCAATCTTATTGTGACCTCTTACATAAAACCTAAAACTGAAACAGGAAGTGCTTTCCATTTTCCATGACTGGTTTATTAAAAAAACGCACTGAAGGCAGTGGTGGTCCCTGATTCTGGAGGATTTTTCCAGACCAGTCTCAAAGAACCAAATATTTGACCTATTATTAAGGCTACATTCACACTTTAGCCTGAAGTGACACAAATCAGATTTTTTTGCCCTTATATGACCTGTATATGATTGTTTCATTACAGTCTGAGCAACACAGACCAGACTTGGACATGTGTCCCTAAATCTGAAATGCATCTGATCTTCTCAAATGTGACCTGAGTCTGCACAGCCAGGTCACATTCATCTGACCTGAACCTGAAAACGCCACTGTTCTGTGTCTCGATGCGTGGAAATGGGAACAACAACAACAATGGTGATGATAATGTACTGGGTTCATTTGGACAATAACTTTAAAATCCCAAGATACGCTACACCACTAGCATCCATGTTTACTTCCTCAAACACTGAGCTACACTACGTGTGATGTTACTGCGTCCTGTACTGCACATGTGGGACACTTTTAGGACATTTGCAGTTCACACAGGAGATCACATACAAGCTGGATATGGAAACGTGAATGACCACACAAAAAAAATCCGATTTCACAAATTCTTAATTGAGCGTTAAGGCCTGCTGTGTGGCTGTAGACTAATTTAGTTACAGAGCTGCTGATACAGAATTATCCCACTCTACAGCATCAGTGGCTGTGACTCACAACTGGCTTTCTCAAGGAGAAATGCCACAATAAAGCATTTATAAAGTATTAATAGGAGCTGAATGAAACTTATCACACAATAATTAAGAGTCTTTACACTGAACACCCAGGATCATCCTAGAGGCAATTCTTTGTGCTAAAAACCAACTCAGTGAAATCGAACAACTGGCAAGTAAGAACAAGCGAATTCAAGTCTACCAGGAGGATTTCCAGAGAGCAGTTGGCCACGTCGTTCATGTTTGGACTGTGCAGCTACATAAAGCCTAAAGGGAAGGCCAATTACCAGATGACTAGTTACTGCTGGCTGCTGCTGCTTCAAAACATGCAGCACAAAAAGGAAGTTCAACTGAGGGAAAGAACTTCCTAAATATTTCCCTTGTTTTGTTTCAGATTTGATTAACTTTAAAATAAGTTCAGTTTAGCTACAAAACTGAATGTAAGCTTCTCCATTGTGAAATGTCTTTCTTTAGTAGCTACTTTACATTATAAGTTATTTTCTTAAATTAATTTCCTGAACGTTTGCGATCTTGTGTTTGACCTTCGGTTGTCTGGACTGAACAATGAAAATTGATAACACAATTATTTCACGAAAATTAACATTTCAGAAAAGTTTTAAAAAATATATTAAATGTATGGAATGTCTCTGTCCTGCATTTGGCCACACAAAGAATATGTGAACAATATTCTCATATTCTCTCTAACATCTTTTAAAATGTTAGAGACCAAAAGCAGAAATAAGCATGTTGAGGATTTTAATTTTTTTAAAACAAAATTGTGAGGAAATCATACATTTCTCACTATCTTATGATAATTCTAATCCATCTACTCAGTTTGCTCTGTCTCCCTAATCCTGTATGTGTTTTGACACATCTACACATTGCAGGACATTGTGAGGCAAAAAGTTAGAAAGGAAAAAGAGTTAAGGACACAAGAGAATAGAAGTCTGCAGTCTGCTTCTAGTCCTGCAAAAAGCAAAAACAGAGAACTGAGAAAGCCACGGCGACAAACAACACACACACACATACATTACAATAACAACATCACTAAAAATACATACAAGAACTCATTAATTCAAGATGCATTTAGAGGCAACTGCAGCCCAAGATATAGTGGACCTGAATCCAAACACAGTGGCTAATTTTAATTAGTATTTTTATTTATTTCATTAGTATTTAATTTAATATTAGTAAATTAAGTTTAATTAGTTTCTTCATTTATGACGAAAACTTTTTGAATCAATGTTGAAAGTTAAATGTTAATTTTAAGATTCTACTTGTGACTTCTAGAATCCTGCGCCCAAATTTCTTCACAGTGTTTTCAAGAATTGCCCTTGTTGCTTCACATTGTCTCAGTGTTAATGTGAAGTTGCAGAAAGACAGAAAGACGGAGTGTGTAGGTGGTGTATGTATATTTCTAGGGCCTACCACAGATAGAGGCCACCGGGTCGTGACTGTGAACTGATACGCTCCGTGTTGAGTCCAGAGGCCCAGCTCTCCGTTCTGAATGCTGCTGCTCCTCCTGCTCAGGCAGGCAACAAGAGTTGACAAGAACATTGTGCTTTGAATGAAATGGAGGGTCAAGAGGAAGAGCTGCACTATGATGTCAAAGGTCAACTTGTGTTGGATGAAGAATTGAGCATGTTAGAGAAACATTAATGGCATTCTGAAAAAATTCTGGCATTCTGGATGCTCTCCTGGTTCAGGAAAAGTTGTGAAAAAGCCAAACAGTTTTTCTGTACATTATGAGGCACAAAACATAACAGTTAGTGAACATGCTGCAACCTTTAGATTCATTCCTTGTCCAATACACCTGAATCCAATGGACAGCTCTGTACCAGGCCTCATGACATGGTGAGGAGGTAACTGAGTTATTTGATTCAGTTGTGTTGGACATAAAATTCCAGTAGTTGTCATTATGGAAGTGAAACGAGTCACTAAGACTCAGAGCACAGAGCACAACCCAGGAAACGTACAGCAGGCTCGTCTTCAGGTTCTTAGTCAGATTCACAAGAAATACAGGCAGATGATTGACTGTGTGTTTCCACCTCTGTGTGTTTCACAGAGGTGGTTTCCAAGATCCTCTTTGGCAACTCAGAAAATGCTTCTACTGGGGATTGTTTCCCTCACAGGATTTACGTAAAATCTTAATAAAACCTAAATAAAATACAATGTGCTTGTAAAATGTGAAAAAAGAAAAATCATGTAGGGTAAATATTTGTACTAATATTTCTTGTAAAGGGGATCACTTATATTCAGGTTTGCAGCATATAATGGAGAATTAAAAGACAGTAATATTCCCCATATCAACAAGTAACTGAGAGCTTTACCCAATGTGTTTAAAGACAGGGACAGACATTGATTTGGTTCTGGAATCTAATTGGTCGCCAGTACAGCAATTCAGTTTGCTTTTCAAAACAATGGAACAAACTTATGATGAGTTCACACCAAATGCGTTTTGAGCATCAGGCGCGTCTGGTTTACATTCAAAGTCTATGTGGAGCGTCAGACGAGTTTGGACATTCTCGACGCGTCAATCGCTCAAAACTATCCAAATGGTTCAAATAGCTCCGCGCTAGAAACGCGCCGCAACGGCCCTCAACGGCCCGCAACGGCCCTCAACGAGCCTCCACATAGATTCTGAATGTCTATGCTAGATGTTCAAAATGCGTTTGGTGTGAACACACCAATAGCCTTTAACTTGAACGTCAAGCAGTTTTGAAACAATTTTGATGTAAGCTCCAATAAAGTCAAAGTGGAAAGTGTTTCATATTGTAATACCTTCAACTGGCAATTCTTGTTTCTCTGAGCTGGCACAAGAAGCTTGGCAGCAGTGGAAAGAAACAGCTGTGTCTCTGGTGCCTGGCATCTGTAATTACATCCCACACTCTGATCTGAAGCACATCTGCACAAGGAGCCTTTAACAAGATGTACAAAAGCCAGCAGCAACCGCTGTTCACTGAATGTGCTTAGTTTGCAGGAAATATCCTCCACAGCTCCTGGGTCGGTAACAAGGTTGAGCCTGGCTCTCTCTTTCTGCTCTTCAGTTTGGTTATCCACCACAACTTCACAACAGACGTATTCTGAAGGCACTACAGGACATACACAATTCAAACAAACTCTATACAAAATGTATGGAGTTGAATAGAATTCAATTCAATCTAGTGATGACATAAATGCAAATCGGTAAATTGCAGACGACCATTGAGAAAAAACAAGGAAGCCACAAACTAAAGGATGAAAAAGATGGAGGAAACGTTTTGTTTGTGGCAGGAGAGAGAAGCTCTGCAGTGTTAATGAGAACACGTAAAAGTTCATTGTGCCAAGCCGTCCACACCGAGGCCGTCCATCAGCTCATGTTTACTGCCATCTTCACGGAATGGAGCGCGGTTTTGTGTTCCCGTTTACCACTTTTAAACTTTTCAATCACTTGGTGTTGACAAGGAATGCTGGGAAGTCAGCGTTTCCACAGAGGAACCAACTCAGCCATCTGTGGTGGCACAGTAAGACTGGCTGTGTTGACTCCTTACAAAACCACAGCTATGCAGACATGGCTTTCATTTTCCCAGGCAGCCCAGGCAGGCAGTGTGTCACTGACAGGCTGCAGAGAACCAGTCAGAGAAGCTTTAACTCAAACAGGAAAAGAGCAGCTTTTGCACAAAAACAACCACAACACACACTGTCACATAGTCAAATAAGAAAAAGTGTAAATGATGCTATAAATCACTTTCTGACCCAGAAGCCTAAGTGTCTGGCTCTTCCCAGATATGTCGAACTCCTAACAGAAATCCAAAGTCATGAATCAACAGAATTACCTTTGAAAATCCGATTCCTTATGCATGTTTGATGTCTTGTTTGTCAGATTAAAAGAGCCTTTCGATAATAACTACCTTTAAGAATCTATTGAACATACTTTTCATTAAACCCACATTCCTTTTATTTAAAAATACTTTATTTTATTGGTCTGATGTAATATTCACCAAGAATATTAACATTACATTACATTAATAAGTGGAAAATCATGATAGTAAGCAGAAATAGAGGCTTTCAAAACATCCATTTGTGTGTAATTATTTTATATACTTAGTGCTAAAGTTCCTAAAATAAATGTATTGAATGTGTCTGTATTTCAGTCAACCGCCTATTGAAGAGAAGTGGAAACATTTGTGAGTGATTCAGGTGAGGCTGTCAGTTTTATCCAGCATTAGATCATTAGAAAAGGTTTTTAAAAGGGGGCGGGGCTTATTTGCTCATTTTGCCCCTGAGATGTGCTGTTTGTGTCTTACCCATAAAGTGTCAGTAAAGTTAAAAATAATCCTGTCTGCTTCACCCTTTACATTTGTGCTGAGTTGAAAACTTACCTTTGTTCATACACAATCACCCACTGCATGAGGAAAAGTGTGTAACAAGGCAGGTGTTTTATGTAGGTCGTGAAACTTTCCCTCGCCCCCCTCTGGCCCTCCAGAATGTGGAAAACTGGGACTTCTTCCCCTGATAATCCCATGCCCAGCATGCCCTCAGCTGAACTGGTGAGAGGACTCCTTCCTCTCCTCTCCTTCCTCTCCTTCCTCTCTGAGCGTGGTGTCGTGTTTCCCTCTGTTCTGCCTCCTGAGCTTTCTGCATGGAAACTGTGGTGGCGCATTGGAATTCCATTTATGCTTACAAAAATGTTAATGTAAGGAGATGATGGTGAAGAACCTCAACTTTTTATCAGCATTTTCCAAGAAGTACAACAAATTAAATTCACTGACATTGAAGGTTGAACATTGTTAGGTGACATAAAGGTGTTTAAAGTGACACCAACACAATAAATCCTCTTACATGATTTAAAAAGATGAACACAAAAGCTTTTGATAATAAATATTTCTCAAAGAATACTGTAAATAGAGAGGCTCGCTGTTTTAATCTGTAGCGACTGGGTCAAATGTCAGCGCCATCCTGTGACGTAACCAGGGAAAGTGAAACCGTGGACAACTACGGACACACAAGTACGTAGCAGTGGGAGGTTTCAGTGAAGATTTGAGCAATTTCATCTACAGCTTTGAAGGAAGAAGCCAGATGGAGTGATGAAGAGGAGGGAGGTGGTTCTGCTGAAGGACTGATATTTACTGAGCCATGTAGTTTAGGAAGCGACGATGACTCCAATGTTTCTGGGGAGGAAGGGTCTGACGGTGAAGGGCTGGAGCTGGACGTCTGTCGCCTCCTGATCACTGAGTGGTTATGAACAGATTCATACATATGATAGTTAATTCTTGTTTAATTCAAATAATTCTGGTTCAAGTTCTGTGTGTGCTCCAACATGTGGATGTTCTGATCAAGGCCTTCATTATTCAGCTTTTCCAATCTTCCTATTTCCACATCCTGAGTTTGATTTTCTACCTCTGATAACTATAATATTTCTCTTGTCTTTTCAGTATAGAGGGATGATCAGTCGACGTCTCACAGTGTCTGCACACAGAGTGTACTGCTGCCTGCAGAAAGAAAGCAAGCGTATATTATTCTAACTGTTTTCAATTAGGCTAATAAAATCATTTACTGGCAGTCAGCACAGGTCTTCTGTCTTTGCCTTGTGTTAACTTTGTGTTAGCCAAATACCAGACCCCTGACACAATGGAATTCTGACTTATTTACAGATACTCAGCCGTTTCAGCCTCAGAGTGATTCCTTGATGGTGAAAGGTCAAGCAGCCAAGCCTGACCGTTTTACTCTAATCAGGTAGTGAGTGTCTCCTTCACATGCAGAGTCTGAACCTGGTCTTCAGAGTGAAGGCAGCCCCTAAAGCACTCATCTGCCAAGTTCATTAGCGTAACGCCTCCGGACACGAGGTTGCTACGTCCTACCTAACCAGAGCGCTCCTCTGGGAGCCAGAGATCCAGAAACTTCATCTTTACTGGACTTAGAATCACAAATAACAGAGCCACAGCTGACAGCTTTCTTTTGATTTTATTTCGTGAGTGGGTGGAAGACGGGACATCAGTAACAGCTTTGCTAATGTGATTTCTACTTTGGCCAAAAGCCTGAAGATGTTTATGGTTTTATTCAAGCTACTTTAGTAGCTCTTTTTTTTTTTAACTTCACCTTCCTTTTTCACTTGGTTGCAATCTTTCTATGTTTTATTAAAAAAATTATGCATACATATATATATATGAAATGACTGTGACTCACTGGGAAGAGATGTGGTCTTGTAATCGGAGGTTGTGAGATTTGATTGAAGTACACCACTTTTAATAACTGCACAGTATCTGCATAGTTCCTGTTGGAGAGTTAAAGTGAACAGTCGGAAGCATCAAGCCATTGTTTATCCTGCAAAATACTGCAACATGTGTCATTTTAATGCAATGTAATTATAAACAGGGGCGCTGCCAGGAATTTTGGGCCCCATGACAAAAAATCCAAATGGGCCCCCTACCCGCCCGTGCAGCTGCTGTAACCACATCTCTGGAATCTGACCCATTTAAAAGCTTCAAATAGCAAACTTAAAGGCTTGCAGCCGTATCACTTCCATTGGCCTAACATTGGTTCAAGCACAACTATGACTGCAAAAACGATAAAATTTCTCTAGTGATTAATATATGCAACAGTCTGCATACAGTACATGAGTCATTATTAGAAGCAAGTTCAAAGCAGACAAGAAAACCTGCCAAACGGCAAATTTGACTTAATTTTCTTCATTGCGAAAATTCAAAACAAAAAGTACTCTACATTTTCTTAAATGATGAATAAAATGCTTAAAAGTACACTCATAACTATATAACTATATAATTAGATTGTTTATGCTGTTTATTCACACAGAGACTTTTTTACAACATTTTGCTAACATTTTAAAAGGACAGATGCATTGTAGCAGGTTATAGAAAAAAAAGCTGATTTCCACCTTCAGTCTCCCTGGAGAGGTTGATGTAATGATTAACAGATCATAAATTAGTGAAAAGCCAGTATAATAATTACTAACAGTTCTGACATTTTATATATGACTTAGCAGAAACAAAGTCTACATGATACTGTTTAAATTGACTTCAAGAGAGTGAATACAATATTGTATTGTGTTTTGTAACTAACTTATAACATTTATAACCGTACAATCAAACTAAAGCAAAGTATATTAACATCATCCTATCATATTGAAAACAGATGATTTTAGAACAATATAAGGTCAGAAGATAAAAACTAGAACAAGTAAGTTCTGGAAACCTAAACTTTTCCCTCCCTTCTAACATCAGACAGCTATCTGGCTCGTTCAGCCTGACGCACCAAGAGCCCAGCGCCGAGCCTTCTTACTAGCAAAGTTGTCAATCAAGTCCTCAAAGTTTAGCTTTTTGGACAGATCACTTTCTGTGGATAACATGGTAAGACTGCACAGCCTGTCTTGAGACATTGTGGACCTCAAATAGTTTTTTTTTTACCAGTCTTAGCTGACTAAAAGCTCTCTCCCCTCCAGCAACTGTCACAGGCAACGTACAAAATGTACATTAAGCAATGCAGACTTCTCCAAAAATGCTTTGTAGTTGCATGTTGTAAATTGCATTTAGGAGACCAATAGGGGACAGGTTTGGGGGGAAAGTGGCAGAATATACCACGTTCAGGTGCCTTATCTCATTATCAAACTCAGATGTGAGATCTCTGGTATACTTTTTTATAAGTGGTTGGCACACAGAAGGGAATTTATTTTCACTAATCTGCCAAACTTTGTAAATGGCAGAGAATTCTTCAACTATTTCTGCAGTGGTGTACAACCTGGTGTGGAGATCACTGATTACACGCTGTTGCAGCACTGTCCTGAGCTATCTCCTCTTGACCTGGCTCATCATGGAATCTTTTCCTTTTTTCCTACTGCGTTCTTTGAGGCACAACATCTATTGCAGTCAGTTCTGCCTCAGACAGCAGTGACTCCCATCCACTTGTACATCCTCCTACCTGAGTGGGCCCAGGCTCTGTAAGATGTATAAAATTCATATGATTTACACAATATATTAAAATACTGTATGTCATACCTATAAATTACACTAATACTGTGGAACAGCAAATTGACCCAAATTACCTACAATTCTGTATCAAAACAAATTAATTCCATGCTTGTATTTATTATGAGTGTCTGAATACTTCTCAAATACATTGAAGTTATTGATAGGAATAACAAAATCTGTATGTCATTTTATAGCCATAATTCAATGTAAAAGAACGCATCATACTGGATTCTTTTAATGTTGTTTGTAACTTAAAGGCAATCTAAGAGCGTGTACTCACCGTTTCAACTGCCCAGCCTCCAGTCCAGACAGGAGGCTTTTGAGATATACTTTTTCTAATGACTGTTTTCATTTCTATCAGTAATACATAATGCAGTTTTGTTGTGTAATGGTAAAAAGAGCAAGAGAGAAAGAAACATCTCTCTGGTGTTCTTAATCTTTTAAACTTTGGGGCCCAATTTTTCTAGTCCAAAGTGGACCGGGGCGGGGCCCATATTAACCATCTGTTTGTTTACCAAAATGTTCAAAATCAAATCTATATATAGTAGTTTAGCAAGCAAAAGCATCAAATCAAAGTGGTATCGTGCTGGAAGCCCAACTACATGTTGCTGCACAATGATCAAAAATGGCTGCACTGATTCTGTCATAAAAGATAAAAAAAAACAAAAACAAAACTGGAACTTGAATGAACAATTGCTCACCGTTTTCACAGGGGCAGGGAGGAATTAGGATAGGATGAGGGGTTGCTGCTGACGCTGACTCATCTGTTTTCAGGTGATTCACAAATGATTAAATGCTAATAATGACACTACTTAACTCCACCCTCCTTCTGTACTGTACCTTCCTGGACCCGGTTCGACCCCCTGACTGGGAGACGAGTGGGGTGAGTTTTTGAGACGGAAATAGTTACGTCAGAAAGAATTATGTTAAAATGTCTCAAATTATCTGATGCCCGAGAAAAAAAGAAGAAGTTAAACATGACAGAATCAGAGGTGCAGTAGAAGTAAAGTGATCTCTGACTGATTGTGATCCTGTGTTGCAGAGAACAGAACCGTTCTATGGATCTGGACTCTGAGCTGCTGCAGTACAACATTCACACAGGACACCTGTTGGAAAAAAAACCAAACAGCTTTATTGGAGCTTGTCCTCCAGCCTCCTGCCATGCATCCTGACAAGATTTCATTCTCCTCGCCTGTGTTGCCTGGTTACAACTTATTTTTATCACGGTTGCCGTGTCTTCCTTGGCGTTCACTCTGTTTGTTGGAAGGT
The DNA here is from genome assembly GCF_002775205.1 of Xiphophorus maculatus. Lineage (NCBI taxonomy): Eukaryota > Metazoa > Chordata > Actinopteri > Cyprinodontiformes > Poeciliidae > Xiphophorus > Xiphophorus maculatus. Next base: position 22,531,447 of record NC_036457.1, on the reverse strand, counting down.
GGTCGGCCACAGCAGATACAGCAGCACATTGTTGCCTTTTATTTGTCCTGCAGCCTTTATTTCCTTTGGTTCCGGGACGGCTGCCACCTTCCACTGACTGCTGGTGGGACGCCTCCTGTACTGGAGCACACCTGCAGCACCTGATAAGAGGTTCTGATGGGCCCTTCTCTAGAGTCTCTTAGCAATGTCCATCAAGAAGTTATTAGCTGTTTCCCAGTCTTGTATTTACAGTAGTTACTTTGTGAAAAAACATAAAAATGTCCATAATTCCTCTCTGCATCAGATGCACGTGACTCAAACGTTTTCGTGCCTTAACAAAAACCTGGTAGTGGAAGCAGATTAGTTCAAGTTAAATATCAACATTGCTGTCTTCTGCTTAAAGCATGTTAACAAACCCTAACCCTAACAATCACACAGAGCTCTGTAGAAATAGTTCAACCCAGACCTGGACCAGGACCATGCATCTCGTCAAACAACAGGACATCATTTCCATCAGATGTCAAGGAGAACAGATTTCAGGACTTTGGGTGAAGACTGTTTGAGCTTTAAGTCTGAACAACTCCCTGTCAAGAAGACCCCCCCCCCCCACACACACACACACACACACACACGCCGACAAGCTCACCCTGACATGGTGCCCACTTACTATAAGTAAGGAAATAACTTGATGTGAGCTCACTTCAGAACGTCTAAAGTATCTCTTTAAAGCATTACATATTTAATCTGTGCCTGACTTGGACTCCATTTGTTTGCTTTTATGTTGGAGACTTTCACTTGAAGTCCTTAAGGCTGTCACTGTTGAGGTCACTTCCTCATAGGTTTCAGAGTCAAGCTGCTGTCACAGAGCTTAGAGAGATTAATGATGCAGCCGCAGCCTCTATCGACAGCAGCGATGGGCCGAGTCTCGCTTTACATGATTCCACATGAGCTGAGTTTACGCTACAAATCAGCGAAAAGCTTTGTGTATTTTTGGCTGATGTCGGAAAAAACAACATTTTGAAGGGTTTCCACAAAATAAGAAATTAAATTAAAATCACATGTGAATAAGCTTGTCAGAGGAGACGTCAGCGTTTCTCGTAGGAGAAACACGTTCCTTATACCTGGGAGCGACTGCGTATGCAGCGTTTTGGGGAAACTATAGTCTGTGATTTCACATTAGTGAGGGATTCACTATGTTTGAATGACACAACTTTTTTTGAGGTGTGAGAGCTCAGGTGGAGCCATCTGCTCACTGTCTGAAAAAACAAAACAAACCATCATCCTCCTACCACTTCCTGTCATCGTCTTCATCGTTTCCACCAGTAGTAACAGCTGGCTGTTGATCATGTGACTCCTGTGATGTGACATTGCAGTTTTGCAAAACACATATTTCCCAAAAAACCACCTCACCTGGCATAAAAAGTTTTTTATGGAAAAATGTGAGTTTTGTGTATTTATTAAGCAAATTTAATTCTGTAATTTTAATTTCCACAAGTCTATGATTAGGGGAAACGCAACTATATACGAAATGGATAATTTTTCAGTGGGACGTATTGAACGTGTTCACATCAGGGTGTAACCTTTTTATCTTTTCATGTAGGTCACAAGATAAACAGGAGAAACACAGAAGAAAATGGGCTGGAGAAAAGTTTCCAGGCAGAACCTGCCCTCCTCAGCACATCCACTCCGACCCAAACCGGTTTGGCTCACATTTATTGTTCCTTCTCCTAGCGGAGAGTCCGATCAGGACAGTCGAGGACTCTCCCTGTGGTAGCACTGCTAGTCTGTCGCCAGGCTGACAGGAAAACTTGTCAGCTTCTTAATGAGAGTGCCGTCAGTGAAGACCAGAACATGCAAATCAAATGTAGTGACAGATGGTGCACAGAGGCGTCCTTTGTCCTCCACATGTGCCGGACACAACACTGGGTGCTGCTGTGGGAAAATGGAGGCCTTCCCTGTGGAACCGTCCTGCTGTATGGCCTCATTTATGCTGCTGGAATGTTGAGGAAAAACTTTGGTCTCTTCCCAGAGCTCACAGAGTTCCCACCATACTGGAAAAATGGGAATTTTGTGAAGATATTTAATATTGTCATAAAGTGAAAATCATATATTCAATACAGTGTGATGCATTTCAGGTAGCTTTTTCTTATCATTTTAATGATTGTCCTTTACAAAAAATTTCAGTTTCTCTGAAAATGTGAATATTACATAAATTCTTTTGTTTTTTTTTAAATAGCCTTCTTAATGTGCAAATGTTATGTAATGTTACAGCATACATGATCATGGAGATCATAGCTGACATTTCAAAAATAAATTTGCTTAATTTGGAAAATAAAACAATTTCTTTTTATCACAAAGATGATATGAATCTTTCATGGTTGTATCAACATTAGTTTATTTCACCAAACTGCAATAGAAACCTTTTTCCGCATTACAAGTCACGTGATCCACAACCTGATGTCACCATACAGAAAAGAAGAAGACAGGAACTTGGGGGATCATGGAGCAGCATGTTTATTAATGGCTTATAACATTTTGGGTTATAATTTTCTGTAGGCTCAGTTGTTTTAGACATTCCTGTACCATGGGCAGAGTGTAGCGCAGCTGACCAGAACAGGAAAGGGCAAAGGGAAATGAGATTCACTGGCAACAAATGCTTGGAGAAAACTTTAAAACTTTAAAAAATAACTTACCTTTTTCGTGTGATTCATTTTCTTGAGTGTTGCCACATTTATGTAACATTGAAAACACTCTTAGTTTTATGCTTACACTCATTCCAGCAGATTGTGTGTTTGGCATCTAAATCCCAGTGGAGACGGTTTAATGAGACGAACTGTCCTCTGGGGAGATCTTTTAACTGCATCCATAAGCAGGGCAGGATTAGATTGATAATGTGGTTCTACAAACACCCACACAACAGAGAACAGCAAAGAGCTAATCTGATGTACACCAGCTCTGGGTAAAAACTCCACTTCTGCACTTTTCTTTTCTTGTTTTGTTTTAATTTCAATTATCTTCATTGTTTTAACTTTAATCACATCCAGGTTACATTTCGTCATTGGCTTTCTGAGTCCATCCATCCGTCCGTCCATTGTCTATCTGCATGTCCTTTGGAAACTTTTTCACTAATATCTTAAAAAAAAAAATAGACCACAATACATAAAAACAGGCCAGTGATTGTGTTTTAAAACTTAATCAGCTTGTGTGGGCTTCCCTCTATGTTTCCAGGTCTTCTAATGTTATCTTCGTAAAATACGAAAATGTCTGAAAATGCACAAAACCTTAAAATTTTTCAATTTATTTCCACTTTAAATCAGGATGATGTAATTGCTAAACAATAGTCCAGAGCAAAGTAGAAAAGAAAAGCAAAAAGCTCCGACAATCAGCAGCTTACATTTATGTCACATCTATTTTTGCTTTCTGTGTTGCAGAACACGTTGCTGTCTGACACTTTTCAATATTCTTGTTTTGTAACCATCATCGGCGTTGACTTGGCCAAAGACTTCAAGTTATCCTTGATTACTTTTCAACATTCTGTCCTATAGCTGCTGGTGTTTGAAATAAGAAGCTGTTTGAAAGTTTTGATTTAAGAGTGCAGCAGTGTGGATTGGTCAGTAGAGATGCTGACCATGCTGACATCCTGCAAAGGTCAAAGTCTCATCATGTCCACACCAGACCTAATCAAATCTTTATGATGCCATACCATACCTTCCTCAAATCTGTCCTTCGTGGAAGCTGCTATTTGTTGAGTTTTCTGGTGAATTAGGATCCCAGCTGTGGAAAAATCACACCTGTAAAAAAAAAAAAAACACCTCCAAACTGCAAAAATACTCGGCTTTTCCAGTTGCTGGGAGACCAAAGGAAATGGTGAGTTCCACAGGCAGCAGTGAAAATGAAAAATCAGTTTCTTTAGTTGAAAAAGAAGAAGTCTGACATTCTATTTACCAAAGAGGAAGGAGGAATATGAGTAGGAGGTGGAATAAAGGTTAAAAAATGTCATTTGACAACAGTTGGAGCACAACTCATTAAAAATATCAGACTGCAAAGTTTTCACATGAATCCATGATTTGTCCTAACTAGACTCTCTGAGGTTTGCACAGATTGATATTTTGTCACATTTGTGTGTACAGAGAGATTCCCCACCTCCATCCTCTCATGGATGGAAATATCAACAGTCCTTCTTCCTCTAGAGCAGGACTGGAACTGGTAGCAGAGACAGAGGAATCTATGCTGATGGGAAATTCTGCAGATTTTGAAGTCGTCACCTATAGAGCAGATGTGATGCCCGTGATGGTGGTGGTGTTGTGGTCGGATAGTGAGGAAACCAGCAGGGGAAAACCAACTCAGACGATCACAGAAACCTCATCAGCACCTTTAGAATAATGTTTTTATTGTTATGGTACAGAAGCACAACATTTTGTTTCAGTACAGCCCATTCTAAGACGGATGATGAAATATGGCCCCTTTTTTTGTTTTGTTTTGTTTCATTCTTTTGTTCAGTGCCTCTGTGAACAAACACTGGCCTCACAGGCAGGTAGATTTGGTCCATAACTGGCTAAATGTATGTCTACTCTAGTTAATGAGAAAAAATTGTGGAATTGTAAAAACATTTGGGTAATAAAATGAGATGTATTACGGAAGATGACTTCTTTTTGGTCTTTGGACCCAACAGACTAACTAAAGCCTGGATCATGTGGGATTTCTGGATTCTTACTGGACTTGAACGTGTCTTTCACAATAAAAGATTTGGGTTCAGACGACCCATAGTCTTAACTTGCTTTGCTCCAAATGGATGAACAATTGCATTTTTCTCATTTTTACAAACATGAAAGGAAGTGCCTGAAGCAGCCATGTATGCCAATAATGTTCAATCCCTTCTACAATCCATTCCTTCTTATCAGTTATAGGCCTTGTGTTCTTTGTACACGTACCGTGCCACTGACTTTGACATGTCGTCACAGAAGGATTTCTGTTGCCAAATTGAGGGCACAAAGTTAATGACATGTCTTTTTACCAGCCTGTGTCTCTCTCTGGCCACAGCCAGAGACAATGACTCTGTTCTGTCCTCTTGCTTAAGACGAGACACAGGCGGTGGTGTCTGAGGTTTTACACTCTGTGAATGTACTTTTGTAATGGCTTTGCACAAAGGGCCTCACATCCTATCTAACAAGCCTATGGACAACGAAAGAACATTATACTGGGGCGTATGGACTTGTACCATCCGGATTCTTGGTCAGAGACAGAGAGATGCTGTGGAAGCAGAAACTCTGTTCTTTGTGTGAATTTTCTCAGAGTTCCACAAAGGATGAAGCCAGGTTTATGTTCCTCGTACCCACCAGGGATGATGGCACTCAGAAACATGTAGATGTAGGCACCGGCAGATATAGAGATGAATTGTCTCTTTTGTTCGCCAGGTGTTGTACTGTGCAGCCAAAGTAAAATGAGGTCAGCTTTCAACTTTCTCTGCAAAGCGGCAGACACGTTTTGAAGGAAGAAGAGCAGCAGGAGAATAAAAGTAAGCAGCTGGAATGTTTGTAATGCAAGACAAGCTGGAGTGGCTCCTATGCTGGAACACCTGCCATGTAACTGTGTCTCCTCTGAAGACGTCAGACTGCTCTGTCTGTTTTACTGCGGCGCTTCTTATCAGGCACAGATGTGACAGCGCACTCTGAAAGTGTTCATCATTCTTTTTCCAGACAGGAAGCTGGAATAACAACAAACCCTCAGCTGTGTGACACAATCCCAGTAAATCAAGCTCTGCTGGTGCCGTCCAGCCCAGCAGGATCCGGGTCTCTACACTGCAGAGCGAGCCAATGTAAGCACAGAGATGGGAAGCCGGTCCAACTGTTGCCACGGGGACCGGGCACGTGCAGAGGGGACTATCTGAACATCAGATAGTCAGATATATTTGGTGCCTTTCTGGGATGTGAACAAATGTGTTCAAGATGATACATAAAACTGAATATACCATCTATTTTTGATGTTTGCTTTTTTCTTTTGTTATGCCAATATGTTAGTACTCTTGAAATAAGACAAAACTAACTGAAACGTAGCTTTTCAGCAAATACGTGATCCAGGTGACGTGCAAAATTAAGATGGGGGTCAGGAAGTGGATTTCTCTGGTTCAAAACAGAGCAAAATGGATTCCAGCAAGTACGCTAATGCTCTAAATGCTCTGGAACAGACGAGGTATCAAAAACATATGTGTGTATTTAGGATATGATCCAAATTGTCTCAGTAAAAAGACTTGTCAATTAATCCTGAGGATTTACTCAGTGTTGAGGGGATTAACATAACTAACTATCTGGTGCTGCAGACGATGAACCAGATGAAAGCTTTCAAAATCCTGGAAGCTCACAATTATTTAGTCAACCATTTAGAATCAAATGAAGCATTAAATGGCTGTAAATTTGTTTCTGCCCAGGTGAGTAGTGAGTTGTGCTATTTTAAGTAATTGGTCTACGATGACAATGCTATCACTAATGCTAATGACAAGCTAACTTATATTATTTCTACGTGCTTGTATGGACTTAGGAATCTACATGACCTGTTGCGCTTGGACACCTAAAAATAGTAAAGTAAGATGTAAAATCCCAATGTCAGCACTAAGCTAGCTGCTAACAACATTAGCACTTAAACGGTTTTGGGGGACAACCAAGCTAGGGGTGTAAAAATAATAGATTTTACCTTACAATTGAATGCCTGTCTTTCTAAGTGACTGTCCAAAAAAATATCTGAAAATACAATTTAAACGATGTGATTGTTTCCTGTTATGAAATGGTTGCTGCAAACTCTGGAATTGTTAACTTCAGCACCGCCTGTTTTAAGCCATAGATTGTTGATCCACTTTTTAAGTCGTTTTTCAGTAAGATTTTTAAAATGAACTACCTTTGGAACATGAAAATAATGTTTATCTTTTTCTCTATTAGAATGGTTAGAACAGCTGTACCCAACAGAGACTTTAGGCATTTTGAAGCTGGATCAACAGAAATAAATGGGCTGTATTTGCTTCCTGACCCCCACCTGCGTTGCGTGATGTCGGTACAACGTCTGCAACCCAGCAATAGAGACAAAATGTACTATTTCCTCTGGCAGATTATTTCACTTATAACAAACACAATTTTCCTTTGCTGTAAGTACAATTTTCTGCCAGTGGAACTAGTACTATTTCATCAAGGAATATCAAGTCTTAATAAAAATGTTGATTTCAGTATATATGCTATGTGCTGTTACTGACAAACTTTGTGGTCTGTCCTTTCAGACTTGATTTAACAGGTTTCCGTTGACCTTAAATGCAATTTAAAGCACATATCCCTTTATTCTCTTCCCCTGCAAATTCCACCATTGTACACACACACCCCCACGCCCACGCCCGCACACATATTTACAGCCAATCATCCTATTGTGTGTGTTTCCTCAGTGTTCCTGGGGATTGTGAGTTCACACTGACAGATGTATGTGTCCTTTCTTGTCTGAAGTAGAGGGCAGCATCTCAAACAGCATGATGTTCACTCTCTGGGCTTCATCATCACTATGACAACCTGATTAGGTGCAACTACATAATCTCCTGAGATCTCATTCTTTGCCATATAAAAGGAAGGGCAACCAGCACTCATGTGCATTTGAAGATGCCCGTTGGTAATATGCAACTGATTTACCCAGACTCTTCAGGCTATTTCAAAATCAGTTTTTCAATCCTTCCCCCAAATTTATATCTGGACTTTGACAGGGACATCGTAACTGTTCCATTGTTCTGGCTGGGCTTTCTATGTGATACGTCACATTTTCACACAAAATGTAATAAATCGGGGCGTGCCGTGGTGGCGTAGTGGTTAGCGCGACCCATATTTGGAGGCCTTGAGTCCTCGACGCGGCCGTCGCGGGTTCGACTCCCGGACCCGATGATATTTGCCGCATGTCTTCCCCCCTCTCCTTCCCTGTTTCCTGTCAGCCTACTGTCATATAAGGGACACTAGAGCCCACAAAAGACCCCCTGGAGGGGTAAAAAAAAAAAGAAGTAATAAATCAAACTTAACCTCGATCCAGTAACTGTGGTGTGACACTTCCTCAGAGGTACTAAATGAAGTTTGATTTCGCAGCTATTAACTCATTATTCAAAAATACTGATATGAAATATGTTGTCTTTCTCTTCAAAAATGAAACAAATCACTGACAGAGAATTCTGCCAGCTGACTTCAAGTGAAAAGCTTTTTAGCACAGAAGCATCCCTGACCTTCTCTGGTCGGTGAGGAAATACCCCTAACTCAGGGATTTTTTTTGTGCCCCGATTCTCCCACTTTCATTTCTCTTTTTGCACTGGGTAAACAGTTGAAAAGTGGGCAGAACTTTGGCAAGCAGATCATTTTGACTCGAGAGCAAAAACAGGAACCCAATTCAGCAGTGCGACACCATTCCCATTCAAAGGAGCATGAGAGGAAGCCCTGATCCACAGGAAGTGAGCTGACCTCAGCTGGGCAGGGGGCATTGACATTCTGTCGGGATGCAGTCATGGTGTCATCCTGATGACTCGTCTCACAGGCCTCCCTTGTCAAACAGCTCTAACGAGACATGTCATCTGACTGGGTAACATTCATATCCTACATTAGAGGGGGAGGAGGGAGTCTGCTATCTCGGGCCATGAGAACTTGCTGGTGAAGAATCACTCTTTGTGCAAGGTGGCTTACTGAGTGCCAAGAAACTGTGACCTTCCATCAGAGGTGATAGGTGGAGTAAAAAGAATTCCTCCAAGGCAGGATGGTAATCTATGCTCAGGAAAACCCTGCAGATTAGCTATACACACTTCCTGTATCAAGTGATTCCATCCACTGAAATGAATTACACAAAATGGATGGAGTAATGAAGAGTTGTCTCCAAGACAAGAAAGAACTGTCAGTGCATTGTACTACGTTTGTAGACAAAAACCTGAATCTGTGTGTAAACACTTATTGTTTGTCTTGTATTTAAACACATGGTGAATAAGGCTAATGTGATTCCTGGCTGCTTTTGTAAACATCAATGGACCGGAGCATGTACCACAGAGCAGGATTAGTGCTGTATTGGACTGATTTTCACAGATTAGCTTTCTAGATTGTAAATCAAGATCATGGATGTTTTTCACAAAACATTTTCATCATAACTCCATGAAGATGGACTGCCTCTGGTTTGTCTCCGGCCAAATATAAATCACAAGGGGATCCAGCAACATTCTGCACTGATGTGAGTTTTTAGAAATGATGATGGCAGTGAAGACGACAGGGAATGACTGTGACATCTAGATCATAACTCACCGTACCTTTCAGTTTAAAACACTAACAGTGGACAAAGTAGTTAACCTGTTGTTGATCATCTAAGTGTTTCTAATTAAAATGATATACTTCACCTTCTTAAACTTTAGGTCTTGCATAAAAATTGAAATGAAATGTTGTAATGTTAACTCATTAAAATTAATGATCAGGGGTCTCAAACTCCGGTCCTCAAGGGCTGGTGTCCTGCAGTTTTTAGATGTGCCACAGGTACAAAACACTGGAATGAAATGGCTTAATTACCTCCTCCTTGTGTAGATCAGTTCTTCAGTGTCTTGCTAATGACCTAATTATTCTATTCAGGTGAGGTGCGGCAGAGGGACATCTAAAAGTTGCAGGGCAGTGGCCCTCCAGGACTGGAGTTTGACACCTGTGATTTAGATTCTTCAAAGAGTTAATGAAGATTGTGATGGCTGATGGCAGGAAAGATTTTCTGTAGCGGTCTATGCTGCACTGAATCTGAAGAAGTCTCTGACTGAAGATGCTCTGCCTTCCCAAGACAGCCAATCTTAATGGATAACAGGTTTGATGAGCTAGCCGGGCGCCTTGCCCTGTTTATTCAAGACCAGAGCAGTCAACTGTCAGTCTCACAACACATTCTTACGACTGGTCACACTGACTGTCATCCTCATCAGTTCAGTATCGCTTACAAAACAGTTTGATGTGATTGTTGTATCCTGCGTGAGTCAGTGTGTCATAAAAATATACCTTTGTTCAGACGAGTTGGGTGAACGTCTGCATTATAAATGGTGATAAATGAGAGGCTGCAGCTTTGATCAGCTGAAAAAGTCAAGTATGACTCCATTATGCAGGAAGCTCATCTGGCTACCAGTAGCTGCCAAAAATATACTGATGCATTCTTAATTTGCTGGTAAATTTAGACAGTAAGAAGTGCATGCGTGTCCATTCTGCTTTGTGGTCCAGCTCATCCTTCCTGTAGCTGATGAACCTTGCCGGGGTGCTGACCTCTGACAGAGCCTCTCAGGGGAAGTCAGGACAGGACATCCTCCCATTCAGAGCTGCTGTCACAGTTGGAAAGGTGGTACAGCTGTAAAAACCTTCCTGAGCCTCAGGGTCACATCTGAGAGCAAGAATCAGAGGCTCTCTCTCCGAGTCTCCGGAATTTTTTTTTTTCTTTGCCACTTTTAAAAAGAAATGATCGAGATGGTCTGAATACTATTTTCTCTTAAAGAAGTAGAATTTAGCTATTTTGTTAATTTAGGGGAAAAAAAACAAACTCATGTAGAGTCAAGATGGGTTGATAATGATAAGTAGGTCGGAATCAGCTGGGTCTTCTGCTGCAGGTCTCTCATTATTCACACTGGAGGTTCTTGACTCTTGTACAGCTGTTCTATTAGTTGATATCACAAATCATGAGTCAGACAATCACAAGGCAACAACCCCTGTAAGCTGTGGTTGTATTAATGTAAATAAATCTCTTGTTGATCTCAGAGGTCAGAGGGGAACTCAACTTTATCATCAGGTTATTAACATTTCTGAACAGAAATGCTGAACCTTGAAGGATGGGTGTTTTTTTTATGTATATCTTTGGACCATGAGCACCAGAGTCTATTACTGATACTCCAGTGGGATAAAACATCATGTCAGAGAGTCAGCCAATGCATCTCTGTGACTCTACCATGTCAATTTGGAGAAAAATCTCTCCCATCCTTTAGCAGATCTGAAAATATTAAAAGTAAATTTTTTCATCGATGTGTTCAGGTGATACAGTTTTCTATTTAAACTCCTCTTTTAAAAAGAATACCTCAAGTCAATATATAAAATCGGCTTGTGGCCTGTGGCTGTCCCTGTGTAACTTATTTGTGGCCTGGCTGTAAAATCAAATATGTCTGTAAAATTACAGCCATGAGCATGGGAAGAAAACACTGCAGTCCGCTTTTACTGAAGAGGCACAAGCCTTGTTCTTTCTAGATGTTTCTTTGGGTTCTTAATTTTACCAAATTGAGATAAAAATTTTCGACTTTATTAGCGCTCCCCTAACATTCAGCACTTGGACTTTGTAATCTGATGTAAACTTTCACTGAACCTCGTAGAACCACAAAGCAAGCATTAGAAAAGCACTTTCTGTGGCCACAAACCCACAGGAATGCTTGTTAAGTTGAGAGCATTCTCCAGAGACAAGTACATATCTTTAATTAATTTCACATTACATATCGGAGAATGTGTTGATTGGTTTCTTTCTGGCTGAGATTGTGCGGTGGTGGAGCTGTCTTAAATTCCTTTAAAGCATTGTCATTTAATATTCATGGCTGGTCTTGTCACCACAGCTGGAGAAAACTGTTTTATGCAGGTTTTAATCTATAAAGGCTGCAGAGGGCGCATGTTAGCGTTGTTATCAGCAGCAGGGAAATGAAGTAGAATGATCTAAGTCTGTTTATAACATAAAACATCAGGACTTTTAGAAGATATTTTTCCCCACATGCCAAACTGCCTTCTTATTGCTAAAGCATAATTGGGCTGTGTTTAGTGGTTTGGTTGGACCAACTATAATAAGACCTGTTGAAGAATGCTCAGAAACTCATCTCACCCTGTGACTTTTTTCTAGTTGACATAGAAAATGATGATGTTCATGTTGTTGCCGAGCAGCAGTGGAGCAGCCAGACTGTGACTCCATTAACATCATCAGACTGATGTTCAGGTTCAGGTGTTGGTCAGATAGGTTGGGCTGCAGATGCCATTTAATACCTCTTGTGTTAACTTGTATAAATGTGTTATATAATTGTTATGATTTGATATGCATATGTGTGTTGCTATGGTTTCTCTTTTTTCTCTCTTTCTGCAGGTGTAGAAGCAGACTTCTGTGGCATCAGCATGTGTTTTCTCTGTTTCTCTAATTCTATTTCCTCGTTTGCCTTTAAACTTTTTCCCACCTTTCGACCTTTCGATTTTCCTTTCTTTATCATCTCCGGGTCCTTTACATTTGAAATGAGTCCAAAGCAGTTTCTAATAAAGTCTTATATAACAGCTAGTAAAAGCTGCCATGCTCTGTTGAGCCTCACTGACAGGTTTTGTATTTTTCTACTTTTGTTCTCTAATGTAATTCAAAAAATGCACTTTTTGCTTGTGTTTGGGGGAAGGTTTTAGCTGGTGATTTCTCTTTGAGGTCACCTGGTCATGTGTTGCCATGGAAGCGGCTCATGAGCGATGCTGACAGGGACCTGGTGTTTTCAATCCACACTGACTGAGAGGGAGAGGAGATGTTTAGGACTCTGTTTGGGTTTATATTGTTGCTTAACTTTAAACTAAAGCTGATAAAGTTAACTGTAAATATGTAAATGATTTTTCTAGCTAAGTGTTTGTGTATGTTTTCATATAGAATGTAAATGTTGTTTCCACCCCTCTTTATTAGAAGTGGTGCAGGCTAATTATTTAAAAGGCTGATTGTCTGAAAAGCAGACGACTCTCTTTCTCCTGTTGGTGGTTGAGGAAAGTGAAAACAATGTTCATCATTAACATTAAACAGAGACAAGTGAGCAAATATATATTTAATTAGGTTTGTTTTATTTAATTCATGTAAAAAATCAATGCTAGATTTTTTTACCTCTCTCTCTCTCCATAGCAGCAGAGTTGATGACAGAGTAAATTCTTGTAGTTGAAAGATGAATATTCAGCTAATCATTTATTTGCTTACCTCATGTTGGTTAAAGAAAACAGACGCACAACTTTATTTTTTAACCTTTTAACATAACAGCCCAGGTTATTATTGTAGAAAACCCATTAATAGATTGGCTCCAGCTTTGTGAAACATAGCAGCGTGAAAACACTAAGTCAACACTGACTGACTGTCTTGAGGTGTGTGTGAGCAGGGAAAGCTGAAAAGGTGAAAAGCGGCAGATCAGAGTTTGTGCTGAAATGTTTTGTAAATCCAACACCTTCAAAATAAAAGGTTGAGTGACTCAATGTCTCCTTGAGAGATCCTGATTGGCTGGTGACACAGTCCTCTAGCATCTGTCATTACCAGTCATGCCCTGGGAGCCCAGTGACAGGCTAATGGTCAGTGTGACTCATCCTCCAGCTGTTACTCTGCGCTCTGGGCAGGAGGTTTGGTGGTCAGCCCTTCTGGTCTATCAGAAAACATCAAGGCAGAGATGTCCAGGTCTGAACAACCTGGACTTGCGGCTCCTGAGGTCTGTAGAAAACTGACTCCCTGAATACTTTGTTAGTTGCTTGCTGACCTTTGACCAATGTCTTTAAGTCAACACAGTACAGTTGGGGCTTTTTATAAAGTAGGGGATTAAAACATGGTGCTCCTGTTTGATTGAAGGAGGTCCCTTCCTTCTGCACTTAGAGAATTCAACCAGCTCTTGTCATTGATGGCTCTGTCATGTCAGACAGATTCTAAGAAACACATTTTCTGCCGTTCTAAGTGTTGTTCTAATTTTACATTTCACAAAAAAATACCCACATCTTCTGAACTGAGTTGTTTTTTTTAGATTGTATATTCAGAGCAACTACATAACACTAAGATATTTATCAACACATTCATTGTGTTAGCTTATGTTGTGTATTTAGGATTTTCTTGTGATATATTCAGTATCCATTAAGACCAGTAAGCCTGGTCTTAACATGGAGCACCTTTGATGATTTAGGGTTAGATTATTAGTTATTAGTTTAATATGGTCAGAAATATCCACTCCAATTCCTCATGTTGGCAGGCTGAACGGCAGTCTGAGCTATACAGACTACTGAACATCATCATAGCATAATCAGTTGATCCTCATATAATATATGATTAAGTAGAAGCATCAATGCAAAAGTAACATAGTAAATGATTCTACTAGAATTAAAGCCATGCATCTTTGCTGTGACTGAGGACAGGCACAAAAAAGTCAGTGAGGAAATACAAATACCTATACATCTTACTCCGAAAATACATTTGGAGTAAGAATGAGCCACCATGTTTCAAGAGAAGGATGAATCTCATAATATGTACAAAAATTATACTACAGAGGCCTGAAATTGGGCCTGTGTCTCTTTAAGAAGATCCCACTTTTTTCCAACAATCCTCTTTTGTCGCTTCATCACAACAGTGCTCCTCCATGATACTGTTAATAACCGTTGGACTGAGAAGTTTGTATAAAGAGCTCAGCAGACCTGCATTTCCCCAGGTGTTTGCCAGTTCCTGCTGCCGCTAGTCTGGAGGAGCTGAGCTGGGGTGCAGTGGGGGAGGTGGAAGCTCGGCTGGAGACTGAGACATTGAGATCATTCCAGGTCTATCGGGGTTTTTTCTTTTTATTACTATTATTTTCAAATATTTCTGATGGGGCAAAAACATGCAGTGAAACACTGGACGCCTTAAATATGTTATAGCTCCTGAATGCTACAATTGTCGTCATTTTCCAGTCAGAGATCCAGAAGCAGGAAGTTAAAGTAACTGTTTCAGTTTTATAGCCACATTTCTACCTCTGTGTTTAAGAGTTAATTCACTAAAGCTGTTTTATATATTAGCACTGCGGAGTGGAACAGGCCAGACTATTACTGCTAACAAGGCCTTTTTTAGAAAGGATGAATGCCAAATTAATCACTTTGGAGCTAGGAATGTAGTTGCCAACGTTCCCTAGAGACCATGAAGGGAGTTTTATGGAGAGAAATCTCTTTCCTACTAATACCTTCTACCAAGTACATCTCCATGTCCTCAGATGACCATTTGAAGGTAAAGTGCAGTTCACAGTGAATATTTCCCCCCTTTTTCTAAAGCCTCTCTGCTCAAAAGCTCTGCTTGGCATCAGCCGTCCTTCTGCTTTTCCAATTTGGCATGTTGCTTGTAGACGTGGCTTCGGAAAACCATGACAGAGGCACATTTGTAAACTCTTGACACAAGAGAGCTTCCAGGAGTTCCGTCTGATGATTTTACATTGAACACAGATGGCTTCAAAGACACATTTCTCATGATGTATGTTACTCTGGGCTGTTGTGTCCGTATTTGTCCCAAACTGTATTTCCATTTGGTTCAGTGGTGTGTTTTACAGCTTTGAGGAGCAACACTCTGTTCTCCTCTAGACTATTATAAAATATGCATGTGTTATTTTTAAATGATCCAAACTCACTTTAAGCTTGTTATACTAGTGTTTACACAAGGATTTTGGCCTTGTGGCAAAATTCAGTTTTGAGCTGATCTTTATAGAAGAACCATAAAACCAGTATTATGATTTAGGGTTTTATGTCCACAGACCCTTAGGCGTTAGTCTGAGCATTTGAACTGGTTTTCAAATTCTTAAGGGACTTTAGAATAAAGATAGTCTCTTGTTAATTTAGTTTAACTATTAGTTTTCCTCATGTTGACATCATGATGCTGCCACCACCAAGCTTCACAGAGTGTTTGTGGTGAGGTGCATCATGTCTTGTCTGATGGACTAAAAGTTCTTTCGTCCATGCAGTGTCCCACATGCCTTTCGGTAAACTCTAGTCCAGCCTTGATCAAAAAAGTCACATTTTGTTGATTTATGATTGATTTATAAAATCAGTAAAGGGCTAAAACATCCAATAGTGGAAATAATTTTCATAGTCAAGTCCAGCTTCCATTTTTATTTTTTGTTTCTTTTTAGTTGAGTGTGTGTGTAGGTGTGTGTGCATGTGTGGGAGGTGAACGTGCAGGTGTGTGTGTGTGGGTGTGTGGGCGTGTACTAGTTTAGTTTAATGGTCCTGTTCTTCTTAGGACCATTTCTGGCATACTGACCTCTAGAGGACCAAGGCCCAGTCCTAATGCTGTGAACCTCTGTCTATTTAATGCCCCTTTTATTTTTAAATAAATACTTTATTCAAACATAAAGTATTTTTGAATTGAATTTGACTTTGGGGATAGGGCTTAGTTTTAGAGACTGGGATGTGAATTATAACTTAGTTAAGGCTACGGTTAGGGAAAATGTATGAGTTAGGCAAAAATGTAGTTACTAAAATGAATGAAAGGCAATACAAAGTCTGAAAATGGGTAGAAATACAAGCTTGTGTGTCTGAGTGTGTAAAACTCATAAGCAATCTGCTTTATAGTTTAACTTTGTATTATAACTCGGTCACAAGATGTCTTCCTCCTTTGTGTAGGAAATGATTGCTGAAGCCAACAGTCAGATGGTTTTAGACAAACATGCAATAGTTTTAACTTCTAAACTTTATTTAGACTACAGGGTTAGAATAAAAAGCCATGACTAACCAAAATTCATTAGTGTTAGGGTTACATTATGAGCAACATTCATGGTATGGGCTGTGATTCCCAACCGGGAGTTTAGCATAGAAACGTATAAATGGGTCTGTTGCATTAAAATAACATCCTCTAACTGATGTAAACAACATTTTAAAAGACTAAAATACTTTTAGTTTCTTTTGGATTTAACAGATCTGCACCATGTTTCCATGTCTGCTCAGCATAGCTTCGATCTGAAACAAGAATGCAAACTGGAAATGAATCAGGGAGTATGCACACTGGAGCTCCGATATGCATGTACCATGGATTGATCTTTATTTGTGGGCTTCCTCAGAAAAAAGCCAGACCTGCTTTGGCAAATTGTGCCATTATTGAACTTTCTTTGACCTTTTCCTCAGAATCCTGAAGGATTCCTTCAAACCACGGGGCAAAGCTGGACTCGTTCTGGGCACGCTTCCTGTCCAATGTCAGCTCTGCTCTTTTTCAAATGTCAAAATGGGTCTTTGTTCGTGAGTCAGGACCAAGGTTTGGGAGTCGAGTGAGGGGTGAAGTCTCATGCACCGTCTCTGCGTCAGTTGGCCCCTCAGGGCTCGTCCCGTCTCCCTGTCAGAAAGCCGCCATGTTTCCACAATGAACGAGATTCAGACTGGAAGCCGTCAGATGATTGGATCAGAAGAGTCATCAGATCATACTCATACTCAAGTCTCATGAGTTTTTTTCTGCTTCAACTAATAATAAATGATCCACCCGTAGAAGAAAGAACATGAAGCTGACATCCTCAGGAGGATGGAGTGTGTGTTCCAGTTTTTAAATATAAATTAACATCAGTTTTCAGCTGTACCAACAAACTGTCAATAATTATTTTATTTTAGATTTAAATCATGGACACATACTAATTTTGTATAACCCTGTGATGATGTAACAGACAAACTAGTTTTGCAGGAGAGAAGTAAGGCTGAGCAATATCCAGTAGTTTATTATTACTGCTGAGCCCTGCTACACTGTAAAACACAACTGACTGACTCAACTAATCTGGTTTCCTTGTTGCTTTGACTCAGTTAAGTTGTATCAACCTTACCTGTCAAGTAAATAAAAGATTTTGCTGCAACTTCAATTAAGTTGACTCTAGCAATTATATTAAACTAAAACTGATTAGTAAAGAGATATTTTTAAAAAGTTGCCCCAACTGATTTAATGAAGTTTTTATATTATTACATTATTAGTTGCTGTAACATACTCTCTTTTTTCTTTTCTTTTTTTTTTTACATTTTTGTAACTTTTTAACATTTCTAAGTCAAGTCAAGTTTGTAATGTTCTTTTTTTAAGTCTATGCATTTTAATTTTTTATTTTTATTATGATTATGTTATAGAGTCCAAATGAGAAAGACAAAGTTCTATTGATTTATTCAAGTCTGGACATTTTCAAAATCCATTCATAAAAATTGTAAAAAAAAAAAAAAAAAACTTTCACCAAATAACAGAAACACACTGAAAAAAAGAAAATAGTTGAACCAATGAAAATGAATTGCTTCAATCGGTAACTAGTAATTCAATTAAGTTTATCCAACTTAATTTATTAAGTTGGTTTAACTTGAAACAATTAAGTCAGTTTTACTCAAATCATTTAGATTACTTAGACGTAGGATACGAACTCCGCTTTGAAGTTTATCGTTTCAAGTAAAGTGAAACGATTAACTTCACTTTAGTTAATCGTTTAAGTAAAGTGAAATGATTAGTTAAACGATTAGCTAATCGTTTCACTAATGAATCTTTAACTTGAATCTTTTAAGTTAAAGATTCATAACTTTTAAGTGAATTCAACACAAAAAAGTAAGTTGTCACTAAACCAAAACAAATAAGTGAGATTAATGTAAATAATGTAAATATCTCCATAACTGTGACAGCTGTCCTGACTGTCACAAGCAGACACTGCTGGTAATGGTTTTTTGTTTCCCCTTAATATTACTTTATATATTGATTAGTGAGTAGTTTAGATTTTTATCTTTAAATTTGTTTTCATTAGTCTGACTCTTTAGTTAACTATTTGTTGTGCACCCATTTAGTTAACTTTATGTGTCAGTTCTTTGTATATTTTGTTAAATACAACAAATTAATTATTTTTCTTTTGAGTTACCAGTTTCCTCTGGACCTGTGGCTGAAAATCAGAGATGAGCTCCAGCTGATTGGTGTCCATATATGGTTGTCAAACTTCCTCAGCGGACCATTCCATTTGTTCACCAGGGGAGGGGGAAATTTGGTCTTTAGTTTAATTTTACCATTTATTTAATGTTTCTTCTTTTGGAAAGTTAGTTAAATTCTGATATTTATTTCATTTATAGATTTAGTAATATTCTGACCAATATTTGTTAGGTTTTTGTGTGTTTATTTAACCCCTAGTGTGTGTTAATGGTCTGATCAGCCACTATTTAAGTTCCCCTCATGTGTTGTTTGTTAGGTCAGTTTGTGCTTGAGTTTGTTCTGTTACCACCTGAGTTGTACTTTGTTATGTTGACCTCAGTTTGGGCCCAATTTATCATTTTTGGATTCTTTTTGTTAATAAATTAAGATTATATTTTGAATTTTCATCAACGTCTCTCTGGCTGGTTCATGCAAAACCCTCACACTTGGTGTCAGAAGTGGGATATTACCAGCCAGGAGTACAAAGTTTTTTTTTCCCATTACCAACCTTGATGCAACATGCAGCGTGGAGGAAGGAGTAAACGAGGCAATTTTGTGGAGTCTCAAGGAACAGCAGGCCCTGATGAGCCGACTGATTGCACCGAAGCAGGAGCATCTGGAGGACATGTAGGCACTGAGGAGGAAGGGGGAGTAGAACCAACTTACGCAGATCTGGTCAGTATTCTTCGTGCCCACATGAGCCAGCAGGAGGCACAGAATAGAATGATGAGAGAGGAAACAGCTCGCCAAGATCAACGGTTCAAGACTCTCCAGCACCAATTTAGTCTTTTGCAGTTAGAAGTGCAAGCTCGTACTTCTCCAACATCTGAACCTGCTAAGCTGGAAAACTCTGACTCGGAGGAACCAGAACCACGGGATAAAGACCTGCTGCCAGGAGACCGTAAAGTCATCTTAACTTCAGGTCAGTTTCGTTCCTACCTGGAGCCTAAACTAGAAAAGTTAACAGAAACTGATGATATTGAACATTTTTTAATGACTTTTGAGAGGATTGCAATTTCATGTAATTGGCCAGAGAAGGACTGGGTCTTTCGTCTTGTTCCATTGCTCACTGGAAAAGCTAGAAGTGCTTATGTGCATATGGACATTGATGAAGTGAATGATTATATATCTGTCAAAGATGCAATTCTTAAGAAATATGACATTAACCCAGAAACCTATCGCCAGAGATTTCGTTCTACAGAAGTGGAGCCTGGCGAAACTCCTAAGGAGCTGTATGTAAGGTTAAAAGAGTTGTATGAAAAGTGGATCCAACCTAAAGGTAAAACAGTGAAGGCTATTGGTGAAATTATTGTCTTGGAGCAATATCTCCGTATGCTGTCTCCTGAGCTTCAGGTTTGGGTCCGGGAACATGATCCTCCAACAGCTTCCAAAGCTGCTTCTCTGGCTGAGGTGTTTGTGGCTGCAAGACGGAAAGGACAACCATGGAGTTACTCTTCTTGGAAGACATTTAAAGATGCACGCAGGGCTGCACCTGTACAACATCATCAAAGGGGTGTATCTGCTGTGGGTAAGGCCTCCCTAAGGGAAATCCAGGCAGTAAGCACAACACCCAAGCAATACAATAAAGTGCCTATTTGTTATTTGTGTGGGCAAGAAGGCCATACAAAACCCATGTGCCCAAAGAACCCTCCTAAACTCACTCAACTGTGTTATTCCATTCAAAAGTGAGAATTGCATCAGTGTTGGACAGTCTGTGAAAATGAGTGAAGTTAAAGTCAATGGGAAAAGTGTAAAGGCCTTAATTGACACTGGTAGTGTACAGACACTTGTTGATAGAGAGCTGGTTCCATCCAATATAATCTGCACATCAGACACCATCCTCATCCGCTGTGTGCATGGTGATGAAAGGCAATACCCCACAGCAGACATGTATATTGAAGTGCAAGGACAATTATACCTGTTGAATGTTGGTGTTGCAGAAAATCTTCCTTTTCCAGTAGTGTTGGGTAGTGACTTACCCGTTTTGTTTGACTTGTTGCACAAACCACAGAACTGTAATGTAGTAACTCGTTCTCAAGCAAAAAAGCCAGAAGAGTCTCCTGCAATACTGAGTGTGCTGCCTTTTTATGATGCAGACTTAGATGTGCAGCCTGGAAAATCTAGAAAATCACGTCGACAAAAGCGACGGGAGAAGTTTCTGCATACACCTGTTGCATCTACAGAAGGGGTTCAGGATCTGCCCCAAGGTTTTAAGATGCCTTTAAATATGGCTCAAATCCAGCGCGATGACTCCAGTCTGGCTGCTCTTTTTCTGAAAGCCAAGGAACCCCAGAAAGGTAACCACAGGAGTAGTGCTGACGAGTTTGTTCTACAGAAAAATATCCTTTATCGCCAACAGGGGGCATTTAGGCAGCTTGTGGTCCCTAAGGATGCAAGAGGGATGGTGCTTACTTTGGGCCACTCAATTCCCTGGGCTGGCCACCTAGGGACACGTAAGACTCTGGCTCGCATCAAGCGCCATTTCTACTGGCCTGGATTACGGACTGATGTTGCCCAGTTTTGTAGGACCTGCTCTCAGTGCCAATTAACCTCCAATAAGTTCCCTTCAAGAGCACCACTGCAGCCTCTTCCCCTAATTGACACGCCTTTTGAGCGCTTGGGCATGGACATTGTGGGTCCACTTGAAAGAAGCAAATCTGGATACCGATATATGTTGGTGATAACAGATTATGCAACCAAGTACCCAGAAGTGTTCCCTTTAAAGACAATTAAAGCAAGAGCCATGGCTGTCTCCTTGGTGCAACATTTTTCAAGGGTTGGATTTCCCTGTGAAATTGTGACAGATCAAGGCAGTAACTTCATGTCTGCTCTCCTAAAGCAGGTATATCAGCTACTGGGGATTAAGGGTGTTCGAACTACCCCTTATCATCCACAGACGGATGGGCTCACGGAGAGATTCAACCAAACACTGAAGCAAATGCTACGTAAGTTTGTGGACGAAACCGGCTCCGATTGGGATCAATGGTTACCGTATCTCCTCTTCGCCTACAGAGAAGTACCACAGGCCTCCACCGGGTTCTCTCCCTTTGAACTTTTATACGGTCATGAGGTGAGGGGACCTCTGGCGCTATTAAAGGAGACCTGGGCTGGAGAAGAGGGGAGGGAGGAGCCTGTTAATGTTATCTCCTATGTTATGCAGATGAGAGAGAGACTACAAAAGATGACGGCTCTAGCCCAGCAGCACATGGCAGAAGCACAAAAGTACCAGAAGGCTTGGTACGACAAGTCAGCCCGGCAGAGGACCTTTGTCCCAGGCCAGAAGGTTCTGGTTATGCTACCATCTAGTGAGAGCAAGCTTCTGGCCAAGTGGCAGGGGCCATTTGAGGTAACAAAACAGCTTGGACCTACCACTTACCGTGTTGTTAAATTGGGACATCCACATTCCACCAAAGTGCTGCATGTAAACCTCCTTAAGGAGTGGACAGAGCAGCCTAAAATGGGGGCAGAAGTCATGCTGATTAGAGCTGTGGAAGAGGAGGAAGCTG
Source organism: Xiphophorus maculatus (assembly GCF_002775205.1). Classification (NCBI taxonomy): domain Eukaryota; kingdom Metazoa; phylum Chordata; class Actinopteri; order Cyprinodontiformes; family Poeciliidae; genus Xiphophorus; species Xiphophorus maculatus. Next base: position 22,509,323 of record NC_036457.1, on the reverse strand, counting down.
TTGATGATCAGTTCCTGCCCTCATCAACACCAATGGAGCTTGACTTGAAACATCTGTCAAGGGAACAACAACTTCAGGTCAGAGCATTATGTAATCCTCAGATATTTAAAGAATATCCAGGTTGTACAGACATTCTTGAACATGAGATTGTGTTGAAAAGTGATGCTAAAGTTAAACGTCTGAGCTACAGGATTCCAGAACGCCTTCTCAGTTCCCTGAAGAGAGAGATGGAATTGATGCAGTCCCTCGGGATTATTGAATCTTCCAAAAGTGAATGGTGTAATCCTGTCGTCTTGGTGCCGAAGAAAGATGGAACAATGCGCTTCTGTATAGACTTCAGGTACCTTAATTCTGTATCGAAGTTCGACTCCTACCCTACTCCTCGCTTTGATGATTTGGTCAGTAGATTGGGCAAGGCTAAATACCTGACAACTATCGACTTGTGCAAAGGTTACTGGCAAGTGCCCCTTTCCAGGCAGTCCAGGGAGTTGACGGCCTTTCGGACCCCTTGGGGACTCTTCCAGTTTACAGTTTTGCCCTTTGGACTGCATGGCGCACCTGCTACCTTCCAAAGGCTTATGGATCAGGTACTGCGTGGATGTGATGACTATGCCTGTGCCTATCTCGATGATATTGTGATATATAGTAACTCATGGGAGGAGCACCTTCAACATTTAAAAGTCATCTTGAGCCACCTCCAAGACGCAGGTTTGACCATTAACCCAGCAAAATGTGTTTTTGCACAATCTGAGACAGAGTACCTGGGTTTCATAATTGGAAATGGTGAACTCAAGCCACAGGTTCGCAAGATTCATGCTATTGAATCCTGCCCATTACCTCAAACCAAAAAACAATTGAGGTCATTTCTAGGGATGGCGGGTTTTTATCATAGATTCATAAAAAACTTTTCAGCCAGAGCTGCCCCTCTGACAGATATGACTGGATCTAAATGTCCCAGTAAAGTCCAGTGGACGGAAAAGACGATTGCAGCATTCCATGACATTCAAAAAAACGCTGGGTCAGAGTTCTGTTCTGAAGTGTCCTGACTTTGACAAAGGTTTTGTTCTACAAACAGACGCCTCAGAAAGAGGTATTGGAGCAGTTCTCCTACAAGGTGATGAGTCTTTACAGCCAGTAGCTTTCATAAGCCGTAAGCTACACCCCAGAGAAGTCCGTTATTCTACGGTGGAAAAGGAAGCCCTCGCAATAAAATGGGCCCTGGACTCCCTGAAGTATTACCTGCTTGGAAGAGAGTTTATCCTCCAGACGGATCACAAAGCTCTCCAGTGGCTGCAGCGAATGAGGGACACAAATAGTCGCATTACAAGATGGTCTCTTGCGATGCAACCATTCCGCTTTACAGTGCAGCACATACCTGGTAAACTGAATGTGACCGCAGACTACCTCTCCCGTTGGTGTGATGACCCTTCTGAAGGGAGGGGGAATGTGACAGCTGTCCCGACTGTCACAAGCAGACACTGCTGGTAATGGTTTTTTGTTTCCCCTTAATATTACTTTATATATTGATTAGTGAGTAGTTTAGATTTTTATCTTTAAATTTGTTTTCATTAGTCTGACTCTTTAGTTAACTATTTGTTGTGCACCCATTTAGTTAACTTTATGTGTCAGTTCTTTGTATATTTTGTTAAATACAACAAATTAATTATTTTTCTTTTGAGTTACCAGTTTCCTCTGGACCTGTGGCTGAAAATCAGAGATGAGCTCCAGCTGATTGGTGTCCATATATGGTTGTCAAACTTCCTCAGCGGACCATTCCATTTGTTCACCAGGGGAGGGGGAAATTTGGTCTTTAGTTTAATTTTACCATTTATTTAATGTTTCTTCTTTTGGAAAGTTAGTTAAATTCTGATATTTATTTCATTTATAGATTTAGTAATATTCTGACCAATATTTGTTAGGTTTTTGTGTGTTTATTTAACCCCTAGTGTGTGTTAATGGTCTGATCAGCCACTATTTAAGTTCCCCTCATGTGTTGTTTGTTAGGTCAGTTTGTGCTTGAGTTTGTTCTGTTACCACCTGAGTTGTACTTTGTTATGTTGACCTCAGTTTGGGCCCAATTTATCATTTTTGGATTCTTTTTGTTAATAAATTAAGATTATATTTTGAATTTTCATCAACGTCTCTCTGGCTGGTTCATGCAAAACCCTCACAAACATGAACTACAACCTAAATACATTCTCTAGAGTGCAGAAACATGTATTTCTAGTTGTCGCCTGGATTCTGTTTCCATGCAGTAAAATAAGCAAAGACAGGAGAAAATGAAAGGAGAGAAAAACACCTCAAACCATAATTGTTTGAGAGTATATACAAAAAAGCAAATATAAGCTGCAGTTAGCTTAGCATTACACCTTCCATTCTAACTTTGGAGACTGATATATTTATAATTTGTGTGACTTTTACACAAATCTTTACCAGTGCTTTAACAATCTCAGGCATAAAATAAAGTTCTTTGTTAACATCTGCCTTCAGGTTGATTTGGTACACTGTAAAAAAAATTCTGTTGTTTTTACAAAAAAAAACTGGCAGCTGTGGTTGCCAGAATAATTCTGTAGAAAACACAGTGAACATGTAAACTGTTTTACTGACCAAACAGTAATTACAACAGTGTTAAATTGTGAAATGAACAGATTTTCCCATAGTTTTGCACAAATTTTTACTGTGATTTGAAAAGGGTTATTTTTGTAATAAAACAGTTTTATCAAGTAATTTTAACCAACTTTTTCTGATGAATTATCATAATAATGCTGTTATTTTACACTTTTTTCCAGTAAGATTTACCCAGTTTTTGTTTGTTGTACAAAAAACTTCATTTAGTCCTACTGATAAAATACCTTTAAATAACAGATTAAAACTGTTAAAATATCAATTTAAAACATTTTATTAATACTTTCTGAAAAACAGAAATTTGCTCTAAATTTTTTTCTTTTTACTAATAATTATATTTTTAAATATCTATAAGCATCAAATTTCAACAAACATTTCCAACTTAAAGGAAACTTTAAAACACAAGGAAGCCCAATATAAATTGTATCTATGATAATCTTAAAAAAATAAACATACACTTACATGCCTTTGAAATATTTATTTTCTCATTTGTCTTTTCTGAACATCATGAAGCACATGAAGCAAATGCACCTGCTGAATAGATATAAATTTCTCCAACCTTTTTAACTTTATCAGAAACAGTATGAGAACCAACTTTCACCCCCTTTTTTTGGAGGGGGGGCTTGAAGATTATAACATACAATACATTTATATTTCCAGTATACATTTTAATAATAATGTTTGTTTGCTTCAAAAGTTTTTCTTTTTTAGAAACAATTCTATTTTCAAATATCTATAAACATCAAATTTCAACAAACATTTACCAGTTAAATGCAAATTTAAAACACAAGGAAGCCCAATATAAACTGTATCTATAATGATAATTCACATTTTTTTTTAGAAACAAATAAACATTTTAATTGAAAACATATTTTCAATGAAATTCTCATTTGTCCTTTCTGACATGGAGCAAAATTCAGCCACTGAACAAATATAAATATGTCTTTTCAACTTTTTTAACTTCAGCAGACACGGTGTGAGATGCAACATACATTTACAAATCTATTCAGCTCTGTTAAGATTAAACACTGTCTTGATAACTCACTGACTTTAGTCCTTTCTCAAACATCACGCCACTCATGATCCGAAAGTTCCTGGATCAAGGTGAGTACACGGGGGTTCACACGCAGTCTGGGTTTACGGGTTTCTTCCACCTTACTGCCCTTGTCTGGGTTGATTGAGAAGAAACACCTTAAGATAAAGAGGACAAACAGAAAACTACATCAAAATGTGCTTCACAAAGAAATAAACATTTTATTCAAGATATAAAAGTTGTCAAAAGTCAAATTTAACTCCCTACAATTAAAAAAAACAACTCATACCTCTGCAGAAACTCCAGTGTAGACGCCAGCCCCGATGGATAATGTATGTTAAAACAATAATAGCTCCCAAACATCATGCAGAGGGCAGAAATAAAACAGGAGATGTTGTTGTTTCCAATCTGTTGATCCACACTCAGCATGAATCGTTTAGCATGGAAGCAGGATTGACCTAAGGAGAAAGAACAAACAAATTTAGACTCCTGATACAACAAAACAATGACATTTATATGAAAAATAACAAATTAAGTAAAAAGTACAAAAAAAATATTAGTATAGTAAAAGCATAAGAAAATAATTGAAAAAAAACAATATTAAACAAAATGCCAGATGGACAAAAGGGCAAAGAAAGGGGACAAGACAACAAAAAAGACAACAGGTCAAAGAAACTGGAAAAACAAAAATGAACTCACCACACACAATGATAGTGGGAGTCAGACTAACGATCTTATTTGTAGTTTCCTGGTACAAAACATCAATGTTATCCACAGAAAAATCTCTATGTTTACGGGACATATGAGCTGTGAATGATGATTTGACACTGAAAACTTTTTTGCAGGCTTTTACTGGACATGCTACAGGCCGCCCCTCCATTATATGCTCCTTTAAATGAGCAACAACTTCTTTCACATTTGGCTTTGGTGCCCACACAATGAAATGGTGCATTTCAATTTAGCAACAATGGCTTTGGCTGATTCGGGTTGTGAAGCCACGTTGTGAACTCGGTAAAAATGAGTTTTAAACGCTGCATATGTACAAAATGTCCGCTTACATTCTGTGCCGAGGCATTTGAATACACAACTGGGCCCGTTTCTGTGCACAATGCAATGCAACACATAGCCCCTCAATGAGTCTAGTGTTTTACAGCAAAACGTGCATGTAATCATGTTTAAACAATTTCAGCCTACCCAACAAGTTACACGTGTTGCAGGTGTAGCAAAAAATGATTCGACTGCATATTGTTCCAAGAAGCAATATGACGCATTAAAAACAAAATTATTTCCCCAGAAACACAAATTACCGTGCCTTTTACGTTTGAAGAAAATAAAGCTTAACTTACATTTGCTGAAAGCTGACGAGCTCCAAACAGAGTTCTTTTCTTTGTCGAGGTTTGAGCACAATTCAGCTTCTTCTGAGATGAGAACCGTTGAACGAACTTGTTCAAAACAGCTTTCAGGCGCCAGGTAAGCGGACCAATCAGAGAGCAGAACAGACCGCGCTGTCCAGCGAATGGGAGAAGTTGAGCACAAAGCGGTGATCTCTGTCTTTCTTAGTAGCCAAACTTTGAGCTTATAATGGCAACGGTGAAGGTAAAAAATCCAGTGTTAGCAAAAAAAAAAAAATAATAATAATAAAATACATGTACCAATAAGCAAGTACATGACTTCCTTGTTGATTCAGGTGTTTCTTCTTCTTCTTCTTCTTCTTGGTATTTATTGGCGGTTGGCAACAAACTTACAGTAGCATTACCGCCACTTACCAGTATGGAGTGTGGTTCGAGAAAAATTCAGGTGTTTCCTCCACGTTAGTCGTGAAATATGAAGAAATGATCCAATCAAAATTGGCAAAGAATAAGTAAATGAATTAAAGAGGAAATGACAATCTAAAGAAGTGGGAAAACACAAGTGAATATAAATAGATAACTAGTAAACAAAATTGGAAGTAAACAATGTGGAATCATAATTACGTAATTCCACATTAATTTCCAAATCTATTAATTTATTCATTTATTTCATTGTCCATCCATCCATCCATCTTCCACTTATCTGGAGTTGGGGCAACAGCTTAAACAGGGAAGCCCAAACTTACTTCTCCCTAGCAAAAAAAATGGTAAGCTAGCTTCCAATTCATTTGGATTTAATAATCACAGAATGTAAATGTTAGTTTTTCACTGCTGAAATGTAAAAATGTTGTGAAGGATACAACTTTTTCCATTAAACATACAAAATGTGTGTTTTCCACAACAAAATACAGTATTATTTGCAATTTTCTATTTTAAAATTTACAATAATTTTCGGTTCTACATTATACAACATCATACTGTTAAATGAACAAAATATCATTGTGTTTTTCTTTACAACATTTTTCTGTCATGATTTCACAGATTTTTACTGTTTAATTTACAGACTTTTTTTACAGTGTAGCAAAGAAATGGTTCAACAGGAATGCAGACAAAAGCTTTTGGGTTCTGGATGGGTTCACAGTTCCACTCTGATGTTTCAGGTTCTCTCTATACAGACCTGCTCCAGATCCCAGAACCTCCTGAACAGGTTGAAGATATCTAGTATTATAATAAGTGTGATTACTTAATCAAAAGATCATGCCGCAGAATATTTGAATATTCTAGTCACAGTCCCACTTCCTACTCTGCTGCTCAGAAACTTTGAATAACTTACAGACGGCGTGTTTAAAACAACCCCAGAGACCAAGTGAGAGGAGCTCCATGATGTATTTTCACACATGAATATAAACAGTGTAAACTCAAACAATCTGCTGCATCTGTTCATTTTTGCTCTGATTTCACTGAATGGCAGCTGCTCCTCCACATAATGTGTCTCAGACAGAATCTCAGTTTTCTGCTGTTGCCACAGACAAACAATGCAGATTGAAAGGAATTATTTTCCTCCATGTTGCAACTTTATTTTCCAAAGTATGAGCAAAAAGAAAAAAGAAAACATGCTGAGCTGGTATGACATGACAGTCGTTGGCATTTCTTCCTGCTTGCCGTATCTCTGTGAATGAGGTTAGTGTATCAGGAAAGCCAGCAGCTCCTTTCTGGCTGTGGCTGAACCAGTTGCCACGGCAGCAACCTCTGCTCTCTTCATCAGCTGTGTGTTCCTGTCTCAGATGGAAACTTCAAACTGAACTCAACCCTCCCATAAACAAGTTTATCATTTCTGATGAAAGCCAACTCTTTAGAGAGAAATGAGATGTTGTGCAGTTTATGTTTGAAGATTTGAAGGAAGTTTTTCCATGAATAAAAGCAGCAAATAATCTATCTTTCCCCAAGCAATACTCTGGCTGGTTTAACAGATCCAAAAAATACAGGTTTTCTTCTCTTCGCCTTCAAATAATACCCTGAAACAATAAAAAATATGAGTTTAGCTAAAACCTTTATTGTTCACTTTTAAGTTTAGATTTTAGATTCTTTTGCCTCATTTAGTAAACCTAGATTGGTTGGTTCAGGAGGCTACAGCTAACGGCTAGTTTGAGACCGAAACAGATTTTATTGTTGTCGTTAACAGCTTTAGAGTCATCATGGTAGTTCATATGGCTAGAATTGTATGAAAATAGCTGCTTTGCATGGCATTCACAGAGAAACAAATTATTATTTATATTATTTATATTGGAACACCTGTTCAACAGTTTGGTGTAAATCCCATAGGAGGAGCTGGCATTTTAGCTTCAGTAGCCTCTACAAACTGGAAGTTTGTTGGTGCTTGTTTAGTTATTACTGTTGCTTTTCTGTTCAAAGTTGGAGGCTTCAATAAGTACTGAGCAGAATATAAAGCTGCATTCATTTCCCTGCTCTTTGTATCCTTGAACCCCCAAAAGGGAAATCTCATTCTCTTATCCTCTGGAGCTTCATCTGTTTCCCATTATGGAGTAGGATGGCTATTTGTTCGCCAAATATAAGTCAGGTGTCCTTGGTAACAAGTGCACAAAGGATCCCTCTTGGAGGCTGTGAGTTAATTCATTGCTCTGCAGCCTCCTCCCACCACATACCACCACGCTTTCACAAGTCTCAGCAGAACTACGTGACAAAAGAGCCCAGCACCTTCTGCAGCGTGTGAGAAACCCAGCAGGAATAAAAGACTGGCTCAGACAGTATGAACGGCAGAAATCCAACTCCGGTTCAACTGTCCTCTCATATGATAAACACTTTAATCTACTTAAAACTCAGTAAAAGCCTTCTTCTCAGTTTTGAAGTGAGTGAAACATTACTATACGCTGCCATGCTGGAGTTCTGTTTCCTACTTTTCTATCAATGAAAACTATTTTTTGAGTTATTTCAGAGATTATTACTTTGGAAAACAGTGACACAGGACTTTTGGGTCCAAAAGCCTAAACTGTATTTTTTTTTTTTAGGTTTTTAGACCATTTTTAAACTAAATGTCCATCACAATTCAATTGACTTCTAAATGTCTTTGGTTCTGTTTATGTTTGGACTTCACAAGACAAAGATCAGAGAGAAGACATTTCTTAAAAATCCCACATGTCCTTACTGATCCCAGATCCAAATTAAAAAGCTGAGGTGATTGTGCATGTTTAGTAACTGACCCTTAGCTCTGGAACAACATTAGATCTGTTCAGGACACCGATCATTTCAAAAACCTTCTAACTGCTCCCTTATACTAACTGTCTCTAATTTAATTTGATAACCTGATTTTGTTCTTGGGCTTTGTTTTTTGGACGTATTTTAAAGTCTTTTAATTCTTTCTCATCTAGTTTTAATATCTCTATGGTTTGCAGTGAAGCACTTTGATTCAATCATAAATAAGACAAACTAAAGTCTTGTCAGACATCATGCTACACTTTTAACACTTCAGGTGATTTCAGTCTTTTTTTAGTTTTGGTGTTTTATTCAGGATGATCCTGTTGGAACTGACCTTCCATCTGCTTGGTTCTCATCTCCATATACTACTCCATCTGGGATTTGTCCCGTTGAACTCCATTTTGTCCCGTTGAACTCCATTTCCCATGATGCATTTCATCCTGGCCAATCAGCAAACAGAAGGATGAGTTGTGAACGACTAAAGAAAATGTTTAAGAGATTTTGTTGCTAGCAAAGATGCATATGGGCTTACTTCCCACTGGGTGTTTTTTTACAACACAAGTCATTTCTGAACAAGCTTGATACTTCACTGTCTAACGTTTCAGATTGGGTGAAGTCAGATCCAATCGTTCCAAACTTCAACAGAGTCCATGCCTCCAGCAAGCAATCGTTTCTCAAGAGCCCCGGTTCCAGACTCTCTGTAGGAGGCAATGTGTAGAACAAAGAGCTGATCTTACCAGGATCTACTGGGAGGGAATTCTGGGACAAACCAGGAATTTACTGGAGGAAGAAGATTGGTGAATATTAGGAGATTTTTCAGAACAAGGAGGAGAATCTTGCGGATGGATGGATGGATGGATGGATGGATGGATGGATGGATGGATGGATGGATGGATGGGTACCATAATACAGTACTTCCTACTGCATCCTCTGACAGGCACAACAAATGTTTGACTTTTTAAATTTTGTTCTTATCATTTCATGAACAGTCTGACTGATTTCTGCCCATGTGTCTCTCATTGTAATGCAATAAACAGAGAAAGAATTATTGGCACTGCCACAGCTGGCTGATTTTAAATACGGATCCAGGTTCCCATTCTAGCCAAGACAATGAGTGTGAGCAGCATGTTGTCCAAGTGTGGGTGTGTGTGGGTGTGTGTGTGTGTGTGTGTGTGTGTGTGTGTGTGTGTGTGTGTGTGTGTGTCTGTGTGATGGGCCTGTAAAACATCAATGCCCTGAGCAGTGGACCATGGAAGGGAATGTGCTGCGGGTCACTGACAGGCCACTTGGCTGGTTGGGGCCGACTACTGCTGACACACTCCAGCCAATACAGCTGGTGAGAACTGAGCTGTGTCCACAACACGTCCCACCGCTAGAGCTCACACTGACTGGCTGACCAATAACACTCGCCTACACACACCGTTATTTCTACAATGAAACTGTTTTAATAGATTTATTATGTTTTATGCAGCTGCTTGATGGAAAAGTGTTGCTGTCCAGTCAGTGGTCATGTAGAGAAACTTGGTGTTCTCTTTAATAACACCAATAATAATAACATCATTTGCTTTAAATCATTTTACAAACAGGTTCAAGGTCAACCTTCTTTGACCTTTTAAATTGAGCCTAAATTGTGCTTAGTTATAAACAGCAAATCCTCTACAGAGTGTGATTGGTTAATACAATTTATAGAAAATAATCAATCATACAGTCCAGACTTGATTAAAAATGTGAGTCACAATGATAAAACAATACATCGATTTAATTGCCACACAACATTAACATTTAGGATCACACCTTATTTACATTAACATCATTATTTTGATTTGTAGCAGTTTTTCACTAGAAGCTACTTTTAGTCTTACGATTCTTTGATAATATGGAACATGATTTTTAATATCATTATTATTTCTCTCTGATTTTTGCTGGGTTTGCATTTGTGTCATGCTCTCTGCTATTTCCAGAGGATAGTTTGAACAGAGTCTTTGAGGTGCTGGGAATTTTTAGAAGTTAACACAGGAAGCCTCTTTACAACTTCCTGAACTGTCTGCTGAGCTCCTTAGTCTTCATGATGCTGTTTGTTCTCTGATGTTCTCTAATAAACCTCTGGTACCTTCACTAAACAAATTAAACTACACACCAGTAAATTGTTTACTAGTTAGAATACTCTGAAGGTAAGTTACTGCACTAGACTTTTTTCAGGGCTATTGTAGCTAAGAGGGCTGAAAGGCAAGTCCAAGGTTATTATGGTTAACTAAAGCTACCAAAATAATGAAAACTGAAATTGAGAAAACTTTTCTTTTTAACTGAAATGAAAAAAAAGGGTAATTAAATGGAAAAAACTGTAACTAACTAGAGTTGTATCCTGCAAATATAAAACTTATTAAAGCATACTGAAATTGTAGATATAATATGTATATCATTCATTTTTGTATTTATTAATCTATTTATTAGTTTTTGAAACTGATGTGAAATAGATTTTTTCCCCACACATTCAGTTTACTTCAGCTGTCGGCACATTAGGGCCCTCCATCCTCCTGCTTGAGTCAGCCTGCAAAATGGCAACAGCAGAAGTTGGGATGAATCAACAGAGTCAGTTGATTGTTCAACAATAATTTAATAAATGTTTTTATAGTATCTTTCGTTAATTATTTGTTACCCACCCAATGTACACATAATCATAATACTATACTTTTTGAATTGTAGAAGAGTTTGAAATAGAACTAAACTACAATGAAATCCCAAACTATTCTAAACCAGTTTGAAGCAGCATTTACAGGAACAGGAAGAAAAAGCAGCCGTTGTAATCAGAGCACACACTCCAGAATCTATCCCATTATGTTTCTGTTGCTGGTGGATAAAAATGACTTTACATGAAACATAAACACAAAAACATTTCAAAGCCTGAACATGTTTAGAAATATTCCATGAACCTTTATTGTTTCTGAGTTTATAGTCTTGTCATTTTGAAATGGTCTAACCTAACAGGGCTGTGTGTGTGTGTGTGTGTGTGTGTGTGCGTGCTTGGGCGGGCGTGTGGGCGTGTGTGTGCGTGTGTGTGTGCCACGGCTGCCTCTACTGTAAATAGTCATGACTGAGCATTGTCTCTGAGCTAAAACTGTAAACTGCCATTCGAAGAATTTCCCAGATTCCTGGTAATAAGCAAAACAGCTCCGACAACATAATCACAGTGTGCAAATGTTTAGAGCTGCAAAACAATATTCAGAGGTCATAACACTGACAATGTCAGCGTAGCAGCTCGCTCTGTTTACAATTGGAGGAGGAAGAAGTTTCAAGTGTGGCAGCGGCCAAAGAATGTGTGTGTTGATTTCTATCTCACATGTCCCATATACATTCTGAGTGGAGGAATGTTGGTGTGTTTTTCTCAGTTAAATGGTAACAGCTGTTACAGAGTGATGTGTTTGATGGAGGTCGAGAGAGCGGTCTGCTTCTATTTACTTTGGCCGCAGACTTGGTATGGGAATACTTCAAACGAACACGCTCTGCCACCAGACGCCAGGCCCAGTGGTCCAACATTCTTCGGTTTGATGCAGCAAGACGTGGCTCGTTACCCTAGGTGTTCAGTTTCGCTGGGAAAGACCCAGTTTGTGTTGGGCGCCGCGGGACCCACAGCTGGGATTTAACAGGTCAGCACATTTCAGATGGAAGATTTATGATCCGCCCCGGGAAGGAACCGGAAACAAAACAGATCAGCTTCAATGTGTTTACAGTGTGGAACACTGGCAGGCTACGCACACAAGAAGGTTGTCTTTCTGGTTCCAAAATGTGGTTCCCTGATGAATCTGTTCAGAAAATAGTGGTCTGCAATCATGGATGTCATAAATGTTTATTTTTAAGTTCGGATTACAAGTTAAAACTGAATGTGTTCTCAATAATAATAATAACAGGCAATCCCAGATAAGTTTGTTGGTTGAACTTATCTGGGTTTCACCATGTGCTCCGCTCACAGAGGTCTGGCTGCTGGTTGTGCAGGGAATGTTGTGAAGGCAGCAGCTGAAACACCGGTCATTGACTTGTCCAGAGTTTAAATAAAAACCTGCTGCCTCACGACACAACGAACCACAGCGCCCACCACAGCACCGAAGGAAAGAGGCAGATGCACCAAACCAACAGGAGCCGTAGTAAAGCCACAGCACACACCACGATCCTGCAGCAGCGCCTACAGACCCAGAACCACCAACATCCAGGCCAAACAAGCGGCAACAACAGTCAAGGCAAGTAACGCCACAGAAACAGCGACACCACCACTCCTCTGTACATCTGCAGGGACACAACGAGAACCATCAGCCTCAGACACACACCACCCACTAGGGACCACCCAGACACCCCTGCCATGGTACCAGGTCTGGAAATCCAACAGTCACTGAGCTCAGCTGCTTCTTACTTTTCTCTAACATTGAAAGAACTCTTGGGTCAGCGCTTCTCTTCTTTTTTTGTGGGTAAGCTCACAAGTCAACAACACAGTGCAAGCAAATGGCTACACCCAAAGCGCCAGGACAACATTCCTGCATGCAGCCATCTTTACAACTCTGAGCTTCTTTAAGTCAAAATTTACTCTGGACGCATTAATACATTTATTTTATAGAGTAACATATTTCAATGAACATGCTTGTTGTGTTTTTATATTATATATATATATATATATATATATATATATATATATATATATATATATATATATATATATATATATATATATATATATATACTGTATATACAGTATATATCCCAAACAGAGCCCAAAGAAAATATGCTTCTATTCTATTCTACATGATCATCCAGGAGGACTGAATAGCTGCGTTTCCATTAGCCATAAAATTGTGTCATTGGAATTATGAAAATAAATTTGCTTAATGGAAACTTGCCAATTTAAAAAAAAAATTCTTATTTTGTTAAAAGGTTTTGGTGCTAGGATGAGGTTTTGATTGATGATTTTTTGCAAAATGCCTTAAGAAGACATGCGGTGAATTGGCGTTGCAAAAATCAACTGAACTGAATCTTGTATACAGTCAGAATGTGATCTCCTTCTACATAGAGTTGCAGTTCAACTGACAGTAATCATTTCTTTCTGCCTGCCTCAGTTCACCTCCCGCTCTGCTCCTCCCTCTGCAGCACTGAGAAGACAAGAAGGAGCTCAGCAATCCACTTTAGCACAAACACAATGGAAGCCTTTTGTGGAAGATAAAAGGAATATTAGTCACCACTAATGAGATTTGATGTTGGACTTTCATTGTCAGGCCAAGGCAGATGGGTAGAGAGCAACCGTTCTCCACACATCAAAGAAAAGGGAATCCCCACATTGCACACTCTTCTGGCATTTACAGAAATGAACAGAATAATTAAAAGGGTGGCTTTTGTCAGGCTCAGTGCTAATGAGGATGTGGTTCTGTGTGCAGCCTCAAGCAGCCACTTCTTATATCTCCGAACTTGACAACAAAACATCCTCTTGGGTCACGTTCTTTTCATCTCTGGCACTCCACTCTTCCACTTCCCTTGGTTCTCGTCTCACCTTGATGTTATCTTCCTCCGCTGCTCAGATGCTGTGTGATGACATAACCCTGAAAGCTTTCCACAGTCTTTGCTCGCTGAGATTAAATCTGCTACACTTCCCTCTGTTCATGCAGACTCTGATCAGGCTTTTTATCAGTGTATAAAGTTTACATTCCCCACAACAGCATAAAACCAGTTTACTCAGAGTTGTATGCAAGAATGTTATTAGAAAGTTAAGTAAAAGAAAAAAAACGTTTTTCAAAAAAGATGCACATGCAACAGGAATTACCCCTTACCATGAGCCAATTTTTCAGTTCATCAGAGGTGGACAACTCCAGTCCTTGAGGAACTTCTAATTGTGTCCTTGGTCAAACACACTGAAATGAAACAGCTTAATTATAAGCTTTTGTTGCCCTTCTTTAAATCCATGTTAGATCTTCTGCTCAGAAAGCCCAACAGAGAGATGTTGAAGTTGGGGATCTGATCGCGTGAAAAACACAAAGACCGCATTCCTACTGCTCTGACTGGATCAAAACATCAGACATTCATCCAGCTGCACAGCATCCAAAACAGGAAAGTAATCATTTTTTAAAGCCATATTTCTGCCAAAAAAAAAAGTTTCTCAAAAAGAATAAATAAGAATAAAAGAAACAAAGCTGCTCCTGCATTTCTAGAGATTACTGCCATTATTTAAATGTTTTTGTCTTTCTTTTCTTAATCTTTTTCTCTGGGTAAACCTCAGACTATCTGAAACATTATGAAGCATTTCTGGCACATCCAGACATACAAACAGATTTTCCTTTGTGTTATAGGACAATTATGATCAGTGGAGTAAGATAAGAAAATATATTCATGTTCTATCATCTTGTGCCTAATTGAATAGCCCAGCTGGCTGTGCTTTCTTCATACGTCTTGCTTGTAAGTTTAAGATAAAAAGAAACAACATATGTTGAATATCTTCTGGATTGTTGTTCAGTTTTATCCACGCTCCAAGCAGACACTTTTCTTTTCTTATGACAGCTGCAACATGACTTATGAGAATCTGGGGCAGCCGGTCAGAGGCTGATGGGAGATGCGAGATGGAATTTGTTACAGATGTGTTCATGATTCTTATTTTGGTGGAAAAGATCCAAAAACACAGCCAAGAACTCAGCCATGGCTGATCTAAGAGCCCAGTCAACATGCCCAAGTTAAATTAAAACCATTTATGTATTTCAATAATTGTTTTTATATTTGATTTGAATGTAGCAGTTATAATAAAGTTGTTTGCCCAAGAGTGAATGTTTAATAACCCACTTTAATCTTTCAACTATACTTGCTGTTCAAATGAGCAAACTGAGAATTTCTATAATGATTAGGATCTTATATGAAAAAGTTTCATCTTGTTCTCAAAGTTTATGCTGAATATCTTACAAAGTGTTATCCTCAAGATTTTGTGAGCTACTATTAGCTTTACCATGGACTCACCAAAATACCACCTGCTGTACATTAAATATCCACAGATTTACTTCTCGGATTCTTGCCTTGAGTTAACACCTGTCCAGTCAGGGCGGTCAGTCTGAGCCCCACACTACAGAACACATGGAATGTCCTCAACTGTTTTCTAAACTTATGATCTGAAATGGGTTCGATGGGGTCTCCAACTTTTCGTGTCATAATTTAGAACAACAGAATCACACCGTTTCATATCAGGCATATTTCTTGGTTGCAAAATAACAATTTCTGTTTTTTTATGGTAAGACTTTTACACCTAACAATTATTTACACAGGAAATGAAGGTTGGAGGTGGTGCACCAGCAGTGATCTTCCTGAGTGAAACACATTCTCAGAAAACTGACTGCTTCCTATGGTTGTGTGGGACATTTGAGGCATAGACGGCCTCCCTCGGTTCAGATCCAGTACAGCCTCAGTCAGAGCGTTGTTCTGTTTCATTCTCTTGTTCTACTGCTTTGTCTGGTATGTGTCCACAGGTGTTTTTACAGGCGTCTGTATACAGTATTATTATTATTATTATTATTATTATTAACTACCTCAATTTCAAAGTATTACGCAACAGCAAAAACTTTAAAGCAAGTCTTATTATTAGTTATTGTCTATAACTCAGAAAAACAAGCTTGATCATCTGGTTAGCTAGCTGCATGTATGCTAGCAGCTTGCTAGCTGTGAAACAGCAACACCTGGATAAACGGGATGAGAGGTGCAGCTTAACTTTTAAGCCATGACTTTGCATGTTTTTCTTGTGTTTTTCTTGTAAGGAAGCAAAAATGTTGGTAAAATATAAGAGTGCAGCATTGACTGACTGGAATTTGTGCCTAAGTAACTGGGAGAGTGGCAGCGCTGGGATCCTCTGGTGGATGGTTGTTATGATCCGTGCTGCTGTTTCCACGCCCCTCTTTCTGTCTGTCTGCAGATGTGCTTTCATTCCTAACAACCTCACTGTTTGACATCCTTCCAGAACACACAGGGAACTACTGTGTTTTTTTTTTCACAGTAGATTAACAGAAATCTTTATTAACATTTTAAAACAAATTTCTTTCAGTGTGTGAAGATGCAGCAGGATGGAAATCCTCAGTTTACTTTTCTGCTCAGCCCTGCACGTTCTCTCCCAATAATTGACCACCTCTTTCTTTACTTCCTGAAACACAGGCCGTCCATCAGTTCCCATATCACACTTTGTGTAACCAGATGGTGT
Organism: Xiphophorus maculatus; assembly: GCF_002775205.1. Classification (NCBI taxonomy): domain Eukaryota; kingdom Metazoa; phylum Chordata; class Actinopteri; order Cyprinodontiformes; family Poeciliidae; genus Xiphophorus; species Xiphophorus maculatus. The sequence continues at coordinate 22,492,903 of NC_036457.1, read as the reverse complement.
AATTAACAGTAACTGTGCTGATAACAGAAGCACTTAAGATGAAATACAGCTTGGGTAAATCCAATGAATTTTATGGTGAGTGGGAAATAAAGTATAACCTGACTCTGACTCATGCCTGGAAATGAAAGTTGGTTTGGATGTCGTAGTGAAATTCAAATTACAAAGAATCATATTGTGTCAAACTAGTAAGAAGCTGTAGAGACTAAAATATCCTGATGTGACCGGAAACAAGAGATGTTTCAACAAGACAACATTGTTCTTGAAGCCAATACTCAAATCAGCATACATTTTCTGTTAATTTTATTAGTTGTAAATAATAATCAGATATTCTCACCTGGCTAGTTGAGTTAATTGTGTATATCCTGATCTTTGTTTTACCTGCGTAGATAAAAAGCCGTGTGGGAGCTGAAATATAAGTGCCAATTCATAAAAACCGGAAAATGTCCTGAAGGTTTGGGTTCCTGAAGTGTTCGGGTTAATGATTCAAATGTTCATCCTGACGTCTCCATTAACCCAAATCATAAAAGTTATGCTGAGTTTTTACACAAAAGACGACGGTGAGAATAAAATCCTCAAAGTGAGGCACCACACACAGCAGAAAACCAGGAGTTAAGTCAAGGGCAGAACACTGCAAAACAACCATGTTGTTTGTCCAGTTGAACTTCATTAATAATAATGTGTTCATGGAGGAACATTTTTAATAATATTTTCCAAGGGTTTTTAAGATATCGACAAAAATTCAAGCAAATCGTTTTCTTAGAAAATAGTGAAAAACTACAAGGCCAAAGTCCAGTGATTAGACAAAGTTTTAGCTTCATAGGAACTCAGTAGACTCAGCAATAAGCGTATAAGAAAAGACTGACAGGCCAACTTCCTCTTGGACCCCGACATGATCATTTCTATTTAAATTACTAGGTTCATTAAAGGGGCAGCGTTACGTAAACTCGTTTTTTAAACTTTGCATATTATAATGTTATTCTCTCATCGCCCTTGATTCTTTCATGCATGTTTGAGAAATCCTTTAATCTCCCGTGGCAACCAGTCAAAACGCCTGGCTGGACCTAGCCCCGCCTTTTCTGCCAATTCTGTGGTTAATGGAAAAGCAGCCACTGACTTTGAAGCTCTCCACCCGGCTGAACAAAAATGATTAAAAGTAACAAAGTCAGAGAATCTACAGAAAACATTTCAGCCTCGTTCCCTTCAGTATCCCCAGACAAAGTCAACTAGCAATCCAGGAAAAGAGTCTAGAGGCAGATAAAGCCTCAAAGAAAGGTTTTTGTTTTGGCCTTCAAAGTGGCCCAGAGGCCGTCTGTCCCTCCTCATCTCCCTTCTGTCTGAGTGGAGGGGGTGGAGGTGTGGGTGGGGGCCTTCTGACATCCAGCATCTGTTCCTTAACCGATGACTTCTTTATGAGGTCCGTGTGCTAACTAATACTGTACCAACAGGCTTCCTTTCCTCAGTGACCTCTGACCCCAGGCATATGGCCATGCTTTTCAAGTTAATGTCACACAAAACATTCAGGTGTGTTTGACAGAGGGCCGTGTTTAAAGGGAGTCAGCGTTTTACTGCCGAAGCCATCTCATTTAGAGGTGTGCTTCGACGTTAGGAGTTTGAACCTCACCCTGTTTTAAACCAAACTATCCTGCTTTCTCTTTACTGATGAACTATTCTACAAATGCTTCCCTAAATGTGTATACTCTCATCATCCTGAAGAATCAGGCGTCAAATCTGTTTAGGTGAGGAGAAAAGAAGTCCCCCAGTGCTGCCAATCACTGTCAGTCTGAGCTTCCCTTCTTAATTAAATACGAGGGTTTCTTTTCTTCCCTCTCCTTGCTTCACTGAGTAACTCTCATTTATTAACAGTAATGGCTCCAGCCCGGGCTGCCAGTGTTCTTCATCTGTCGTCCTCTCTGTCGGGGGCGCCGAGTCCCCTTTAAGTGACACGGACTGGGCCATGTGGATGATGGCACACACACACACACACACACACACACACAGGAATAATAGACAGGACTGAAAAATGACTAAGTGGTTCTTTTATCTGCAGGTTAGCAAAGTACATTTTGAACGAGCAGCAGGGGAAAATATTTAAAACTTTACTAAAAGAACGACTGAAAACTTATTGTGAGCTGATTTCAGCAAATGAATCAAAGTTAAGTTGAGTACTATAAGCATGTGCTTCAGTTAGAATCCTGTTAGGTTCTGAAAAAAAACTGTAATATTTATTGTTTTGGATATGGAATATTGAATATTTTTCCTTATGAGTTAAGATAATAACTCAATGATTCACTGCACGCATGAATCATTGTTGGTAGAATTGTAGCCTAGCTTGTCTGAAAGCTGATTTCTCTACATCAAAAGAGTGAAACCAGGTCAGCAAGCAGAGCTTAGCTGAGGAAAGTCAAATAACATTCGTGTTTCCTGGGTGGAGAAACATTTACTGGTCAGGAATGCTTTGGACGAGAGGTGAAAGTTCAAAAACGTAAATCATCAAATATTCCACAAACTGTTCATGGTTGGAAGGTTTTCTGATAATGTCAATTAACATATTGATATTATTGTTGTATTGTTTACAGTATTGTTTCAGTGAGCCTTCTGAAATCATTTCAGTTGTCTTTTATTCTATATGGTAACATGGCTGACTTCACAATAAATGTTCTCTCATTCACAAACACAACTTGTTCTGTGGTTGGTCACTGAATTTAACCTGCAGCAGTACTGGAAATGATAGAGCCTGCTGCCACCCACTGGCCACTTAGAGTACTGGTTATCAAGGAAACTGGATATAAGCTGGTGGAGAGACACTGCTGATGGAAAAGTCCCACTGACTTATTGAGAAGTTAGTCGCTGCTTGGATGAGGAGAGATGATGTAGGCTCTGCTGTAGGAAGATACTACTGGACAAGAGAAACGTGCTGTGTTTAATAAATTATTTTCATAAATTTGAGGGTGGGTGAATCTGTCAACAGGAACACATTTAGCTTCAACCTCACAAATCTGACCTTTAAGGGAAACTGGCATGAAGAAAATCATTGTTAAAAAATAACCCTCAGTGCTCTGTGCTTTGAGCAGTGCAGGGGAAGCTGAGTTATTACTGAAAATAATCAGGAATTACAACATGTAGGACACAAGAGACTTCCAGGGACAACTGCAAAAGCTTTTTCAAGGCTGGAGGCTTCGTTTGACTTTTAGCAAAAAATCACAGTAAAAAACAGTGAACTTTGTGGTTATGCAGTAAAACTCAGTTGGTACGGATCCTTTTGTAAGGTACTGTGTCTGCTAAGCAGATGTTTTTACTCTATTTCTTTAGTCTTTTAGTGTGAAAAAAAAGATTTTTTTTTGTTAGTGCACCTGTGCAGGAGAGAGCATTAAACATGATATCATCATCAAAAACTAATTACAATTTGGTGTTCATATGAATATCACCTGATGTTTCCTTATAGATGTTATCAGATTGTCGCCTGTGTTTGATCCCAGCAGACCTGCTGACTCTGATCACTGAACCTAAAAACCCAGATCCACATTCTCTGACCTGCTAGAAAGTCTTCTGAGTCGCAACTTGTGCAGTTTTTGTCTTTTTCTACATTCCTTCAGTCTGAGCCATTAGTTTTGGTATCAAGCACAGAAAGCAGCTTCAGTGTGGCTTCAGCCACTGTAAATCACCGATCCCAGCTGCACGCATGAATCAGCTGCAGGACAAGCAGGCTTTTGTACCGTCTCTAACCTCCCATGAGTGATAAATAAACTGCTGAGCTTGTTTTCTGTTCCAACTGTAAGCTGACTTCACTTTCTCCAATTTCTTTCACTTTTGCTGTTTTTACAAGAGCTGGGACTTGAATGAGTTAACTTTAATGCAATTAATCTCATTTTCTTTTTTCCATGCAAAAGTCCCGAGCCGCAGCCATTGTGTTGTGTTTCTGCTACGCCTGTAAATCTGGCCTCTGTAAATAAGCCGCTTCTCTTGTCCCACTGGGGATTCACTCCTGCTTCTAGAAACGATCTGATGAGGTGGAGGAAAAGAATGTTGATGTGTTCAAATTGTGCTGAAAGGAGTTAGCCTATCAGCGACACTATTAGAACCTAAAATAACATCTTAATGCTAACCATGCTGTATTTGGACCAATGTGTTGGTTGAATAATCTAAAAAACAGATTAAAAACTATAAATATCTTTGTTGTTGAGCTTGTATATTTATTTATTCAATAATTTTGCAGAAAAAAAGACTTTTTGAATTAAAAATACTGGATATTTTATCAGTATGTGGTTTTTGATTAAAATGTTATTAATTGCTTACAGACCCTGCAATTCATGTGATAAAAATTTTAATCAAGTCCCACCTTTAGTTTTTACACCTCCAAGGCAAAACTGAAAGCACTTGGAGCTTATCTTTGTTTAGATGTATTTATGCCTTCAGCTGGATTCCTGACTTTGTCTAAAATCTATATGTAGTATGTGATGTTTTTCATATTTTGAGGTTGGTTTGTCTACAAATTCTGACCAATTCTCCATGATTGCTTTTAAGCTGAACCAATTCAACTCGTCCTGCTCTCCTAGATTCCACCAAATCTGGATGGAAATTCTGCTCGGGGCCCCACAGAGCCTAGGGCCAGCCCTGCTTGGCATCTTCAATAGAATATTAGGTTGAATATCTCAGAATAAAATGTCTGGGAAGGAGATGAAATTAGAATTCAATTAATTCAGTTGCAGCAATTCTGACATCTCAGACTGCATAGATAATCTTTTTGTATTCTGCATTTGTTAAACATAAAACAGTCATTTCCTCTGTTGATTCTATCAGGATTCATTGATTTGGAGGAGCTCATGTTGTTCTGATTCTATGTTTTTTTAAAATTAGCATCATGTTACTGAGATTACATCTCCTCAGAGCATGGTAGGCCAGGAAGCAGCAGGAAACTCCCGTAATGAAACTGTCTTCAGCTCATTAAAAAGTAAATAGAAACTAATGTATGTTGTTGTCAAACATATTCTGAATGGTGCTGAAACATTCTGAACCTTAAGAAGAACACAGAACTACCCTCATCCTGTTGATCTGTGCAGCCTGGGGGAACTCTGCCTGTTCAGGGTTGGTTTTGTTTCTGTGAGCAGAATAAATGAACAGAACCTCTTCTTTTCTCGACCTGAACCCCAAGGAGCGCCTGGTACTGTAATCAAACAGGGCTCAGAGGGGTGCACCATGTTCCCGCCTCTTCATCACAAACAAATCAGCATCCTTACCGGTTCTACCAGGCACAGAGGAGAGAAACACAAACACATCTCTTAGTGCTACCCTAGAAAGTGTTTTTCTCCACCTCACCAGGTAGCACCGGGAATATTAGAATTTTTATAATAAAATAATTATGAGTTTGGTGTAAAGCAGCAACTCTATGTACCTTATTGGTGGTAAAAAACATTGACAAAGTTTTTATTGGCTCATCTTTCCATCGGTGCTATAGCTGCATGAGAAGATGTACGTTGGATGTAGTTAAAGCTGCACTATCCCAGCCAGCATACCTAGGTGGGCCCCACATGGGATAAAAGAGGGCAGACAATATGGGTCCTAAAAGGGTTTGTCCATGGTTTCCATGGTGGCCCCACATGGGTTTGCCCAAGTAGATTTCAATGGGCTCTGACTGGGTTTTCAGTGGGGCCCAGATGGTTAATTTACATGAGGCCCATCTGTGGCCCACTAGGGTGCTTTCAGTAATATTTACCTGGGCCCCAATTGGGTCTGAACTGGGCTAAAATATGGGTAACAAGTGGGTTTGTCCACGGTTTCCATGGTGGCCCCACATGGGTTTGCCCATTTCTGTCCCATCCCCAGTTAGCCCACATTATTGCTGAGTAGGGCCCATACATTTAGCCCAAATGGGTCAGCCCATATGGGTCCCATGTTAGATTAACCATATTAACCAGATTAACGTTCATGCAGTCAGTCATGAACAAGAAACCAACACACACAAACCCCTCCAGCTGAAGAAACTAATTAAAACTAAACTCTTTAAAATCTAACATTTTTCTATTACAAATAAAAATGTACTTTCTTTTGTAATAATTCATTCAGCACTGCTTCAGCAGAACAGAATAAATACCTTCCTGTTTGTAGCAGTGGTGTGACTTTGAGCCAGAGGTCTGTGTCAGGAAACAAGAAATCCATTTTGTAACGCAGACAGATGTGTCTGCTGTGATGAAGTACGTTCTTGTAATCCCACTTCTTAATTACAGCACATCATGAAAGAGGCATGTAGCTGTGTGTGAGCAACAGACCCAGCATTCTCACCAGTAACCACAGTTGTACAGTTGGTGAAGCGCGGTGCAGTGTGAGTCGGCACCACGCTGTCAACGGGCCAACCAGAGCAGAGTTATGATGGCTGTTATCTGATCTGATGCATAAAACCACTGAACACTCAGGAACAGGAACAACGCTCCCAATTACATTAAAAAATGTTTTTGTTTTGTTCAGTGCACTGATTTTTACAGTATTATTATTAACTGTGCTGTTAAAAGTATAATAATTAGTTACAATGTTCAGTCATTTGGGAGTTAATAGTTTTCTCTTGCTAAGTATAAGGCTGGGAAAAGGTAAGGCAATTTTGCTGTAAACAATAAAAAATTTAAAAAATGTCTGCATGGTGGTGCAGTTGATAGCAGTCAGAATTATGTGTTAACTTGAGTTTTTCACTTAAAAACTAACTAACTAACTCCTCTGTAAAGTAAATACATTTCGTCAGCCTGATAGCATAATTGGCTAAGTCCCAAAATAGAACTTAGCCAATTATGTTATTAGGCTGATGATTTTATGGTTATAGCTTCAAAGAAAACATGGAAAAGATCAAAGGTTACAAATATATTTGGATGGCACTATAACTCAGACTGTAAGTATCTGTTCAGCTGGCAGGCCTTTATAAATGAAGTGGATGTTCATTAAACATTTTATGGAGTTGATATCAGCAGGATTGGACCTGGAATCAAAGCGTTCTGATCCCATGTTAGTCATAAAACAACTGACTACTATAAATATGTTCCCACATGCTACCAAACTGGTGTGTTCTGGTTCCTCTGAAGCAGAGGTGTGTGTGCTGCGCTGCAGCCTGCAGGTTTCATCTCTCTGTGCAGAGCCGGTGTCAGAGGCAGCGGCCGTTCTCCTGACAGCAGCTCTGGACCGGATGGTAGGAGACTCTGGAGCCGAGTCCGTCATCTGGACCGGAGCTGCACAACCAGCATGGTGGTCACACAGCGCTGAACACAGGGAGAGAGGTATGTGTGTGGCCTAGAAGTAGTAGTGGTGGAGTAATAGAGGGTTACCAAGGCAACTGGTTACTCAGCGACAAGCTCTACATAGAAACACTAGTGTTACATCAGTCTCATATCCCAACCTCTCCCCTCCCCCACCGTTTTATACCGAGGAAAATATTCCAACAGGTCGTTAAGAAGCTCATCTCCTCCAGATCCGGCGGCACATAAACATTTCAACCTGCAGTCGTGACTCGGCTGTTAGAGCTAAAGATGCAGCTTTTCAGTTATTAATCTTAACCATTAATCAGCTGGTAGAAACTAGCATCTGAGGCAGAGGAGGTCGAAGAAAACGCCCTGATTATTTTCAGGAAGTCACATTCATAGCATCCTTTACTCTTACAAACAGCCACCTGCAATACTATTTCCAGAGAAGGGTAAATAGTATTCTGGTAACCATGGAAACATCAGGAGGAGAATCTGATAGAGAAAACAGAGAAAAAGTGCAAAGGCTTGCCAGGTGACAGAGAATTAATGGATTTTTTTAAATAAAAAAAAAGAATATAAGACGCTTCCTGTCCTGTGTTACAGCACATTGTCCACCTGAGCTTTGACCGTTAGCTCAGCACAGTGTACACAACTGAAGCGTGTCACCAAATAAAACACAGCTTCAGCTGACACCAGGGCGCATATGAAGACATGAAATAATAATTTGTTCATGTGCTGGATGATACATGTTCAGCTCAACAGGATCAGAGTTATTATCAGCTGGATCTGAGTCACACAGCCCCGAGGCTTCATCAACTCCATGATCAGAAACTCTTGATTAGCCAAGATGGCTAACTTAGTTAACGTAGTTACAACAAATCAGCTGCAACTACTCAGGTTGTCTTCACTGGTTAAACTGGCTCATTTTTCAAATTATTGTCTAGTTTAAGCATTGATGCACCATATTTATTCTCACTTTCACTAAACCTTTGTTCACTACATGAAGTGTTACAGATGCAAACACATTCACTTTAAACCAGTAGCTATCAGAGAGGTTCACAAATCCTTTATTCAAGTCCAGGTCAGGCGTCAAATCTTTCACCCCTGATCAGAGTCCAGTCTCAATCTCTAATGACTTAAATAGACATTTTTCAAATCAGACATACAGTATATCATCTAGTGCTGCTATAATCTTGCACTTTTGCAAGTCAGGATTCCAGACTAGACCAAACTGTTACATGAACATTTGACAATTGTCTTTCAATTTTTTATATATAATTATTGCATTTATCTTTTAATTATTTCACAAACATTTTATTCATATTAAACGAGTGAAAAAGACTGATCTGTAATCATTTGAAAACTCTAAAAAAAAAAAAAGTAAGAAGCCTTAAATAAAATCTGTCAATGTTGAATTTCTGAATAAATCAAAGTGTTTTAGTGTCTGTTTTGTGACCATTAGGACTTTATCTGGCATTGTTTCAAGGACGGCTTTCTTGTTCCCGAGTTTGTTGTGGACCCAAATGCAGAGTGATTACATCACACTGAACGAGGCCATGCAACAAAATTAAGAAGGTTGCTGAAGCTGGAGGTAAAATGGAACCAAATCATGGGTAATAAACAGTGTAGTAAGGATAGGAAGAAACAGACTGGCTTCAAAATGCTGTAGAGGTGATTAGTGGAAACCAGGTCCAGGCGAGTCTAATAGACAGAACCAATGGCAGCTGAGAGGAGCCTGAAAAGGCGAAATACTATAGGTATGAAAAAAATACAAGAGACAGAGGAACAACTGCTGAGCATGAAATAAAATACAACTAAGACACATAAGAAGAAGTTGAAATATTAGCAGTAAAGAAATAACTCTAAGCACCAGAACCCGGGATAACTGGGATCTTTAAGGTTCTCAAATAGGTGACTCCGTTTAATTACCAGCTTTTTCTGTTAGATTTTCTTTCAGAGATTCAAGACAAGAGGCCGAATTGTCTCTATCATCAAAGCACCAAAATCCGAGTTCTAAACGTTTGAACTTTGGACATTTATCATCTCACTACGCTCTGTTAGATTTCCTCCTCCCAGCTCACTGCTAATGAACACAAGTCTGTGTTTCTTCCAGAAATAATACAAGAAGAGAAGCACAGAATTGTGTGGATCCAAATCAAACACACACAAAACAATCAGAAACGCATCAGGGTTAAAGTTTTGCTTCCTTAAGCAGAAGCCAACAGACATTGACTCAGTGAAGAAGCCAGTGAACTCAAAGAGGAAACTCCAGCAGGCAGATGCCTTGGATTCCAAATGTTTTCAGTGGCTCATACTGAGCGACTGCTTTGACGTCAGGGGTCCGTGCGAACCCGCCCCTCCTGTAGGCTGAAGGACCCTGTCAGGAGCCCCGCCCCTTCCTTGACGTTGCTCCGGCTCTGCCAGCTACTCTCGTCTCTGTCCCAGCTCGTGGTTGACCTGTGGGGGGTAAACTGGTGACCCCTCCACTTTCTCTGGACACAATAGGCTTTGGTAAGCAGTGGTGGGAACAACAGAAAAGAAGGGAGAAAAGAAGGGGGCTCCCTGCACATTCAGCAGGACCCGGGCAGCCAGGGAGCCAGCGCACCGGGAGCCTTAAAGGGCCACGACCATTGATGGTGGAATCAATTCGGGATGGTGACAGCGTTGCAAGGTCCCAGACTGTAACAATCACAGAATACAACCTCACTGTGTCCCTCCCCCAGGTTACAACACACACACACACACCCACACCCACAAACACCACTGTGTGATGCCTTTCTGGATGAAGTGTGGGGACTTCAGAGGGGTTTAACTGGGTGGGGTTGAGGAGCGACTTTAAAAAGGCGGGGAGGGTTTAGGGTGACAAAAGAGAGGGATGGTCAGAGAAAGAGAAGAGGGCAGAAGGAGAACAGACACATATGGAGCAGCTGAACGAACAATGGCGCTCCACTCTTTTCTGAAAGTGGAAAAAGAAGAAAGAAAAAAGAAAGAAGCTAGCACCAAACATTACTCAGTGATGAGAGAGAGCTGCTCCCTGGCCTCCTCCTCTTTCACCTTCCTTCCCTTTCTGGCTGCTCCACACATTCATGCGTACATACCAGAGAACACACGCAAATGCACACGCCTGCACACACACATACAGAGATGTTTTTCCTCTGGGGTGAGGGTCAGTGAGGTTTAGAACCTAGCCAGGTCCTTTAATGGTGGATGGGTGGTCCAGCATTCATACTGCTGGTTGTGACACAGCAGGTTTGTGTAGATTTCTCTCTGGAGCTGTGAGAAAAGACTCAACACTGCCCTCTTCAGGTAAACTCTGGCAGGATGGATCAAAATATTAAGATCTGTTCACATTGTATGACAGATTTACAAACAAAAAAAAACTCCAGAGGGTTTTTTTTTACAACCACTTACTAAAGAATCAAAAACGACAGTCTGTTTTGTTTGGAGGGTGTGGGGGGTGTTTTAGGGGCTACTGCCCTTCAGACACAATGGAAGCCAGAGGTGGTACGTAGTTGCTGTGGCAACAGAGTGAGTTGAAGGAGCTATGAGCTCACTGATGTGGAAACGGGTCCCGTGACTAGTAGAAGTTTAAGATGGCTGTCAGACAGAGATCTGCCTGGATGTGGCGCTGAACGCAGGATTACATCACCTCATCGATTCTCACTGTGTTCTCCTGAAACTGACTGAGGGAAAGAGAGGCAGCTCTGCCTCTCTGCCTTTAGCAGTTCTGGTGAAAGATGAGTTCTCAAAACCCTTTGTTTCCATGGTCACAGAAGCTACATGACGAGCCACAGGAAGTTATTATGTATTTTTTTCCACGTTTCTGAGGTTTTCACATACAGGAAATAAAAACGAAAACACAGTGCCGCAACGACTGAGGTGCCAACTGTAGAATCCCTGGAGATGATGATGCAAAGAAGGATTCTTCATAGGATCGAACAAATAATGGATAACCCTGACCATCCTCTTCTCGAGGCTGTTTTGGGAAGGCAGAGCGTCTTCAGTCAGAGGCTTCTTCAGATTCAGATCATTTCTGCAGCACAGACTGCTGGAGAAGATCTTTTCTGCCAACATCCATCACCATCTTTAATAACTCTTTGAAGAATCTAAATTAATGAGCTACAACAACATTTAATTTCCCTAATAAGGTATTTTTAAATTTGAATTTCATCACATCAGAACAGTAGATTTCAATGTATTTTAATTGGACTTTGTGTAAAACATCAACACACACAGCAGTGTGTAAAAGATGCGAGGATAGAATGGTGCACAGAACTAAACATTTCATTTCCAAAACTAATTATTTAATTTGCAAAGTAAATATTTATGTAGTTTATTAGTTAATGCTGCTAATGTTTTACTGTGTAACTTTACACATTGCAACCTAGAGAAACATGAGATTAGGATTATTGCTATTGCTTCAAATTATTTAGTAAAGGGTGTGAATAGAATAGAATAGAATAGAATAGAATAGAATAGAATAGAATAGAATAGAATAGAATAGAATAGAATAGAATAGAATAGAATAGAAGTAGCCGTTTCGGTCCAACAGAGGGAAAATTCAGGTGTAGCAGTTCTAAATGTTTGTTGACCCATACACATTTAGAGTGTTGGTCAACTAAATGTTGACCAACACTCACAATGCTATGCAAATTTATGATAAATAGAAAAGTATACCAAAATCTCAGACATGGTTGAATTATGTGAAGCATAGTTCAAGTAAATGTTTTGTGGCTCTGATCTGCAGAAGAAGCATGATTTGAAACAGTCCAGAAGAGGAACATGAAAGCATAAAATGATGTTTTAACTCAGATGGATGCAGATTAAATGTCTTCCTGCTGATAAAGTTTGCTGCCACTGAAAGCAGCTAAATGAATTCCAGGTCAGGCTTTCAAACGTCCCCCAGTCTTTACGCGCTCTGGTCTGACTCCAGCAGGAACAAACGTAAGCCTCGCTGTGTTCTTACAGACTGGGAACAGATGTGGCTCAGTCTGAAATTTCAGCCAGGATGCTGTCGTTGTTGCAGTGTCTGCGCTTTTCAGACGGTTGTGTTCCGCAGAACCAGAACTGTGCGGCTGAAACGAAGATGCATCATCAGACTGTCCTAAATGAAGCTCCTCTGTGTGGCCTGACTCTTCTGGAAGCGATCCGCTTTGAACTGAGAGACATGGAGTGCAGCAGCGCTGCAGCGTGACGGCACAGCGCCGCCTCCTCTGGCAGAGCCCCCTGTCTTATTTTGCTTCAAACACTTGAAACCACATGTGAGAAAATATTCTTCAGGAAGTGTGTTCGAGACTCCTCTAAGCTCGTTTTTACTCTGGCCAAGCTTCTTGCACGTTTGAGTGATTCACCGCTTTGTTGAGATTTTGGGAGTCCACCTGAAGGCACCTCCCCTGACTTCCAGACTGAAAGGAACGTTTTATCTGTTGGACCAGCCGTTTAAAAAGCAAAGCTAGTTGCATTCACACTGGTGCATTTCTAAAACAGCTGTTAAGTTTTGCTTTTGTGCAAAGCCTCTCTTTCTCCTCTCAAAGCGTTCAGCCACTAAACCACAACAGCTTTCATGTTGGACTTGAAAGAAACTTACTGAGCCAAGAACCTAGAAACCTTTCCTTCCATCCTTTTGCTCTCCTCTGTAAATAGGTGAACAGGATCAAAACAGGGGATGCAGTCTGATGGCTTCATGTCAATACCTAACAGTATTTTCATTCATTCATGTTAATTTGTCATGACCTGTCAGTTTTTCATTTTGGGAGTTAAATGAAAGATTAATGTCTGTCTTTGTTTTTTTTCTTCCAGGATGAACAATTCAACCATCTTCCCACGAACCAACTGTAGGTGTAATTCCTTCCTGGATGGAGTGTTCTCTGTGATATAATGAAGACATAACTGTAACTGTCTTTCTTTGAAAACTTCCATTGAAGGAAGATATTTTCCATTTCCTGGATCCATTCATGGCTTTCACCTAATTAATACCTGAGAGACTCCGACTTTAATGATCCTCAATAATTAGATTTTATTTTTGAGATTAGTTTTGGGTTTTGTCATAGTTGATGCTCCAGATCTTATTTATGTACTGATTTAGATTTGGGATTGTCTTTTGATTTTTATTGAGTTTACCTTTTTTGTATCTTCATGTCATCTTCCCTCAGTGCTTCAGTTCAAACTACTACTCTTCTGTAGTTTATTCGGACTTACCTTTTACTTTTTGTTAAATGTGTCTGTATGCAACAGACTCTCACCTTGCTGGATGCTCTGTTGCATGGTTTCTAAAGTTTTAGCAATCTTTCCTCTTTATGTCTCTGATTTTAGAAGTTTTGGAGTGGGTGCATGTGAGCAAGTTTGCCACCTGGAGGTGGATAGTTGTTAGCAGCACAGAGGAGCAGGGAAGGATTGGTGGCTACAACAGCCCAGGCAGGCAGACACCCAGAGGCAGATCACCAGCGCCGCAAAGGAGCAGCCACCATCAGGCCAAGCAGACGCAGGGTAAAGGCTCCAACATACCGCTGTTCAAAATGTTAGCAGATGGATGAAGATTTCATAGTGGAGCTTACCGACCACCAAATGGATACTAGCAAGGGTGATGAGCTAGTTGGGCACCAGAGCAGTCACCATGTTAGTGCTGCACAGAGTGGCAGTCTGACTGACTCTTGCATACAAAACAGTTGAATAAGAAACACCGTTACCCACCCAGCAGTTTGCTGTATGACACTGGGTACACGGTTATAAAAATGTGACTTTGCATGGATGTGTCTGCAGGCGCCCACATGAACCTCCGCAGAGTGAAATATGGCCGACTATGTTGAGGCCTAAAGACGTCTGCCACCCTGACACGCTGCATACAAGGCCATCGTCCAAGATCTAGATCTCAACGGGGTTTACCTGGTTAAATAAAGGAATATATAAGAGTTGGCCATGAAATATGGAGATGTATCTGGAACTGGGCAGGAGAAACCAGGCATTATTCAGCTAAAATGACTTCATTGCCTAATTGTTAATAAGCCTGTGAACAAACCAAAATAATATCTGATTATCCATCTAAATGTGGGTTGCTCAGTGCAGTTGGTAGCACTGTTGCCTTGCAGCAAGAAGGTCCTGGGTTCGATTCCCGGCCTGGGTCTTTCTGCATGGAGTTTGCATGTTCTCCCAGTGCATTGTTGGTTTTCTCCGGCTTCCTCCCACAGTCCAAAAACATGGTCTCTCTAAATTTTCCCTAGGTGTGAGTGTGTGTGTGCATGGTTGTTTGTCCTGTCTGTCTCTGTGTTGCCCTGCGACAGACTGGTGACCTGTCCAGGGTGACCCCGTCTCTTGCCTGAAAAGTTCACTGAAGATAGGAACCAGCACCCCTCCTGACCCCACTAGGGACAAACATGTAAAGAAAATGGATAGATGGATGGATGTCAGCTCAGCACTTTGCCATAGTCAAAGTGGATGTTCACAATGTGTGTCGTTAGAAGAAAACAGTCTTTGACTTTCCTGGTTCTAGGGGTACTTGATGGCCCATGAACCCAGCTCATTAGAAAGAGAAAACTCCATGGTTCTGGTGAAACATGTCCTCTCATAAGCTCTAGACAGTGATCCTTTAACGGCTCTCACACAGTCACTTCCCTCTGTTCCTCACTGGTCTCGTCTCGTCTCGTCTCGGCAGACGGTACAAATGCTCACAATGACAAACGTTGTATCTGCATCTCCACAGCTCCTGCTTCAACTTTTATTGTGTTCTCTAAAAACGACTAGGCTAACAGTAGAACTGACCAGAAGGTTTTAAACACACTCCTCTCCTGATGACTAGTTCTTACATCTAATCTAGCAAGATCTACACTGAGGCAACAAATGTAATTTATTAAAATAACGTATGACAGCATCAAGGCTAAAGTGAAGGCTATGCACATTAACCTAACAAACCACTACATGACTACGAGTGCTCACATAATATTTTCTATTTTCTTCAGACATGAAGC
This sequence comes from Xiphophorus maculatus, assembly GCF_002775205.1. Classification (NCBI taxonomy): domain Eukaryota; kingdom Metazoa; phylum Chordata; class Actinopteri; order Cyprinodontiformes; family Poeciliidae; genus Xiphophorus; species Xiphophorus maculatus. The sequence goes on along the minus strand of NC_036457.1, from coordinate 22,477,725 downwards.
GGTCTGATGGAAGGAATCCAATGACATTTATTGAGAGCATCGATGGCCCTAAGCAGACTAACCTTTTCTCCTGAGAATTCTCCATGAACTTTACTCCAGACAGGATTCATCATAAATTCAGACTGACAGGAAAATCTGCAATATTGTCCTCCTCAAAGCATTTCATAAGTGGTTCATTTCCAGGGCTTCTGGTAAAATTGCATGAGTGTCATGGATAATGGTGGCACGACAAAATGTGCAAAAGTTTATGGGATGTGAATAAATTTCCAGAGCGCTGCAGGCTGTGGAAGCTGCTGCTGTGACCAACCATTCTATACTCTTTTTTCTATACTCTAACAGGGTTTTTTGGGGAGATAAATGATTCAGTGTAGAACAATTAGACATGCAAAATTTATTAGCCAACAAGTCAGTGTTGTTTTTATTAAAGTGCAATACTCTGCAGTTAATAATATCATTTCTTATAAACAGTGAGAAACTGTGTTTTTCTTCTTCCCAGGATGTCACGTTAAGCAGACGTAGCGCTCTGCTGCCGGGTCTGTGCTGCCGGGTCTGTGCTGCCGGGTCTGTGCTGCCGGGTCTGTGCTGCCGGGTCTGTGCTGCCGGGTCTGTGCTGCCGGGTCTGTGCTGCCGGGTCTGTGCTGCCTGTAGCGTCTCTGTTTGCTCCAGTTTGTCAGGTTGGATTTCAGCAGCAGACTGGGCTGTGCTGCTGCTGAAAGGAGAACTTTACAGTTTTCTTCCTGTTAGTGTTCCAGTTACTACACATGCACACAATGAAAAAAAAAAAATAGACATCAAAGCTGCATACATGCTCATACATGCAAACTTTAGCATGTGGAAGCCTGCTACATACAATGCAGACAGCCTCATAGAAAGCACACGCATGCCGTTCCCACACTTTTATTAGAGCTGGTTTGGCAGCTGTTGAAGTAAACTACAGGTATGTTCTGTCTTCTGGTGGACAGGCCTGATATGTTTATGTAAAAAAAAGGTTAATAAGAAAGTTTTGTTCTTTGGAAAGTTAGAGTGCAGTTTCGTTTTTTTTTTTCTTGCTGTGGGTCAAAGAGGCAGCATTATAGTAGTATAGCACAATCACCTTCAGTTGTTGTAAAAATGCTCTACATATCAACCGTGAGTTAAGAAACTGGACTTTGCAATTTTACGCCTTGAAATTGGTCTCTGTCTCTTTAAGGAGCTCCTGCTCTTTCAGCACTTTTTCACAACATTGCTTCTCATTGTGCTGCGTACAAACTGTCCTTAGGTGCATTTGATTGAGAAGTAGTTCATATGAGGAGCTCAGCAGACTCACAGTTCAACCAGGTGTTTGTTCATTTATGCTGCCGCTGAGTCTGAAGGATCTGAGTGTGCAGCTCCAAGGAGGAGCTTTGTGGAAATAGGCGGTGCTCTGTGTGAGCAAGTGCTTAGTCGTTCTGACTGGTTGCCATGGGAGATTAAAGAATTCCTCAAACATTCATGGAAGACTCAAAGTAACACTCCAGGCCCGTTTTTGATGACGGAATAACATTATTACATCATATGCAACTCAAAAACATTTCTTTTTACATGACACCGCTCCCCCTCCACACGGGGTAAAGGAAAGTAGATGTTAGAAACACTCTCCATATTCAAATTGGATCTTACTGATGTGAAAAGCTTAAGAAAAAATGGGAGTGCAACATGACCCTTTACGATTTTCACTACAGTATGACCTGCCTTGAATTTGGAGTGTTTCTGACACGATCACAGTCCAAATTTTCATCTTCAGCTTCAGATTTGGAGAATCTGTAGTGTAGTGGTTTTCCTGAGCCAGAAGAGAGATGAAATCCAGGCTGACTTTGAGTCAGACTGAAAGTTTAAAGTGGAATCCACGGCAGGGACTAAAAGCCAGTTTGCCACAGGCTCAGATGGGGTTTTTCTCTCTGCTCCAAAGACTAAGTCTGGAACATAAACCCTCTACGAAAGGAGTAAGAGTTGAGACAGTTGGGAATAAATACAAAGAGCAACACTGCTGCCCTCCCCCTCCATCCCTCCACTCCATGCTACAGAATAATGGCAGTGTACAATGGGATGATGTGTTCTTTTGACCCACACCGGATGTGTCATCTTGCACCGCAGTGCAGAACTTCCCAGCATTGTGTGCCATTGTGGCTGAGCAATACTAATACTTTGCAGATATTTCACAGTGGGTGAGTGATTTCATTTCACCCTGGTGGTGACGTTCCCTTCCTGGAACGGACTTCCCATAGAGGAGCTGCTCTAGCTTTGGTGGAGATGCTCCTGTAGGTCTGGTGGCTGAAATCTGTGGGTAATTTAGCTTTTAATCCTTATTAACCAAAAATGTCAGCAAGACTTTTTTTCCTTTTTAACCAAATAAAAGCATGTTAGCTGTTTAAGGGCTTTTCATTGTTACTAGCTGACTGTGTCTGTTACTGTACAACAGTTTCTCTAAAAGACTCAGTTTGGATTTTAATGTTGAAGCCACACACCTTCATCTGGTCTGAACCTGACCACAGCCGTGACACCTGGAGGGATTTTGATCCTCTTCATGCTGCGGTTTCCTTCCACTGAGTGGAGCTTCAAATTCAGACCTTCCAGCTGTAAAAACACAAAGGACTGAGTGAAGGGTTCAGTCTGAGGCAATTGGGTAAAGTTAGTTAGTTTAGAGTTCCTGAAACATGTATCAAATATGCATGATCTGACGAGATCATATTTGAAAGGGGGGGTTTTTGTTTTTGTTTTTTTTTTCATTTCTGACTGAGGTAAACTCGTTTGCGATTAAAATAAAAAAAATGGCCGTGTTTGGAAGCTTGAGTTCTTAGCAGTTTTTATCCAAGATGTATAAAAATGAAGTATACATGAAACTGATACAAGTGCAGGTTTTATAGTCTTTTAGTGCTTTGGGGGGACTTTGGGTGACTGGTGACCTCAACTCACCGTTGGATGGTCAGGCAACTGCACATTATCTGTCCTCTGATTTTCATTGTAGAGTTAAACCATTAGGGTCTGTATGATTTATTAGTCATCTATAAGTGCAGCCTTATTGTAAAGTGCTACAATAATGAGCACTTTGTGTTCCTGCTCTTAGATTCCTAAATTCCATCCCCAAATTTCTGCTTCCTGTCATTCAAGCAGATCTTCAGTTCACATTAACTGTTTTCTGGCTGTTGGTTTCCTTCACTGCTTGTTTTTCCTCTTACACTGTCATCATATTCACTGTTATCAGAGGAAGGTCATAGTGGAGCCACTAGAGGCTGTTTCTCCTTCATTAATCATTACGAGCTTTAGCTCACATTCCACTCCCAGTTAGAGAGTAACTGATAGATGTGTCATCCTCCACAGATAAAACTAGAGAAGTGTTGTAGATGTTGTGGAGGAGGAACGCCACTGAGCATCATTAACACATTAGAAATTCTCATGTAGAAATCATCAGGTTAGTTTTTTTTATTTTCTGCCCCTATTGTGTAATACATCGTAAAACTTACCCCCCCCCCCCCCCCCCCCAGCTGAGAAAATAGTTTCCCTGTCAAACATCTGTTAGAGGAATGTGGGAATGGAGACGGGGTCTGCTTCCTGTCAGTGACCCCCCACCCCACTCCCCCTCCCCTCACAAACACACATCCAGCCACTTTCCCCTCTGCTTAATGCTTTCCCATGGAAGCTTCCATCCCTCCAAAGGTAGGAAGAGCTCCACCGTTACAGAACGATCCTCCAGTACCTCGGAGCATCTGAGTGTGTTTTAGAGAGCTCCAGGAGGTTGAAATGTAATAATTCAAACTATTTTCAAAAAGCTGCCTGGACAAAAAAAGAGCCACGAAGAACCAGGCTACTGTCCGACCCACGGCCGGCTGCTGGTACTTTACAACTAATGATTAAGACCAGACTGGAGTAGTGAAGGGATGAAGACAACTGGACTGTTTTTATTTGAACTATGGAGATATGATCACATCTCATATCTCATAATGAAAAGTAGTAGATCAGTCTATATGTGCAATAATACATTTTTCTGGATAATTTATATCTAAATTAATTGTCCCAGAAATTATTGTGATAAACAATAACATTGTTATCTAATTGTTGTTTTGAGGCAATATTTAAATAATGTATTGGCAATGGATTAATAATGCCCACAGATCAATAAACTGTAATTCTGTAAAGAACACTTAAAACTGGAACTAGAAGATATTTTTAATACCCTGAATATTTCTAATATTCAGGATATTTTTATCCTGAATATTTTTAATGATAAAAAAATATTGAGGATAAAAAATAATCCATTTATCCATAAATAAATGGATTGTGATCCTCTTTGAAAACTGTTAATCATCAGAACGTCAGTTTAGCTCATCTTAATTTATCACTTCATTAGTTGACTTATTGCTTATTGCAACAAGATCATACCTGACAACCAAAAAGTAGGTGAATGGAGGAACTTATGAGGAATGTTAGCATAAAAGCACTTCTGAATTATTTTCTTTAGTTGTTCTGTAAATAAGAGCTCAGCTGTTTGAAAGCAGCAACTCGCTCTGGTTATCAGGAAGCTGACAGCATGAAAGTGACCAGCAGACAGAGGGGAGGGGGACGGCACAGCCTGGCCATGGCTGCTGCATGGTGGCTGGAGAAGGGGAGCCGTCTGAGCGCTGAGAGTGAGAGCTGAGCGACGCAGCAGAAACACAAAAAACACTGAAACACACCAGTTCTGCGTGTGTCGCCTGATATAAGATCACAATCATCCACACTAATCAATAGATATTATTGATTATATATATATACTGTATATACTGTGTATATATATATATATATATATATATATATATATATATATATATATATATATATATATAAAATTCCCTTCTCACCCACCCCGGGTGGTTCTTATCCTCTGAGCTCAGGTCCTCTACCAGAGGCCTGGGAGCTTGAGGGTTCTGCGCAGTATCTTGGCTGTGCCAAGGACTGCACATTTCTGGACTGAGATGTCTGATGTTGTTCCTGGGATCTGTTGTAGCCATTGGTCCAGTTTGGGGGTGACTGCCCCGAGGGCCCCGATGACCACATGCACCACTGTGGTCTTCACCTTCCAGGCCCTCTCCAGTTCCTCCCTGAGGCCCTGGTATTTCTCTAGTTTCTCGTGCTCCTTTTTCCTGATGTTGCAGTCGCTTATATATATATATATAATCTCATATATGGGAATGTATGATAATGTATTACATATTTTCCAACTTGCTGCAATATATACTTTTGTTTTGTGAAGGGTAACTGTTGTCTCTTCTAAACCCTTTACTGTCCTATCAGCAAAGGTCAGACAGGCTCCAGCAGAGGTCATCCTCACCAGCCTCTCCTTCGTTGTCATAGCAACCTCCAAGGTCAGAAAGCAGATGGGCAGGTCTGCTTTCTCACCACAGGGTGGGTTTGGGCCCTCCTCCTGGGTTTGGTTGTGATTGGCCCAGTTCCTGTGTAGCTGGATGTGAGAGTGTTATCAGAGCTGAAGGGCAGGGGTGGGACGGGGGACCGGGGGACCGGGGGACCGGGGGGGGGGGGGGGGGGATTGGGACGGGGGGTGCGGGGGGGTCTGATTTTGACTTCTTCAGGGCCCGACTAGAGCAGCTGGGCTGCTGCACAGGGTTCCTATTATTCATGTGTGGTGCTGGCATTGGCATTACTGGACAACGCTGTGCTGAGAGTGCTGCACCAACTGCCACTTACTGTACAATGAGGTCTGGAGGAGGACACAGCAGAGGAGGGTTTCTGCCAGGGCCCCTGGAGGACAGTTCCTGCCAGGGCCCCTGGATGACAGCTGCAGGACTGAATGAAGAGGATCACAGGAAGGCTCTTACAGAATATCATGGAAGCATTTCCTACCAGTAATTTACTTCCTGCAACACATTCCATACATTAACCTTTAGAGGTTTCCATCCCTTTTGATCTGCTTTTGTTTTCACTGGCTGTTTAACTCGGTTCAGTTCAAATCCACTGAATCACAACAGCAAAGAGTTCATGTATCTATCCTCTACCTGACTTTTTAGTGACTGCCAGGTCCTGTGCCATTTCTCCTGCTACCCCTGGACACATGAGTTTAATTGCAGTGTTCATATTTTGTATTACAGATTAACAATGCTACCTGGTTGCTTGTCAAAGCACACAGTTCAGGGTCTGAGCTGGATTTACTGCAACATTGATTCCTGGGAAGATTAGAGGCTATCTTTGTATTTCATTGTTTGAATAATTTTTCTCACCGCTGGATAAGAATGTTAAACTTGTTTTAAAATTCTATCATAAACAATTGCTTCTCTGGTGATTTCTGAAGTAATACACACCTGTGTGGCCCAGACCTGCAGACTGTCTGGTCCTCAGCTTTTACATGGGTGATCAAACTGAGGATGATTACTGCATCAGGTGCTTTAGACTTAGATCTACACCTGGATGCCTCCTTATCTCCTGCATTTTGTGAAGATTTCAAAGACATGCTCAGTTTACTGAGGTTCCCCATTTTTGCCTAACTGACTGTATGAAATCTGTTTTTCTATTATTTTTTTTTTACTCGGAATATTTAAAAATCTGGCGAGGAGCAGAAAATGTAGATGACTCACTGGAGGCGAGGAACAGATCTGTTTTCTCCTGAACTCAGTGGTGCAGCCTGCTCTCTGCCCAGCTGCATGACAGCTCCTCCACATCACAGCTGCCTGATTACAGTTGTCGTCCTCTGCTCATCCTGCAGTGAAGCTCCAGCACCTCCCAGGCTCATCTTGTGGAGAAGACTGTCCTCCCCTCTGCCCTCCTCCTGATCTCATGATTAGTAGCCAGACTGAGCAGCAACACGTGGCTAATCGCTGCTGTCTGTCTCCTCTGCTGCTCTCTACACCAGGATAATAACCTGACATTTCACCACAGGAGTTCTGTAAGGATCCATTTTATATGGGAACTATTCAGATTAACTGCATCACATGGCTATTATGAGTAAAATTGACACTGAAGTCCTGAATATCTGATAAATGTGGCTATTGCATGATTTCACCACTGCTATCCAATTTGGTTGTTGTTATTTAAGCAGGTGTGTGCTCACAGGACCAGAGAGAATTTCATGTGGAACTCATGGAACTCAGCAAATCTTTCATTTCCAGTTCAGTTTCTGCCATTGAAACCTGTAATTTAAATGTTAAGAGGAAAAGTTAAAACTTCAAATTTTGTGGACATAGTTTGGTATTTTTTGTGCTTTGAGATGCGAATCAGTTGCTCCCAGCTGTAAACACGATACCTTGTTGTTGCCATGGTTATGCGTCAAAACGGCAAATTTTAAAAAAAAGAGCAAAAATCCTTCCAGCTGCACAGCATCCAAACCTCAAGGAAGAACCTTCAACAAAACAAAAGTAATCTGAAAAGTAAACAACTGAACCAATAAATGAATTTTGCAGAGTAAAACTCAGGCTGTTTTTCTACTGTCTGCTAAAAGCCAATAAGATGTAATTAGCTTTTGAAGGAAACTTTTCTAATGTTTTTATGGAGAACAGTTTGGAAATTGATGTAACATTAACCCAGAAGGTTAAAGGTCATGGTAGCAATGAGGAATTGAATTTCAGTTTGTGTGAAAGCAGCTGAAACACCAAAACATCAGTGAGGACGTGATCAGACCAGCAAAGCAAAGCAGAGCACTTTGATAGAGGAGATGCTGCTGAGGTGCTGTTGGTCTGAAATGAACAAACTGTCATGAAGGAGAATTCATTAAATCTCAGAAGGATTTTTCTTCTCTAGTGTAAGGTGTTTATAAATCACCATGTTTTGCTTTCTGTGAAAAGTATTCAATCCCTGGGATGTTTTACTGTTTCATTGCTTTTCCAATTTTGACAAAAACAAATTTCGAAAACCAATTTTAATGTTGAAATGAAAGCTGAGTTCTACAAAATGGCAGCCAAATACAAATATGTAAAAATTAAGGAGTAAAGAATCAACTTGCATTTTATTACTATGCCTAATGACTGACTGGCAGAATGTGAGTGTTGGCAGTATTGGAGAAGAGTTCCTGTCAGCCTGAGGTGATGGCAAAACCTTCCAAAGAACTCAAACAGGTTCAAGTTCTTCCAAGAGCTTTGCTCACCACTGGATGCTTTGAAATTTCTGACTGAGCTCCAAAGACCCGGTTTATGTGTACTCAGTCGTTTTCAGTTTTCATTTATATCATGTTTGAACATTTAGTCTCCCAGGAGCCTTCCTAAGTGAAATAAATTATTTCAAAGTGACATAAGGAGGAATGTGTGGATGAGCACAGGATCTACATGCATCCCTGCTCCAACACAGCTGACTCAAATGATCTCAGACAGACAAAAACTTCACATTTTTGTCTGTCCGATGCCATTGTTTTAAAATATCAAATCAAATGATCTGATCAGTTTGTTGTTCACTGGCCTTTACTTTTTAACTCTCACTTGAGTAATTTCTTGTACGGTTACAGTTTATTTATACTTGAGTATAAATATGTTAAATGACGCGTCTCCTACTGGAGTACAACTTGTAGACACTTTACCCACCTCTGATATGCAGACTGCATTTATGGGACAGCACTGGCTTATGTGTGAACACAGCCTAACTTGTGTGTGATATTTGTATACTCTACCCACCTCTGGTTCTCATAAAGGGAGGATTAATGATTCACTTCCCCAGACCTCATAAAGACTTACAGTATGTAGTACAGGTTATGTCAACCCTGCAGAGTCTGCTGCAGAGAAAAGCATCCTGGTTCATTGACAAAAAAGGGTGTTTTTTTTTTTGTTTTTTTATGGGAACAGGAATCCCAAAGAATTCCCAATCCGTGAGTACAATCACCTGGTGGAATTCATTCAAAGGTTTCCTTCCTGTTTTCCCACCTGCTTGTTTTCATCTAGCTCCCATTTCTTTGTGAAGCAGTAATGTGACACTCTGACCTGGTGAGCATTTAACTTCTATTACAAACTAAGAGGAAATAAAAGGCTTTATTGATTCATCAACAAAGGCTATAATTCTTGTATGGTACTCGCTCTGCCACACATTTATTCCCAGGTTCCTTTATCCAGCAGCAACTCTGAGACAAAGGAGGAGGAACAGCTCCGTCATCCATGAAGGACACGCTGCTGCTGCTTTCTTTGTGAGAACAACACTGCCCTCTGGAGCGTCTGGTGCTGCAGCTGCGGAGACTCAGAGCTGGAGGAAGTCTCCGTCACGGAGTGTGTCTGCAGATCCTTGGTAAGTTAAGGTGGGGTCATTTTATTTATATAGCACATTTTCAGCAACAAGTCTGTTCAGGTGACTTGGACTGAATTATCAGTCTGAATGATTACCTGAGGGGTTTTAGTGTCATATATCCATGTAACTAATGGCAACATGAATATGGAATCACAAAATGTCTGTTTGTTGGGAAAGGCAGAGGTGTTATGATGATCAAAAATAAGAATGCTCTGATAATATCTTGCATTATGTTGTGAAGTCTGTACATTAGAACTGTTATTAAATAACTGATCACCTGTGTCATAAACACTCAGTTGCTCAATAATACTCCCAAACTGTTGGCTCAGTCCAATTTATAGTTATTCAAAGAGCCTCCTGTACAATATTGAAGTGTTTATATATATACATATACAATATTAACACTAACAATGTTACAATATTATTGAAAAACTGATTAATTTCAGGGACTTTGTCATTGAGTGAAACACATTATATGGATTAATTACACACAGGTAAATGTTTGGAAGCTTTTATTTCTGTTAAACATGAGAATTTATTACTTACAGGTAAAGAAAGAACAGCATCTATAATTACAACATTACATTTTGACATAGATCCTTAGTGACTAGAACTTACAGGCATAAAACTCCTGTTTAAAACTGACAAGGCTTTTCTTTGGATGAAAATGAAACATCAAAAGAAGAGGTTCATTAATGTTTCATAAGTTCTGAACTGTGAGAAAAATCAGCATGGTAGGAGATGAACGTCAGTAAAGAGAACAGCAGCAGATCTGACTGACCAAACACAGGGACAGTCCAGGTGGCCGAGGGAAGAGTCAGAGCAAAGTATGAGGAATGATGGGGAAAACTGCAGGACACACAGAGAAGAGTGATCATCTGCTGTTTGGTCTCATCTCAGTGTAACACCAGCTCTCTCTCTCTGTCAACTAATTGAGCTCATTTCTGCAGCCAAATGTGTGACTGGGAGCACAGCAAGGCTGAGCCTTCATCTGGCCTCAGCCTGACCTGATCATGTCCACATGTTGTCTTCAAGGATCTCCATGTATTTAGACCCGTCCATCTTCTCATCAACTCTAACCGCTCTGCAAATAGTTGCTGCAGTCCTCCCTTCACCATTTTTCTTTTTTGTCTTTCTCTGTGATTTAGGAGATTTGTGCTGAAAACATCTGGAAAGCCTGGAAAATTTAAATGCTGTCTTACATTAATCAAAACTGCACGTCAGTTGTATTTTCCTGTATTTGAGTTGAACTTTGAAGGCTAAGGCAGGGACAGGGAGACGTTGGAGGTGTAGTGACTGGTCACAATCTGAGTCCAGACTAAACCTGGACAGCATGACATAGACTCAGCCAGCAGGTCCACAGGAGACGTCCAGCTTTCTACTTTTGGTTTTCAGTGAAGGTGACTCCAGTTTGTGGAGACAGAACCATTTCATTTTCCCACCAAGCCTGACTGACCGCTGCACTGCATTTTAACCCCCCTCCTCCACATCTCCCCTCTTCCTTCCATCTGTTTCCAATCAACACTCACTGCCAAAACAAAGATATACTTCCCCACTAAGAGCCAGCTCGCACACCAACAAAAGTCATACTGTTAGTAACCTCAACAGTTAGCGAGCGATCCCACAGGAAAAGTAAAGCTTACAAAACTTTTAGGATTTAAACGGTTCTGAAGAACTTTACTTCCACACTGCCACCACTACTAACAGCTAGTTTATCTTTGACTTTTAGCAGACCGTGTAATAAATGTATTAAATAAGTACACATATACATACTTTTTACTTATTCGATATTTATATAAAGTTTTGCTGTCAATCTTGGGTGCATTCACACCAGCCCTGTTGATTCCACTTTAATCCAACTCCAGGCTGTTTGCCTATAAACTCTGATTGGTTTGGGGAGGTGTGAACGAATAATCAAACTGATGCAAACCAAATAAACTCTGATCCACCTACAAACGTCGGCCTCTGTTCGGTTGAAGTGAACTCTGGTGTGACTTGAATGTATATGTGAACATCAAGCAGACCAGAGAAGGCTCCAAACGCAGGAAGTAGATTAAAGCACAGAGCATTCTGGGTAAATACAACCAAAACAAATGTGTGAGTCTAGGGCTAGTGGGAAAATTAGCTTGTGGTGTTTTGCCAGAGACAAAATAGAAATCCTAAAACCACTAGAATCTGTCTCCACTCCATTTTTGTTTCCATTTTGTGAAGAAGGAAATTTCTCTCAGTGTCTACTCCAGAGGTTTTCCTGTCGTTTTCCTCAGCAGCTGTTGGTGCAGCGCCCCCACAGGCCTGCACTAATTTATCCACCAGTTTATCTATAATTAAGTGAATAACAATTTACTTAATTAGAAATAAATAAAGTAAATTAAAGTAAATTACGTAATACTCGTTGGATTTCTTTTCTTTTCACAGTATAATTATAACAATGCCCTTAGCATATAGCTTCTAGTAACTTAACTGGCAAAGGAAGGATTTTTTTTATACATTTAAAGACAATGTGATTTTTCTCCTTTTTTAAAAATTTCTGCATCATTCTGTTATGTAATCATTTATGTTAGCATTTATCCTTTGTGTTCTCTACATTGAACTGTTAGCTACCAGCAGGAGTGCAGCGTTAAACTGTGGAAACATTTGTTGTGACAGAGGTTCTACTTTTCTCTGGTATGTGTGGAGAGCGTAAGAAGACACCCCGGGCTGAGGGGTGAGCCTGATGTCCTGCTCTCACTGACCCTCCACCAGTGAGAACAGCACAGAATACTGTAGAACAAACAAGAAAATAAAATTTGTGCGTTCTTGTTTAATCTCTCAGACAGTCAATGACTGATTTATTGATCCACCGTGCTGCAGCGGTTGATGCGGTCTTGCTGGACTTGGAACAGAGGGCTGTGTTGCACTGGTTGCCTTCTGTATCTATCACTCTGCTACCAGATCCAGTAATGGCATTGGATCAAACTGGCCTAAGATTCAGGATTCAGGATTCAGGACCACCCAGGAAGGATCCAGGACAACCGATCTGCGATGTTTCTACTGGGCCTGTGCTCACACTACCCATGTGATGCTCAACAAACATGAAGAAGAAATTCTCGTTTGTGTCCCTGAGCTAACTGATTAACTGGAGACCCAACATAATGTTTGTGGTGCTTTGTGTTGTCCATATCTAATTGATTACTGGTTGATTATTGATTATTACTGACATTTTAAAGGTTTTATAGGCCACCGAACAGAGTTCAAAGATGCATAACTTGAATCCACATTTTTTGCAGGAGAAAAGTGAGGCAAACAGTTGCTTTATATGGGAATGTGCTGAAGTCAACTCAACTTGTTTATTATTGTGTGAACTGATCAGATGTGATTTTCAATGTTACATTGGAGAAGTAGCTCAGGATAAAATGATTGATGATCCCATGCTTTGTTTTTCAAACTGCTCAAAACAACACAAAGGTCTACAATTTCACAACAGAACAGGAGCAATGTTTCCATCTAATTGTCATAGGAATTTAAAGAAACTTTTCAAATGTGGCAAAAAAAAGAGAGAGAAAAAACAAAATTGCGGAATATGTGTGTTTCAATCTGCTAGTTTGGAGTGAATCAGCCAGGCTCCGCAGAGCTTAATTTCATCAGATGTTGGTACTGTGCATGACTGTTGTAAACAGGAAGTAGGGTCTGCACACTAGCATGGACCACACACCTCAGAAAAATGGAGGCACTTCTCTCGCTGGGCTGGAGGTCTGAACTGCTCGATGCCTCTGGTAAGGCACAGACCCTCCAGTGGAGAGTGAGAGAGCCTCTCACTGGCCACTCTAACCGACAGTTTTTTTGTGCTTGAGGTTTGGACCAGACACAGTTTTTTTTGTTTGTTTTTTTTTGGTCAGAGTTTGATTTCCCATTCACATCTTTTCAAATGAATCAGACTTTAGAGGATAACAAGCCAGAGCTGGATTAAAGACGACTAAACAGGGCTGGTGTGAATCACCTTTAAACCAACCAGTATCTATACCACATGTCTTTCACAGTACTGGAAGAGAAGGAAACTGTCCTGACAAATGTTTGTCTTCCAAATCAAGCATGCTCCCTGACATTACAATAACTACCAATACTTTGCTATGGTAGTAGAAGCAAATTAATCCTTTCCATTATCATCACCCTTCTGAAATCTAGAAACTAGTAAGCTAGTAATCTATTTTAGTCAGAAGTGTTAAGTGCATTGTGTCTGTGTGTGATATCTCTACCATACACGTATGGAATGTAACTTCCTGTTTATTAGTCATTTGAGACACAGCCTCCTCGTGGCCCCACAGGCTAACACTGCATGCCGTTCAAGCATTTGGAGTCGCACGAAGCACGAAACAGGAGCTTTCGCACTCCATTTTCTAACAATATCCAGGATGTCTGGCATTCAGGCTCTTCCTGTGTAGCAGCCTGACACAGTCCCTGTAAATTCAGCCGCTTTCAGGCTCCTGACCAGGGTAAACAAACAGAACGCTAATGTCCAGGGCTGAGAAAAGGAGCAAGACCAAGATATAAGAGCAGCTGTTTGGTTTCTGACTGAAGAGTGAGTGTTGAAGCTTTAGACCTTCTGCCCACCCTGGCTGAGTAGAGGGGGAGGGGTACTCACTGCCTGCTCAAACCAAGGTGAAAAGGGTGCCATGGTCCTGGAAATGGAGACGAGGTGAGAGCACTCAGTATGACTCTGCCAGTTGGGTTGGGGGTGGGGTGAGCAGTTTGGATGAGTGCACTGTCTGCCATGAGCCGTCAGGAGACAGAAATCTTTCTCTTGCTCCTTTCTCTCTCTTTCTCTTTGTGTGTGTGTCTCTCTCTCTCTGTTTCGCTCAGCTTCCCATCTGTATGTGATTTGGGCCTGGCTCAGGGAAGAAGCAAGCCCACAAGGGCAGGGAGGGAGGAGAGAGAAGAGAGGAAGTCCACAAAAGTTAGTTTTACAGGATTCAGCTCGGGCCGGTACAAGGGGCAGCGCTGGATCTGGACATCAGGAGGAGTGGAGAAGTGAAGTTAAAGGCTGAAGAGGCCCACAGGACACTTCTGTGACTGAGACAAAGACGGGAGGGGGGAGACGCTGGATAAAACTAAATATGGCTGCAAAACCCTTGCCCTGCCTTTGCCTTGTCTCCATCCTCTCAGGAATTATCTGTTCAACTTCTGCCAGCCGGTTGCGGTACGAGGAACAGCAACAAATTCTCATGAAAGTAAGAATCTTATAGCTTTTGACTGGTCCGCTGTTCATGTTATCTAGTACTTTGCTTGGTCTGACTGTCCTGACCTGCTCCTGACATGATCCATACATCATTTTGACTTGTAGGCAATAGGTCTGCTTTCTAAGTGAGTAAAACATTGTCTGTTTGAAACTTTACAAAGACTCTGCCCTGTGCTGGTAGTGCATTATGTCCATGTGGGTACGTGTTTGCATTAGGGTTACCCTGAGAATGGAGCTCAGATAATCTCTGGAGATACTGTCTCCCTGCTGTCATGTGCCTGCTGCCCCTCCCTGACAGTTTCTTAATGGAAACAAGCTGCCAGTCTGTGAGCGACGGTCGAGGGAAAGAAAACCAAGAGGCAGTACATGAGAAACCATTATGAGTAAACAGCTTTAGTCCCACTGGCTTAGCTTAGCCTTACCAGATGAACGAAGTGTGATATGTCATGAACACAGAGGACCTTTTAAGAAGTTTATAGAACCGCCCTCATTTCTTCACACTTGACTTAGAAAGGCAGACCCTGTAGGGATATGCAGAGATGTGAAGTTGAACCACAATAGGCTATAGTTGGTTGTTGGTTAAAGTCAAGTCACAAATAGAATCAGAAAACTATTTCTTTCTTGTTTGTTTATGAAGGGGGCGCATTATGCAAAATTTGCTTTAGGCACATTTTTGTACTTTCATTTGGAAACAAAATGCCAAAAATAACATCCAGCAAGTTTTTTCTTGTTAATGTTTTTGATTTCTAGAAAACAAGTCATTTAAAAACTTCCTGGTTATAAAGTCACAAAGAGTGGGCATTGCCCTTCACCTAGCAACCTCGGCCAACTAGCCACCCAAGTTGAGCTCCACCCACTATATTATTAGAAGACGAACACATTTGCTCAGCTAGTTTTACTGCTGTCCGAGCTGTACAATGGCTGCTGGAAAATCCAAGCATTTTTGGTTGACTTACCATCCAGAAATCCCTACATCTTTGATGGTTGTGCAGGAGGCTCTTCTTCTACTTCTGGACATTTAATATTCTGTTTGCAGCCATTTTCATTTGTAGCAGTGAGTGACTGAATTTAATATCAACTTCCTTAAATAATAGTCGAAGTCATTTTTGCCAAAAGACGTGGCAATTTTACTTTTCAAAAATCACTTTAGATAAAAAATAACTTTGGCCATTATTTAGGAAGGTGATGATATGGATGATAGTCAGCAATGGGAGCAGAATCAGTGAGGATGAACAATAACAATATAATAATACATATCACAACTCATGATCTATAGCAATAGATCATTTGTCTGACAGAATAATCAATCATTTCTGCTATACAGAACTGCACAGCATTCTGGGGGATATAGTCAGAGGAGAGGTTTCAGCTGCTCAACCTTTCACAACCAGCTAAGCAATGCTAAGCACTCACTCATCTGTTACCAAGCAACAGCAGCACGATGCCTCATAACTGCTTAAAGTGGCAGTGTTATGTAAAATTGACTTTTTTGTAGCTTTGCATCATGTTATAATGTTATTCCCTCATCACAAACATACCTGGACTGTTGACTTGATTTGTTATGCATGTTTGAGAAATTCTTTAATCTCCATGGCAACCATTGACCTGTGCAAAATGTCTGAGTGGACCTAGCTCCGCCTATGAGACGCAGCTCCTCCTCCTTACATTTGATATATTCAGCATTTTATAACATCTGAAGGTTACATGGTTACTTGATTGTGCTATGAAATGATTCTATGTTGTTGGAAAACACATAAGACTATCCCTTTAAAAATAACAGCAGTGTGGAGTGAAAACTGTGGATAAAGCAGAACAGGTCATGCTACCACTTTGGCAACATTTGAGATGGTTAAAACCTAAAATCAATCAATAATTATCAATATTGACTTATATTGTGATATGTTTCTCAGTCATATCCTAAGAAGCAGCTTTCATTTTTTAGCAGTGACATCACAAACACCCTCTGTCATGTCTGCCACTGTCGGTCTTCCCACTGCATCCACTACAATACACAAAGCTGCCTCTCAGCCGGTCCACACCAGACGCTTTCTGATGTGGCATTCCAGCATTTACAATGCATCAGTTCAGCTTGAACTGCCTTCAGAAAGTTCTGCAGAGTTGCCCTCAAACACACCAACAGGATCTGGTTCTACAGATGAGCGGTTTGTAAAGTAAATACTCTCTCTGGCACTGCAGTTTCATGCCTGTGCAGCCACACCATCATCCTATAGTTTTGCGGGAAACCTTTATTTCTGCTGAGTGTGCACAGTAAGTTTGGGTGAATAAACCTTCCGTCACATCTCTTTATCATCTGTTTGTTTGGTTAGTTTTTCCTGCAATGAGGAGTAAATCTGGAGTAAGACAGCCTGACTTGTCTCCTCCCATCGGTTTGTGCTGTGCTGTCATTATAATCACTTGGAGAAGTGGATGGTGGAGGTTGGGGGGTATCAGACACAAGATTCAAGTCTGGTGAACATCCTCAGGAAAACACAGTTCCCAGGTCATGAGAATCTCACCCGGCCTGAAAGTCTCAGGCGGCGTTTCCTCTCAGGGGAATCTGAGGTCAAAAATGTAAGAAAACAAAGAAAGAAAACAAAAGAGAAGCGGAGACTCTGGTTTAGTCATACTACGCATTTGAGATTAAACATCACAGACTCTGTTGCAGTTTTCATTCCTGTTGCTGACCGGTTTAGACTGACTTTCAACCACTGAAAGTGTCACCATGTGCTGGTTGAATCAATGCGGTATGAAAAGTTTTTCTTTTTTAGGTTTGCAGCAATCTTAAAAAAAATGGGTATCTGTTTGCATCAAAAAGATCTAGTCATGACCAAGATGACGCACTTTTTAGATGACATACCAAACAATTTCTTGTCTAACATACACCAGTCATCAAAATTAATTAACCAATCTGCTGCCAGTTCCAATTTTCTTCGCACAGTTGCTGAGGCCAGTTACAGAGCTCACTGGTGCCAAGGCCAGGCTCACCATGAGATCATGACAAAGTGGTATCAGACAAAGGGACA
This sequence comes from Xiphophorus maculatus, assembly GCF_002775205.1. Lineage (NCBI taxonomy): Eukaryota > Metazoa > Chordata > Actinopteri > Cyprinodontiformes > Poeciliidae > Xiphophorus > Xiphophorus maculatus. Next base: position 22,460,286 of record NC_036457.1, on the reverse strand, counting down.
CATGTGTTTTTGTTCTGGCTATAAGATGGACTGGGTGTGGTTTGTTGTGGTGACACAGAGCACAACTCACATACAGAGGCGGACGTCACAGGTTCGAATCCTGGTGCACCAGCAAAGGTCATCAGGCCAGGAGGTCCCCGTCTCTCATTATCCAACAGGTTGGGTGAACTACAGGATACCTTTTTGGCCATGTGCTGCAGGTTCCGGGGAAATCCTAATCCTTAAAAGAAAGACACCTACCTCAGAAATGAATGAATTAATAAAAAGTGGAACAAATATTTCCAAATTCTTTCTGAAAGTAGAAAAGCGGTAATAGCTTGTAGGTCTTGAGTCAGTCTGGACAGTATTGATCTGCACATGATTTTTAGCAGCATTTATTTTTCCATCTAGATGTCATCTGTTATGTTTCACTGGGTTGTGTTGGTCAGGTTGTCAGAAGGGTCATTTTAAGGCACAAAACAAGCACTAAGCTCTTGTTTGACCACATTGTTTAACAAAAACGTTGCATGGACTGAAAAAGAAGGGATGTGAAGAAGAAAAAAGTTAAAGTAAGATTTCAACAGACCTGGATGTTTAGAATTAACTCATAAAGGAAACAAGTATGTGACAAAATAACAACCATCTAAATGATTTCCAGCTAAATGAAAACCTTTTTATGACGGTGGCGCAACAAGCTAATTCTCACTCGAATGTTCATTCCAAAGCCACAACAACCAGCTGAAAACATGTGCAGAGGAGAAATAAACTGACATTTTTTAAAAGAAATGCTGTGTGAATAGCTTTTCTGTTAGCCACAAAGGGATACTTTATTCGTGAGGACAGAAAAAAAAAACACAAGAACGCAGATTCTTGGTGAGAAAATAGAAAGTATTCTGCAGCTCCGCCAACTAGCGGGTCCCTTCTGGTTCTGGTTAAAGCACAAAGGAAAAACAACTTTAATATGTGCTGAGCATTAAATTAGATACGGCTTTCTACAGGATGCTACTTCCCTTCATAATTAGTTCGAGCTTTATTTTTCTTGGTTCTTGTTCATATTTTTCAGCCTAATCATCAAAGGTAACTCGGCTATTAAAACATTCCAACGCTTGAGCTGAAGCCTACCTGCACAAAAGTAATTTTGCATTAAACCTTTGACAATTTAATGGGCAAAGATAAAGTTTTAGAGAAGTCCGTGCCATGTGCCATCCCAACCCTTAATCCTTAAAGCCCCCCAGAAGCCCTGGCCCCCTGCAGCTGTTTGCACAGAGTCATCTGTCATCTTCCAGTTGTTTTCTATTGCTTTAATTGCCTTTTCTATAAACTTGTGGTATTTATTTTTTATTTTAGCCGAGTTAACTGAGAACATTTAAAACTATCTCAGGATGTTTTCGCATGGCAGCATGACACCTGAATAACGTAATGTCGCTCTGTGCATACTGATAGTGAGGGAAACCCACAGGAAAACTGTCCTGTGTGGGAGACAGCGTTCTGTTTTTCAGGATGTTTAACATGAGCTGGCCACAAATTCATCTTTGTCTCACAGTCCATCTGTGGATTGAACGCAGTGTGAATCACAAGCATTAACAGCTGGAGCGTCTGTGGAACGTTCCACCCTCTGAATGTCAACGTCCGGCTGGCTGCATGCAGCAGGGAGGTCAAACGTTGAGCTCACAAAGTGCCATTGTAGGCATCACTGGGAGCTGCAGCTGCTGAAGTTCAAAGATGATCTGAGACACGGAGAGAGGCGGTGTGGAGCATCATGAGACAGGAAGCTTCAGCTCAGACCTGCTTCCTCAGAACAACACGCTGATATGAAAGAGACTTTTTTTCAACAGATTTAGGAGAATGATTGGAAAGCAAAGGATTACAATATAACGGGACTAACGTTGTTATATTAGTCATCATTTAACACATTAGTTTTAGTTTGATATTAGTAAATATTTATTTCCATCTTGCTGCTATTTGCTTCTCAGATGGTTGTGGTGGTGGGGAGGGATGGGGGAACAGCGACGTGGTATTTGTTTGATCATGCAATAGTGATACAGCAAAGGATTATGGGGAGTTAAACCAAAGCAGAGAGGAAGTCATGTGACTGTGTTTTTTTCGAGGTATCAAAATGCATATAATAATATAATACCAGTTATCGGGTATAATAGCAATAGTAATATCGAATATTGACATCTGACCAAATTTTCAAATAGGTGCATCCGTGCAGGCTGAGTCAGCTGCCTCTCCTGGTTCCCACGCCTCGCGCTTCTCTGCTCAGGGTGCTTAAGTTTTCTCTGGCAGTTCCTCCACCAGTTTGTGTTGGCACATGATACAATTGCAGTAAAGAAAAGCCAAACATCCAACTTTAAAAATGTTGACCTTCAAACGTTTAAGGGGTATCAACGCTACTGCGAGGCGTTTGAAAAGAGAGAAGGCCCAATGGAGAATCATAAGAAGGAGAGAAGCAGAGCAGGAGGCGGTGGAATTTATTTTGAAAGCTGTGAGGCAATCAGGGCGAGCTGAGAGGAGCGAGGTGGAGCGTTCCCCACCGCAGTGGTTGCAACAACAGTCTGGTGAGACATGGTTCGAGAGCCGAGGAGAATATACTGCAGGAATATACTGTGGAGAAGGTCAGTCAGTTGATTTCTCAAGAGCAGGAGGAGCAGAGCTGGAAGTCTGCAAGTGGAGGCCAATAAACAAACCAGAGCAAAGCCACAGGGAGCAATCAGGAGGGGAAGCAAGAAAGAAAATCCATGTGTGTCTGTTGGATGTAAGGCAGACAGACATTACATGGACACTAACATGTGCTCTGTGTGTTTAAAATGAGAAATTATTCACCAGGCATGAAGAGTCCTCTAGAATAGCTGGGATTGAACCAACCAGCCAATCAGAATGTTAAAAAGCTGCTAAAGATGCAAATATGTATTTATTATTATTATTATTATTATTATTATTATTATTATTATTATTATTATTATTATTATTATTATTCCCTTTCTGTCAAAAGAACGGCCTTCCTTTTCCCTCCCGCTCCACACTTTCCCCAAAACACAAACAAATCATTAAACATTTATTATCGGTGATGAAAATCAACATGACATGTCATAAATCACAATAGTGTTAAAACTCAAAAAAACAACAAAGCATCATCTGGTGGTAGCTATGAACAAATCAATCACACTGCAAAAAATGCGAAGTCATATAAGCCCCGCCCACTAATATGATGACTGATCCATCTGAGATGGGATCAGCCAACCAGTGTGAAGGAGCACAAAGACCGCGGCAGCCGCAGTCGCTCAGTCTGTGGTGAGAAGAACCAGAAGAAGATGAGCTGAGAAATCAACTGAAACTGATAGTAACAGTTTCCATGGGAATGAGGCACAGCCAGGCTGCTCTTATTTTAAAGATCTGCCGGTGTTACGACCATTCGCGTTCCCCATCAGATTCTGTTGCTCCTCAGGTGGCAAGGTAGCGCGCGCGACCGTGCTTGTTCAGCGCTCATAACAAGCACGCGCTTGTTCAGTTCTCTTGTCTATAGAGAACTACACACAAGCTGAGTGAAGCTGACACAGCTCTACACACACCGCGAAAGCTCAAACAAGGTGTTTCAGCGAAGTTGTTCCACTTTTTTTTTTCTTCGCTTTTTTGCAACTGTGCTCTCATCATACACACGGACATAGTGTGTGAATCGATGTCCGGTAACACCCAATAGGTAAAGCTCAGAGTTGGAAGCCACGCCCCTTTGATTCAAAAACCTGTTTGAAACACACCAAATCACTTGGCAAATTCTCTCGGGGATAAAATCACTGACATTTGGAAGTACACTCTATATCTTAATGGAACCAAAGTTTAAATGTTTGACCATAATGTCAGTTACAGTTAGAGGAAAAAATGTAAAAACTCAGCCTGACATCACCATCCTAGTCATAAAGGACGGCATGGCAGCATCGTGTTGGGGGCAGTCACCCTGAGGAGAGAACATTAGGGGTGGGAATCTTTTACTGCCTCACAATTTGATTCTGATTCTTTGGGTCAAGATTCGATCATATATCAATTTTTGATAAAAAAAACATTTCTGCTGTAATTTATTCTCGTGATCCAGTCCTCTTTGGAAAGGAGAATGACAAATGGAGACATAAAAGTGTCTTTCTCACATGTATTAAATTGTAAATATTATGCATGCTTAGAAGGAACCCGTCCCTCCATGCATTCTCAAAACGGCCACAGAGAGACTGCCACACAGTCTTTCGTTATTTCATAAAGAATCATTAAAAAAGTACATCATTTCTCCCCATGTTGGGTAAACGTTGTCTTCTGAAAATACAAGAACCAGATAATAGAAACATGGGCAATGTTGCTATAGTGGGTGAATTTCTTTTTTCTTTTTCAGTGTCCAAGAGGTTCCTTCGTCAGTCAACAAAACGCCTGTCTGCCATGCAACTGCAAGGGCCACGCCGACTACTGTGAAGACATCACTGGCATCTGTATTGTGAGTATCGCTTTTAGACTGTCCTGGGTAATCACCTTGGTGCCAGTTGTAATATATGACCCCTGCCTGCCACCTCCAGAACTGTAAGGATCACAGCACAGGGGATTTTTGTGAAATGTGTGAAGACGGCTACATCCTGAGCTCCAGACAGGAAGGGCTCCATGCCTGCGTCCCTTGCTCCTGCCCCCTCTCTGCCCCATCCAATAAGTAAGCTGCTTTGCTCTTCCTGAGGTGGTCTCAACATTGCAAAAACACTAAATCTTATCAAGTATTTATTTTTTTTTGGTCTAATTTCCAGTTCAAATATCTTAGGACATTTTAAATAAGACAAAACTAACTTACAAGTAACTTTTTAGCCAGATATAAGAACTTGTTTGAAGTTAATAATTCTTAAAAATTGATAAGTACTAGGTCCACTGGCAGATTATTTAATTTTATAACAAGACATTTGGCCCATGTTATAACTGAACTAGGGGTTAATTAATTGGTAACGATTTCCTTAATTTTGGGAAATCGGTGATTGGTCGATTTTTACATGTGAAGCCGATCTTATCCAGTGATCTTATCTAACTTGGCAAAGGTCGAAGAATCAACCACTGTCTTCTTTTGCTCTCCGGTGAGAAAGGTTTGACTAACAGACCTGCCCATCAATGTCTGCACGTTTATAATTAACAATAATGACCCCAGTGTTGCCAACTCAGGAACTTTCTTGCTATATTAAGCAACATTTCAGAAAAAAAAATGGTATTGGCCAAAATTGGAATGGGCAAGATAAGCTTTTTAAAAGATCGGCCAGAAAACTGCAATCGCTGCACCCTTAAACTGAACTAGTACTTTCTTATTTATATTAAGGATTTACTGACATAAAATAAGTTCCTATGTCTTGCTGAAAATTTACTTGTAAATTTGTTTTGTCTTTTTCAAGTGAACTAAGAAATTTGAACAAGAAATTAGATTTTAAAAAATGGATAATATTTTGTGCCTCTCTGTCAAGGTTGAGTATTGGCTAGTGATGTCTATTCTTTGACATACTTTCTTGTGCGTGTGTGTGTGTGTGTGTGTGTGTGCGTGTGTGTTTCCGGGCAGCTTCGCTGTGTACTGCAAAAAAGGGATTAGCACTGTGCAGTGCAAGTGCAAAGAGGGCTACGCTGGAAATCACTGTGAGAGGTCAGAGCTGATCAGACTTTCTCTTTGTCCACATTGTTTCTTCGCTCTTTGATTAAAGTGATTTATTTTTAAAATCAGTAATATGTAGTGTTCAGCATTAACTGCATCACTTTCCTGTCAAAAGCAGTCATTATAACCTTGCATTCTACACTGTCCACACCACGCTACAGGTGTGCCCCAGGTTACTATGGCAACCCAATGCTGATTGGTTCATCTTGTAAGAGGTGCGACTGCAACGGCAACACGGACCCTAACCTGATCTTCAACGAGTGCCACAACGTGACGGGCCGCTGCCAGCACTGCTGGGGAAACACGGCCGGCGCCAGCTGCGAGCGCTGTGCCCCCGGTTTCTATGGCGATGCCATCAGTGCCAAGAACTGCAGAGGTAGGGAGAATGGTTTGGGAAGGGGGGGTGGATGTCGCATGAAAATACAGTGCCTATTAAAAACATTCACTGGCTTAGATGTTGCTTTTTTGTTGATAATCCACCATTATCAACAAAATATGACCTTTTTGACCAAAAACATTTACAAAAGAAATTCAATAGTGAAAACTGATTTCTATGATATAATGACAGTTAAATAAAAACATTTAGCATATAATAAGTGATAGCTTAAAGATTCACCTCCTTTGAAGTAACTAAGCTAATTCTGCAAAGGTCCAGAGGTCACATTGAGGTCACATTGAGTGGAATGGAAATCACCTGAATATTTATGCAGTCACTTATTTTATGTTTCATATTTTTTATTTAAACTGTCAGTATTATGCAGTATTAAAATGAGCTTTACCTCATCTTAAGATGTTTTGTCATCATCTAAATCATACCTGGGGTTTTGCCTTGATTCTTTCATGCATGTTTGAGAAATCCTTTAATCTCCATGGCAACCAATCAGCTGTGCAAAACGCCTGGTTGGACTTAGCCCCGCCTTCGAGGACAAAGCTCCTCCTTGGAGCTGCAGTTTCTAAGCTTCCAAGGTTCTGCCTCACAGAACAACCCTCCACCTGCTCCTTCAGACTAGCCGGCAGCAATTAGCAAACACCTGGTTAAAATGCACATCTTCTGAGTTCATAATATGAGCTACCTTTTAGTGCAACACTGGTAAAAACGTTGTTAAAGGTTTAATAGAGGAGACATGTTGTGATGACTTCCCAAAAGCGGATTTTCAGAAAAAGCGGGAGCTTCTTAAACACATCATTTTCCCAATTTTAAGGCATTAAATTACAAAGTCAAATTTCTTTTAAGTCATGTTTAATATTTACATCATTTTCATAACAACTGAAGGTAACAAAGCTACTTGATTATGCTATAAAATTTTACCAAGTGTCTGGAAAATACACAGTGCCGCCCCTTTAATTGTCTTTATTTTGTCGCAGTCAATTTTATTTTCACATTAAAGGTTTTTATTGTATTTTTTTATTGATTAAAAATGCCTGATTTTGTTGATCACGATTGATTTGTAGAAGCAATAAAAGGGTATAATAATCTATAAATCCGTTTTATAGGTGCATCTTTAATCTTTGAAGAAGTCATGGGGTAACGTCAGTGAGTCAGCTGTCTGCAGGATGGGGACAGGAGGGAAGCTTGTGGACACAGCTGTCATTAGCTGTGGTCTGTTTCAGTGACAGCAGTTGGGCGTTTCTGTAGTGGCAGCGTCGTAATGTGATTGTTCTGTCCCAGGCGCACCACATGCAGAGGCTGCAGTCCTCAGCATGGCTGTCGCTGGTGCGATTCCTGGTCCACTTCTCTTCCTGTCCAGCTACCAATAAATAAAGACCTCTGGTGCCACAATAACCTTTAAGTCCTGACTACTTCAGATTAACAGGTGTGTACAACTGCGTGTCCCACAGAGGGAAAGCTGCTCTGTGGAAAAACAAGTCGAGGCCACCGCTCTGGTTAACAGATTACTGTACGGCTAATTCTAGAACAAACCCCTTCCACTTTGCACGGTGTGTGTTGCGACGTCGCAGGTTCTCATCGGTGTGTGTGTGTGTTTGTCCTTGTCTGTCCCAGTGTGCGAGTGTGACAAATGCGGCACCTCGTCATGTGACGACCGGACAGGAGTGTGTCACTGCAAGCCCGGAGTCAAAGGTCGTCTCTGTGACCAGTGTGAGGTGAGACTGACCACAGCTCTTCTGCTCACTAATGCTGTAAATCGGTGGTTAGAGAAAACAAATTGTTGTATTTCATGAAAATGTTGAAGGACAGAATGAAAGTTTTCTAACACATTAATCACTAAATCAATGTTTCTCCAAGGCCTTCATTAAATATCTTGACAAAACATACAACATATTCATGCTGGAATAAAATATTAATTTCTAAACTATCTGAACTTAATTTTGACCTCAGTAATATTGTAAGAATGACATATGTAAAAATAAAATTGAGCAACAAATCTTAAATACTTGAACTCTGATTTATTAATCTGAATCTCAACCTGAGGTTCAGAATATGCTTTCTGATCCTCATCCGGCATAAACAAGTTTACCATAGTATCAATGGAAAATCATCAACACAGTCAATATGCGTATGAATTATTTTCCACAGGATGATCAACGACTAAACAAAAAGACCTGCTGATTGCATCATACACAACCTTGTCAAAAATGTCACACTCAGGAACTACCCCCCGTTTTCTTTTTACAGTATGTAACAATAATTTATAATTACAAATATGGATTATGTAGATATTTGATACAATTCATTTTACATCGACTGCTACCAAAATAATGAATAACTCAGCTCCACACCTCCATCCCAACTGGACTATCATATAATACTCCAGTGAAAGTAACAGTAGCTCTGGCAAATTAATAAAAACATGGAGGCAAAAGGATTGTGCATGGCAGCTAAAACTGCACTGTGGTTACATTTCCTGTCAAATGATGAGCTGTAGCATTTATTCAGTCACTGCACGAACAGAAAGGGAAAATGATCCCACAGTTCCCAGATTCAATATAACTTGACTTGTTTGTTTTTGGGGGCTTTCTTAATCCAGGAGGGTTACTTTGGCTTCTCCAGCTGTCAGGGCTGCAGGAGGTGTGAATGTGGGCCAGCTTCCCTCCGCACAACGTGCCATCCGCTCACCCACAGCTGTCCCTGCCGCCCGGGGGCCGGAGGCCGCTACTGCGAGCGCTGCCTCTCAGGATACTGGGATTACAGTTCGTCCGGCTGCCGGAGTAAGTCAGGAGACCAAATGTTCCTTCTCTGTCTGCAAATTAGAAGACAGAGAATTAGAAGAGCTTGTTGAAGAATGCCGTGTGTTGGAACAGGATGAACTCAGCCTTCCATTCCCAGAACTGCAGCAGCACTGGTGTTATCAGAGGAGAATGCATTAAGAGCTGTGACCCTTAGCCTGAAGACTCTCTGCAGAGAGCCGGATGACATCACCATGCAGCTTAAACATGTATACATTGTCCAGCTGCTAAAACCATTAATCCCTCAGCAGGGAGACCACAAGGCAGATGTTCAGGTCTCCTGCCAAACCACCCTCTGCAGCTCCTGATATTTATATGGACAGCATAAGTGTATGCCATATCGTCTTGTTTGTGGTAATAGAGGTGGATTTTTTTGACACTGGTATAAAAATTAATAATGCAAAATCAAAAGATGACACCAGTTAAGTGAACCTGTGCAGCGTGCGGCTCTATGTGGTCCACACTCCTTACACTCCAACTATAGCAATGCTTCCTATAGTTGTTTGCCATCCACCAAGCTGGACAGCTGGTCCACGGTCTGGACTAACTACCACAGAATTCGCTGATATCTGTGATAAGGGACTGATGTCTAATAGTTTCTGTAGCTGCTGGTGCAGTTGCAGGAACATGAAAGCTAAAAACCAGAACACCGACAGACCATCATTGCTTCAGTGGAGATGTCCGTCACACATGGAAAAAATGAACAAAAATCCTGATCATTACAAAGTGCACAAGTTTTACTTTTTGTGGGGGTTTTATGCGACATATTTTGATGGGTTTCTAAAAGTAAGTTTTCCTTTTATATTAAAACAAGATTTTTAGTCTTGCACACAATGTTTGAGTTCTTAAAAAAACACTTCACATCTTGTAAAACTGATGTTCTGAAACACAGCGTTGTCATTTGTGCATTTAAGTATTTTTATTTAAACTTGGTGGAGGATTTCAGAATGTTTTCGATGGCCAAAATTAGTTTACATATATTTATTTACCTATTTTATATTTTCTTTGATACACATAAACATATTGTGTGATTTTGTATACCTTTATATGAATACATTTTTTATTCTGGTGACTGTAATAGAAAATTTGTTTTTAAGTTTAAAATTACATATTCGGCCAAATTCAATTTGAAAAAAAGCGTCAAATGTGGAGTATTGTCTGTGATATCATTATCAAAGTATTTGAAAAAATGTACTGCGATATTCTGTTTTGCCGATATCACCCACCTTCAGTACAGCATACACAATGAGAGCTCTGAAGTGTTTCATCGGATCCTGACTGGACGTGTGTTTGTCTGCAGAGTGTGACTGCGAGAGCGGCCACTGCAACATGCACACAGGAGAATGCCTGGCAGAGGCCACTGTCAACCTCTGCTACAACGGTGAGTGGAGCTGAGCCTCAGCTCACCACCCAGCAGACAGGAGGAGAAGCGCTTCAACGTCTCTGTGGATATTTCTCTGCTTCCAGACTGTGATGACTGCATCTGGCAGCTGATCAGAGACCTGACGTTGTCCAATAAGACGCTGGACCAGCTGAAGGTCGGAGTGCTGAACATCTCCACGGGGGCCGCCGCCAACGACAGGCTCAAGTACTACAACTACACCGCTCACCACCTGCAGGTGAACCAGCAATAGGTGGTCCTGTTTTTATTTTTATCTCGTAGCAACAACAGTGAGATTTTATTTTAACATCACTTTGTAGCTGTTTTCACAAAATGCCTTAAAGCTGCAGCATTTAATTTTTCTTTTTTTACAAATTTATGTAAAATCACCCTGTTATCGCTGTGTGATGATAGTGTTGGATGAAACAGATATTCTGTGAAAAAATCGAGCTCCTCTGCCTTGTCTCGGGCTAACTAGAAACTACCAATCACAGCCAGGAGGCAGGTCTTAGCGCTGTCAATATAAATACTGATCTAAATATCAATACTAACTGTAATAAGGTGAGTATTGATATTGGGATCAAGATTGGCACGTTTGTATTTCTGGCCCATATTCTCAGCAAATTACTCAAATTTGTTGACATGCAGGATGAAAATGCCAAAGATAAAAAAATGTATTCTTAATTTAAGTGTAGTATTTAATACTTTTGTAATGTTTGCAGTTTTAGTCTGGCTGAATATGATAATGCTTTTATCTTAAATATTGAAGGGAAAATGGTATTCATATTTACATCACATCCAACTGAAAGTTAAAGACTTAATTAATCAACAATTGAATAGAATTGAAGGTTATTGAATTTTTGCTGTGTGGCTCTTATTGGGTGTTTTTATGGCTCCATTTTTGCTGAGTATATATTCAGACAACAGTTTATTTGAAAAGATTATAGCAATCTGTGAACTTTTACTCATAAATAATGTAAATTATTGCAAAGACTATTTGCTAAAGAAAGATAGTTTTTACTCCCACTTTTGGGGACGGCAGTCAAACAAATGATGTCTTAACATCGTTTCAAACCTTTTTCACAGTACAATGACATTTCCCTATTTTTAACTTCCTGGAACGTTTTGGAGTAAAGAAGCTTCACTGCTTTCCTTTCAGAGGCAGTTTGAAGTCTGGAGGAATAAGTTGTCTGTAATGAAAGGAAAGACTGGTGAGCTGGAAGATTCTGCAGACGCTGTGGTGGTGGACATCAACGCGCTCGGAGAGTCGGTCAGTAAAGTCTTCGTCTTCTGTTGGATTAAAGAAAAGAGACAGCTGGTTATTATGAGTCGTATTGTTCTTTTCTCCTTCAAAAATGAATTAATCCTATTCCAGCTCAAATCTCTTACCATGTGTGTTATTATTCAGTTAAATGAACTATATTTCAATAAAGTAGTTTGGCCTTTGTGTCGATGGAATTCCATTGTTAGAGGCAAGTTTCATTTGTTAATAAAAGTTGTTTGGTTTAATTTTCAATTGTATTCTATAACCTGTAAGGTGCTTTGGAAAATGTAAACTTTTTAGGAAGACTCAAAGAATAAACCACTTACTGAAGGTCAAAAACAAAAAGCAATATGACGGCATCTGTGGCTCAGTGCAGAAGAAGAGCTGTTTGATAATTAGTAGATGGCGCTGTCCAAATATTGTAAATATTTTCTTTTAAAAACAACTCAAGTCCAGTTTTGTTAGCCCTGATGAGACATGAATTGACCTAATGAGCTCCTGTAGAATCTGCTGTGTGTTTGTGTTTGTGTTCAGGAGAGCCAGGTGAACAGACGGGGGGCTCAGTTGGAAACTGAGACGGCGGACATGTTGGCCATGGCTGAGCAGCTCGACACCAACCTCACAGATCTCAACAAACGCATCGAAGGTACCAACACGGGCTGTTCAGTCTCCAGATATATTCTGTCAGTTTTGGTGGATGAGAAAGACATGTTTAACTAGTAGAGCTTTCATAAAAACTGAACTTGCAGGTGATAAACAATGATTTGAAATGAAAAAGGATATGTTGAAGATATCACCACCAATGAATGTGTAAACGCAGACTAAACAACAGTTTGCCAACCAACTGAGGAGAAATAAATCCTGTTCTTTTTTGTGGTGGAATTTGATGCTGTTCTAGCCCAGTGCTTCCCAAAGATTTTCTGGCCCCCCTAAAGATTACAATAAAATCCCCCCGAAAAAAGAAAATAAAAATCAACTGGACACATCGTTCAACCAGACATGAACCTAAACACATATTTTGTTTTCAAACTCCACTGAAGTTTATTTCACACTTCAGGTTGCAACAAAACAAACTACAAACCATCTTTACAGTGAAACACTTTTGATTTTTTTTTTCCTAGTCAGCATTTTATGTACTTAACAGCTATTTGTGTATGAAATGATCAATAACAGAGGAACAGCACTGATTAGGCCCCCCTCCCCTCCTGCCAGCCGCTCTCCCCTCCCATACAGGTAGCTTGGGCAGCGTCCCTTCGAGAACGTGCTGAGGCGCGTTTTTTGTTGTTGTTTTTTTTATTTGAATTGTAGTAATGCCTCTACAACAGGGAGCTAAAGATGGGGCAGCAGAAAAAAAAAGTCCGGGGCACAAAACAGAAAACGGAAGAGGGGGAGGGATAAAGATGTTGGAGAGACAAAGAAAAGCTTTTCAAACTGGTTGAAAGACAGAAGGTAAGAAATGTTAGTGTATCAACAAGAGAATTGTAAATATTCAGGTTATCTTAAGCTAGGCTAAAATGACAGGTGGTTGTTGTCTCCACCCCGTACTGGTTCAATACGGGACACGGTTTATTCCGTATTGCTATAAATGTCTGATAGACACACCTATCACACACATCTCAACAACTGTCACGGTTGCTTAGAGACGGTTGCTACGCAGCCGCAGTGAGCAGCTATCAACCCGCGTCTTTTTAAAATGTCCACCTGATACTACACCGTACAGACAAATATTGAAATTAAAGTGTTTAATAACGTCCTTTGCAGGTGCTTGAGTGTCTGTTAACTTGATTAGACAAAGGCCCATAGAGTTCTCATTGGAGCCCATGTGTGTGTTGGTGCGTGTGTGTGTGTCCACAGATATGATCCACGACTGGGAACTGTACAACGTCCAGCGGGAGATGGATCCAGAGACCGTCAGGCGTAACACAGAGGTCGCACAGGAAATGGTGTCATGGATGAGACAGCTCAACTTGTCGCCACGGGAACCCATCGCCACGGACGAAACAACCGAAGCTCACGGCTGTGAGGAAAACTATTTATTCATTGCAAAGCAGGATTCTGCACATATACAGTGATGACTTCCTGAAGCCGAGCTGTGATTGGTTCTGCTCTGCATTGGTTCATTTATTAAACCAGATCCTGTTCTGTCCTGGGTAACTTCCCAGTCAAACAGAGGGCAGACAAACTCATACTGAGACTTTAAACCCTGCAACTTTTAGATGTGCCTCTGCTGCACCACACCTGAAAAGAATAATTAGGTCATTTGAAAGGCTCTGATCTGATCTACACAAGGAAGAGGTAATTAAGCCATTTCATTCCAGTGTTTTGTACCTGTGGCACATCTAAAATCTACAGGACAGTGGCCCTTGAGGACTGGAGTTTGACACCCCTGGCCTAAATCATATTTTCCCCTCAGGAAAGCCATCGCTCAGGTGAATGTTGCATGGTCTAAGCCACGCCCCTTTGGCTCCCTGGTCTCAACAGCTTGCTCTGAAAGCACACAGTGCCTGTGAAATTCAAAGCTATGAGATCATTAGCACCTCCAGTCGTAACGAATCAACATTTGATTCTTGTTTCCAGTGCTGACGCGCGTCCGTCAGTTAGAGAAGAAGCTGATGATCTCACAGGGCCGAGTCCCGTCCGTCCAGGAGATCCTGTCCCGTTTCTCCTCCAGACTCTCTGAGGCCCGGGACTTTCTGCTGAGCGCAGCCGGCACCGTGCAGGAAGCAGAGGACAAGAACAGAGCCAGCCTCCTCAAATTCCAGAGGAAAGAGGTGATTTCCCCAGCATTGTGCTCTTGGAGCCACACTTTGTCGCTACTTTTTGATCAGAATGCACTGGTGGAGTCAATTCCCCACGACTCCGCCGTTAGAAAAGGTTCCAACGTGAAGTCACTCCAGGTGGCGTCTGCTGATTCTTATCTCGATTTTGGACTCGGTCACGCATGTTTGGTCGGTCTGGTCCTCATGTTTTTTAGCGGTGAGAACAGAAACGCAAAACCATCTGTGGGAGTTTGGGAGCATTACGTTAAAAGGGGGAGAGGCAGCGCTTGCTCTCATGATATCATCTCCACATGAGAAGAACTTTAGATTCCCACAGTACAGTAACTTATTTTGACAGACATATTTCTTCTTTGTGGGGGGAAATTTCTAATTAAAACAGTACCAGTTAATGGTTTGGAGTCCTCCAAGTCAAAAATAGGGATATCTTAAATTTTTTTCTTGTTATTTTTGTTTAAAATAAAAGACTAAATCAAGATAAAGGAAAACAGACTCATTAGGACTCCTGGACTACTGCAACAACCAAACATCAGGAGGGTAAAATCTCTCCCCGTTCACTAACATCTACAGCTAGTTCTTATTTCTGGCTTTAAAACGTTCCAGTTAACCACATTTCAAATTAAAAGCCTGCATGGAAGCTTCACAGGGCGCATGCCTCTGAACATCTGCAGCTCAGAAGACTGAGGGAGAATTACACTTCAGGAACCGCATCCAAGGCAGAAACCAAAGGAGATCATTTCTTTTGATAGTAAAAGGAAAACTGGAATGCCTGTTGAATTTTACTCTTCTGTTAAATAAGTCTAGAAATGAGAACTTTGTTTTTGCCCGTTTTGTGTCTTTCTAAGCGGATTCCACTGGGAAGTCTGGAATGTGGGGTGGGATTTTACATTTTTTTCTTCTTTTTTTTTTTTTTAGTTGAAAAACATCAGACTGAATGTGCAATAAACCCCACAGATCGCTCTGAGGCTTCCGGCATAACCCCAACTTCTTCTTTCTGCCTCCCACAGTGGATCATCTGTTTCCATCTAGGCCTGTTGCGATAAACGATAAATCAATTAATCGTACCATAAATGAAAACTATCAACGTCATTTCAATTATCGGCATTATCGTCTCTTCCGGCCTTTTTCTCTTTCTGTTGATGACACCGAATGAAAAAAGGCTCAACTCCGGTGCTCTCCACTGACCCTCCTTCCTCATTTTCTTAGTGTAAAGCCCAGCGGACACTACACGATCTTAGAGCTGTCGGCCGATTGTCGGCCCATTTTCAAAACCTGACAGACCACACATTAGCCGACAGAAATCCTAGGTATAACGGTTCGATCGGGTTCGGTCCTGCCGTGTGGTGTCCAACAATGGGCACAAAATAATGGCTACAAGTCCAGTGAACTAATTTTAAAACCAGGCATTAATCAATGCTTTCCTACAGTCTACCTGCAATGCATGTGGCTGGTGTCAGTGTAAAGTCCTGACTGAATGAAAATCATTATAACTTATTTACGTCACGTTAACGAAGAACAGCTGAAAAGTTACTGGGTTTATCAACTGCGGTAGCAATTTCGCTCCAACTCCTCCCCTTGTCATTTCTATTTTCTTTGCATGTTGAATAAACATTAATGTTGTTTCCACATATCATCTCCAATGTCCGCTAGACTTCGGGTTGCGCCGTGTCAGCTGTTTGGGATTCCCCGACGTAATTTCCCCTCAGAAAACGCTGAGGAGAATCAGCGCTTTCTGATTGGCTGCCTGTCACATTCAACAGGAAGCGTTAAAGCTCCCAGTCGGGGAAAACCCCTGATTTGGATCGGAGCGGCAACGACGATCTACCATAACACACCACACAATCTTAGAAAGACCAACGTTCTAAGATTGTTGTATGGGGAAAAATAGGAGCAAAAAATCATGTAGTGTGAATTATTGCATCAGGTAGTCGATGTGCCCATTTTCTCTATTTAAATCTAATTATTACTGAAGGGCAACATAGTATACACACTTCATAATCTGCAGTCTTTAGGTTGAATGCAGTATTTATTTCCACTTTGGCTTTACGTTGTTTAGTTTTTTTTTCCAAGTGCGTTTTTTGTTAATGGAGACTGAGAATCCATTTTATTTTTGTTTTTGGTTGTTTTGTTTATTTTGTTTATCAGCTCCAGTGTTAAATATTCTTTTGAAAATAAAGTGTATCTATCTTTGGCAGGAAATCACATGCATTATTACGTCATTTACATTACATCAGTGTTAAAGGGTCTTCAAACAATATTATCATTTATCGCAATAATTTTTGAGACAATTAGTCATTCAGCAAAATTTGTCATCGTGACAGGCCTACTTCCATCCAATCATGTCTCAAACTTCTTCCTCTGTCACACCAGACGCCTTCATGTTCTTCATCACTACACACAGGAATTCTGTGATCTTCCTCATTTACTCCCATCTGGCATCTTCACATTTAACCAATGCCATAATGATGTCATAATGTTCTTTCATAATGGCCTCATGATGAAAGACCATTTTGTGGAAATATTAGGGAGACGTCAACCAATAAGTTTAACTGTACAAAGTGAGCACTATGTCCAGTTTACCTCCTCTGCATGTCTAAACCATCTCTGCCTCGCCTCCAATTTTTTTCTCCAAGCCTCTCTGTAGATGTAGTCCTATTCACATTATTAAATGGAAACCATTTCATATTTCCTGACATATGATATTAAGCAGCCTTTACTCTGTTTTTGGAAACACATTTATCTATTCAGG
The DNA here is from genome assembly GCF_002775205.1 of Xiphophorus maculatus. NCBI lineage: Eukaryota > Metazoa > Chordata > Actinopteri > Cyprinodontiformes > Poeciliidae > Xiphophorus > Xiphophorus maculatus. Next base: position 22,443,297 of record NC_036457.1, on the reverse strand, counting down.
TAAAATACTCAGGGGTTTAAAAAAGTCATTTTCTTTGACTTAACGAAAAGGACAACCCCACCCAGCATCAACATACAATAATTCTAAATGACCCCAGTGTTGTTTTTCTGTCTCCAGACAGAACAGCAGAGGCTGACAGAGGACCAGCTGGCCATCAACGGCACACTGGAGACCAGCAGAGCCTTCATCTCTGATGCTGAGAGGATGGTGGCTGAGGTGGATGCTATGGTGCAGGTAAGATGGTGGAAAGCTAAATATAATGTTTAGCTATCTCTACATAGTGATAATTAAACACTTTATTCACATTTTGGTGCTTTTATTCTTTAAACTTTAGCTGTGTTAAAAATTACAACTGCACAATTGTCTGCTCAGTATTAACCTGCAAAGAGCAAACTGTGATTTTATGTTTAGTTATCCAGTGCAATCCATTCATACAAAGGAGAGTGAAGACTGGAGCACTTGATAAAATAGCACTCCATAATTAAAGAATATTTTGTGGAAATATTTGGGCATCTCCTTGAAACATCAGCCAATCAGTGTAAATTGGTCCCAACTGGCTCCTCCTAATGTTCAATGACCTTCAGCATAGGTTCAAGTAAGGAAGTGGCTAATGTTTTGGCCTGGCCATCACAAAGCTATGACTTCTGTCCAATTGACAAGCTTGAATGGAGATCTGAAAATGTGCATTTGAGTGACGTACCGATCTGACCCAGTTCTGTCAGGAGGAATGGACCAAAATTCCAACAAATTGGAAAGAACCTGACTCAAGTCATAAGCTTTCTTCAAAGTCAGAAGTTAACATACATTTGCTTGGTTCTTAGTAAAATTATCAGTTAAAGTTTGAGGTTAAAATAAATTCTATCTCTTTAATCTGGAATGTATTGATACTAATTGACCTGAAACAGGAACGCTGGAGTCTGCTTTGGTGTCACAGAGCCAGAACAAAAAACCCCAAAATGCTTCTTTCTATACAGAATATGTAAATGTCTGGCTTGAGCTGTGTGTTAACCTCTACAGAATGTGACAGAGTACCACGCCGAGATCGACGGCGCCAGCCAGAAGCTGACTGAGAAGACGGAGCGTCTGTCGCAGGTCGACAGAGACCTGGTCCAGAAGGCCGATGATCACGCTGCGGAGCTGGAGAGGCTAGCCTACGAGCTGGAGGAGTGAGAAACCTCTCTGCAACCGGACAGAAACCTCTGTACACACACATATCATGTTGCTGAAACAGGAAGTAGTTTTGCCGTGTGAACACTTTGGCACCCCGCAGGCAATCAGTCCAAAAAGCTAACTTGTGGAGATGCTTTTGTGATAATGAAAAGATTCTGTTTTGTTTTTTTTAGCAATGCCGCTCTATTGCAATTTGGATGGTTTTATGTTACACAATAGCAAGTGAAAGGTGCAGTGTGTAACTTTAATTTAAAAAACGTTTTTACATATATGTTAAAACTATCACCATGTCATGATAGTTTGAAACAAATAATCTGTGAAAAGATGGAACCCGAGCTATTATTAGTGGCTGAAGAAATGCACCGCTCCCCAACTATCCTGAGCAAAACCAACCAATATTAACAATTGATATTTATTTCCATCTTGTTGCATTTTGTTTCTGGGGGGAACAGGGAGGAGTTGGTCATGTGACAGTGACAGTGCAGGACTGTGGGGAGTTTAACTGAAACAGCAAAGCAGCGGGGACGTCATCGATATCAATATCAGCCCAAATTTTCCTGTCTGTGCTTCCAAGTGAATTGTTTTTTCTATCCACTTTAAATGATTTATACATTTATCTTCTCCAGGGATCTGAAAGAAGGCGATGCCAATGGTTTTGTTCAGAGAGCAATAAGTGCTGCCAACGTCTATAACAACATAGTGAAATACATCGACGATGCCAACATCACTTCCCTCACCACGCTCAACTTATCTCAGAGAGCAGAAGACGTATGCTGCCCGTCACTGTTCGCCTTCCACAGTGTTCTACCTTTGTGAGTCAGTGTGACTTTAGTGACAGTTTTCTTTTGTGTTTTAGGCCATTGGCACGATTAAAACCCAGCTTGGATATCTGGTGACACAGAGTGAAAATGCCTTCCGGCAATCTGTTACACTGAGATCAGAACAGTATGGTAGGAAAAGTCCAAGTGTCCGGCGCCTTCACTGTCTGTACTGTGTGGTGTGCTTCTGCTGCTCAACTCGTTGTTCTTTCACAGATGTAGATACGAAAGTGGCTGATGGTATGCTATATATCGAGGAGACTCAGAGGACCATGGAAAAAAATCAGAAAAAACTAGAAGAGATAGTGAATGACATCCGGGTGATTCAGACAGGTAAGAATATGTCTGGGTGTCTTTGTTCATCTGTTTGGGGAACTAGTAGAAACTGAGCCTGGAGCCGCAAAATAGATACTGATTGTTCATGACCTCTTAAAGGGGCAGGATATCTATCTATCTATCTATCTATCTATCTATCTATCTATCTATCTATCTATCTATCTATCTATCTATCTATCTATCTATCTATCTATCTATCTATCTATCTATCTATCTATCTATCTATCTATCTATCTATCTATCTATCTATCTATCTATCTATCTATCTATCTATCTATCTATCTATCTATCTATCTATCTATCTATCTATCTATCTATCTATCTATCTATCTATCTATCTATCTATCTATCTATCTATCTATCTATCTATCTATCTATCTATCTATCTATCTATCTATCTATCTATCTATCTATCTATCTATTGATAGATAGATATAGTGTGTATATACATATGCATATATATGTGTGTGTGTGTGTGTGTGTGTGTGTGTGTGTGTGTGTGTGTGTGTGTGTGCGGATGGCTGAGGGTAATGTAGAGAATGATCTTCCCTCTTCGTGTGATGCTGTGGTATGAGAAAGACGAGACACACGTTGAGCTTCCTTCACATTCAACTGGAAGATTTATTCTACTTCTGTGTTATAAACATACTTCATACTTCAGGTATCGCATACTTCAGTAGAGAACCATTAGCTTCATTACATAAGAAATAGCTGTAAACCAAACAATCATTCTTTTAACATGCTCCATTTAACATTATGAATTCCATCAAATGACAAAATTAATTCACAAATAGCCTTTACTTCTCTAAACCATGTTAACTTTGCAGTTAGTGCTTTAAATCCAATACCTTGTCCCTTTTTCTGAGACCTTTTCTATTTAACTATCAAAGTAGAAGTATATAAAATGGCTTTTAACTAATCTAATAGCTTTTACCATTTTTAATCACCTCAGCTATAAACAATGTTCATTGTTTCAATAGAATAATATTTTACATCTCATATAAACTCTACTCTTAATATAGAACTGAAAAAGGCGCAATACTCCTTTAATATTGTGCCTCGGTACTCAGCTTCACATATGTCCTAAATAGATGGCATATCTGGTTTTTGTAACAAACCCATAAAGAAGCATCAAATAAAATAAAATAAAGAAACCAAAATAATGTTCTTTGAGTGAAAACTCTCTCAAAAAGTGCAAAACACAAGTTCAAATGAACGCCACAGTCCTTCAGCTAGCTCACACACACGTGTAGAAGTACGCTAGCATTAGCTCCAATTAGCCTTCCGAACAAGTCCCGTTTTTGTACACAATGACAATCACAAAACGAACTACGTGACTCATTAGTTGAGATTCGATTTAAGAACCTTTTCGACTCTGTTCTGTTCCCTCATCACAAACATACCTGGATGCTGCCTTGATTCTTTCATGCATGTTTAAGAAATCCTCTAATTTCCATGGCAACCATTCAGCTGTGCAAAATGCCTGGGTGGACCAATCTCCGCCTTCGCAATGCAGCTCCTCCTCAGAGCTGCAGTTTCCAGGCTTCTGCCTCACATATCTGACCTCTTTGATCCCCCTCCTTCAGACTAGCCAGCAACAATTAGCTAACTCATTATAGAATCACTTCCCAGTGAAACCCTGGTAAAAACGTTGTGAGCAGGAGTTTTTAAAGCCACAGAGGCCCAATTTTAAGGCGTTATATTACAAAGTAAAATTTCTTTTGAGTCATATTTGATATATATAACATTTTTATAACAACTGGAGATAACGTAGTGCTGTGCTACAAAATGCCCCCGTGTGCCTCAAAAATACATAATTCTGCCCCTTTAACCGAATACGATCTACAAAACTGAACTGTCTCTTTTCTGTATTTCAAATTGTCATACTTTTATTAACCATGTCTGAATCAGTTTTTAACCTCCAATAGTCCTCCTTCATCAAACTGAAATATTCACTGACTGAGTTCAGTTCTCTGTTTTTCTGTTTCTCGTCAATTTGCAACCGTTTTCAGACCGAACCCCGCAGCGTCTGAACTTTTCCTTGGAAGTGGCAGAAGAGACTCTGAACCGCTCAGCAGAGGTGCTTGAGACCGTCACTCCCATCAACAACAAAGTGCAGCAGTGGGCTCACAACATGAGAAACAACGAGTACTCTGCTGCTGCATACGAAAATGCTGTTGCATCTGCCAAGGAAGCAGGTGAAAAGTTTGTGTTTAAAACAGTTTCTGTGTGAAAGTTGTGAAAACAGTTAAAAAAAAATAAAAATCATAAGTTAATTTCTGCTCATGTTCCCGGATCTGTCCTGCAGTGGAAAACCTGAATGTGCTTGTTCCTGAGCTGCTGGACAAGCTGAAGGTGGTTGAAGAGAAGAAGCCTGTGAACAACGTGACCACCAACATCCTGAGGATCAGAGAGCTCATCGCTCAAGCCAGAAGTGTGGCCAAGAAAGTTAGTTTGTTACATTTATGTTTGACTTCAAACCACTTCACAGTCACAGTGAAGAACATGGGATCTACTTGATAACCTCGATCCATCCAGTTTACTGAGCCATATTACTCCACTGCAGTAAAATAATCTCTAAATAATATTAGAAAATCCCACCTTGAATTTGAATTCAAATATTCAGTGATTGAAAAAATAAAAAATAAAGACCACATTTACTGGGAGTGGATACTAGGTGCCTTTCTACATGCTATTTTTTGTTTATGCCAAATTTAACCTGGAGAAGAGTCGTCTTGTTAGATCTGACCAAAGCATTCAGTTCCAGTTAAAGTCCCAACAGGGCTTAATCATCTTTGTTCGTCTGTGTTTATTGTGTTCGGACATCTGACATTTGTAGTAATTAGTGCTATGTGTGATTTGATGATTGTGAACAAACATTGTATAAAACTTTTAAATTATTCAGAACAGCTACTGAAGGCAGTGTCTCCCAACTATTTTTCTTTTAGAAGACACATATAAATGAACATTGACAAACAGAAAAAACACAAGTCTGAAAATGCTGATGACTTTGGACAGAGATATGTGTATCAAATAATCCAAGATGTAACTACCTGTGACTTCAGTTATCCACTTATACGTCTTTTCTTTGTTTCTTTCTTGTGGGTTAGGGTATAAAGTGTTCATATTACAAGAAGCTCTAACACATGGTTTTCATTTGGCTTCAGGTTCAGGTGTCCATGAAGTTCACTGGACGGTCTTCAGTTGAGGTTCATCCGCCCAGCAACCCAGAGGAGCTGAAGACGGTGACATCCATCAGCCTGTTCATGAGGGTGGACCCAGACAAAGACCCCATAGAGGACCGCTTCATCCTGTATTTGGGAGACAGAAGTGTGAGGAATCCAGGCAGATTGCATTTTTTAGGGTTAGGGAAAAGCTATTTACCCTGACTTGAAGCCGGTGGTCATGGCAAAGAGAAAGAGCAGCGAAGAGACGGGGAGCGTTTGTTGTAATCTTGGCAGTTAGTGTGAAAAGCTTTGAAGCAAGCCAGTTGGCCCAGACTGAGGGTTTCCAGGAGACGCCTGAGACAAAAGTGCAATTGTTTCCATTCAACTTGGAGTTCATCTGTTCATCTCATGACTGTTCCAACTCTCAGCCAGTCAGTGTGGTTTCTCTGGGAGTCTGTTGTTTTCCATGGAGTTGTCTGTTCAATTTCGTATTATTTGGAATAATAGCCCATGTATAAACCTTAATGGTATGCACACATGAGAGTCAGATATTTAAAATGAGTAAAATACAGAATTAAAATGATCTTTCCCAGCTTGATATAAGATGGTAAAGCCATGTAAAAACTCACAGTGTGGAAATAAACTTTATTTCTGTTTTCAGGGCAGGAAGGACTACATGGGTTTGGCCATCAAGAATGACAAACTTGTGTTTGTGTACAACCTCGGGAGAGACGATGTGGAAATCCCTCTGACCTCCAAGCCAGTCAGTCAGTGGCCAGCAGTCTTTAACTATATCAAAGTAGAAAGGTAAAGGACCTTTAAGAGTAAAACTCAGAGCATTTACTACCTTAGAATCCTTAGCTATCATTAATATTCTCTGGCAGTTAGCATTTATATTTGTCACAAAAATCATGTTGAAGAAATCCAATCAGTTTAATGTGAAGCTTATTTTCTTCGATTTCATTAAAGCTGCAGTATGTAACTTTTATTAAAAAAGCACTTTTTAAGTATTTGTTGAAACTGTCACCATGTTGTGACAGTTTGCTATGACACAGATAATCTGTGCCTTCTTCCATTGTTAACTAGAAACAACCAATCAGAGACAGGATTGCTTATCTCTACCTCCCATTGCTCCTTTTCTCTCTGCTGTGTTGATAAGAGAGTGTGTTGTGAATGCTCAGGCTAGTTAGCATAGCCACTGATGATGGCAGATAAATGGGGTTTCCCATAACTGAGTTGGTCTGTCATTAGCACAATGAGTAGTAGGTACCTGAGGTTGATTGACAGCACTAAGACCCTCCTCGCTCTGATTGGTTGCTTTTGAAGCGATGTATTTCTTCAGACAACAATAGTAGTACAAGAAGGAGGAGGAGATTTATCTTTTCATCCTTTTTATCTTTTCTCTGTCTCATACAGTCACAACATAGTGAAAGTTTTAATAAATCTGCAAAAACATATCTTTCATAAAAGTTACATACTGCAGCTGTAATTGGGGAATTGGCACTAAAGGACTACACATGTTTAAGTCATGCAAAACTTGTGGTAGTTTGTAGCAAAAATGGTTTACAGTAAAACCTAACATGATCAGACTAATTCTATGAATTATGAATATCAGATGTATTGTTATTCATGATTTTCTTCTTGCAGGTTGGGGAGGCATGGAAAAGTCTTCCTGACTATTCCCAGTCAGGGCTCCACAGATGAGCAGAAATTCATCCAGAAAGGCGAAGCTCCCATCGCAGACTCACTGTTTGATATCGACCCCAAGAATCTGGTGTTCTTCATCGGAGGTGTCCCACCAGACATCAAGGTAGTGAGTTTAATCCTAATCCTCCTGTAATCCCAGCCTTTCCTGAATGTTGACAATTGTTTTTTGTTGTTGTTTTTTTTGTCTCTAAACTAGCTACCTCCTCCTCTGAGCCTGGCCCCGTTTGTGGGCTGCATCGAGTTGGCTTCAATCAACAACGACGTCATCAGTCTGTACAACTTCAAAGAGACTCACTTTTTAAATATAGCTGATTCTCCTCCCTGCCCCAGGTACTCATTACAGCTCCTCCAGGGAGGATTCACACTCCTTACAGTACACTTCTTATGTTGCAGCCATTGATTCAAGTTGTTTCATGTGGATTTTAAGTGATAGACCAACACAAAGCAGTGTAGACCTGTGAAATGGAAGGAGGAGAATGCATGAATTTCAAAATGTTTGACATATAAACATCTAAAATTAGTTGTGCATTTGCATTCAGCTCAATATAGAACTACTTTTCTCTGCAAATACAGCTGCAAGTTTTTAGGGCTTTAGCTCTTCCTGCAGGGACAGATTTAGGAGTCAGTGACACAGAGATTGCTTTCATAGATGAAAAGTAGTAGATAGAATAACTTCATGCATTTTAAAAGCATTTTAAAATCATATGAATATGGCAATTTTCCCCACGTCATATTTTTGTTGTATTTTTGCTTCCAGGGGTACAGAATATAAAAACACTCATATGGTGTAAAATCACGTTCAGGTTCTGATCACACGTTCTCCTCTGTTGTCAGGTACAAGTTGGCCTTCTCCCAGAGTCGCATTGCCAGCTATCTGTTTGATGGAACGGGCTACGGACTCGTCAGTAACATTGAGAGGAGAGCCAAGTTTGGTCAAGTCATAAGATTTGATATTTCTGTACGAACGATCACAAACAACTGCACCATTTTCCTCATGGTCAACGGGGTACGTCTGAAACGGAGGCCGCTTGCTTCAGTTCTGCCCATCTTCTGAGCTGTTATCTCTACTTGACCCAGATGGAGTTTCCAACTTCAATGCAGCAACTTTTAAGCTTTTACTTCACATTGCAGCAATTAATCCATCCATTCATTGTCTATACCGCTAATCCATGTAGGGTTTACGCTGGACTGGGGTCTGTCTCCAGCAGTCCATTTCTGAGTGCAGTGCTGGTAAAAACATTGTTAAAGGGTTAATAAAGGAGCCATGTTGTAATGACTTCCTGAAGGAGGAGTTTCAGAAACTCCTCCTTTCTGAAAAGGAGACAAACACATTTCAAGGTGTTAAATTAGGAAGTAAATTTCTTATAAATCATATTTGATGTATAAAGCATTTTTATAACAACTGAAGTTAACATAGTGTTTTGGTTGTGCTATAAAACTGCACTACATCTCTACACATTTGTTTTTCTCCTTTAAGAAAACAAACAAATGTGAAAAAAAATACCTATAGAGAAAATTCCTACAGAACTGAGCTGATTCAAGACTGAACTTTATCACCAGTTCTAATGTCTCTGTCTCTGAAATTCAAACATTAACTTGTTTTGCATGTCTGTTTAGAATCTGAGGTTAAAAGATAGAAGAAATTATCATTTTTCAATCAGTACCACCATAGAACAAGATGAGAGAATATCTAAGTTTGGCCAAAAGGCTGTTTTTCTGAGGTTGGGAGGATGTTGGTTCTGTGGTACACCATGGACATCTTGGTGGTTCATGTAGCAGTCTGTATTACAGCAGACTTGAAGAAGCTTCTGACTAAAGACACTCTGTCTAAGAAGAAGATTGTTAGGGTCCTTTTTTTAAAGATATTTTGTGAAATCCAGAAAATTATAAATAGTCGAACAATTCTTACTCAAGGTCTAACACAGAGCACTAAGGTTGTCTGTACAGGAATTGCCAGAAATATTTTCATTCTAAGAGTTTACTGAGCCTAAAAAAATTATCATGTTCAAATAAGAACATTATTTGAGATGTACTGACTGGCATCTATTGGTCCAGGGTTTACCTCACAACCCCTGACCCCACCTCGACCCTGCATGGACAAGTGGCTATAAGCGATGGGTGGATGGAAAGATGATTTGCACCTAAATAAGCTGTTTTATTTATTGTGTTTCTTAGTGATAGACTCCATTTGGTTTGGTAATCTTAGACCAATAATAAAAGATTGTTAAGTTCAGTCTAGTGTCATATTGAAGACCTGCTGCTGGGCTTATTAATGAAAGACAGACTTGTTAGCATCCATGTTGCCTCTTTTTGGAAAAGTTAATTTCGATTAACATGATTTAAACATGATTTAAAATATGAGTCCTGAAAAATGTTCTTTCTTTCCAGAAAAATTTTTTCCTTTTAGAGATGAAGAATGGCTTCCTGCGCCTAACATACGACTTTAGCTTCAGTAATGGACCTAAACTTCTGGAGAATAACTCACCTAAGTTTCAAATAAACGATGCAAAATACCATGAGGTAGATCATCCTCTTATTTTATTTTTTTTTAATAATGTTCCTGTGATCCAAAAATATTGTTACAACTGTCTTTGTTTAACAGGTGTCAGTGATCTACCATATGTTAAAGAAAGTTATTCTACTGGTGGACAAGACCCTTGTTAAAACTGTCGAGAATCCCCAAACCCCCCTGCCTTTCTCAGATATCTACATCGGTGGAGCTCCCTCCAGCGTCCTCAAATCCAGGTGAGTCGCTAAGTAGACCTGCATCCAAAGAAATACTGTCGATAAGAAGTTGAACATCTGTAGTTTCACAAAGGAAATGGTTTGACAAGATGTATCCACACAGGCCGGAGCTGTCTTCTGTGGTTGGCCTGAAGGGTTGTGTCAAAGGATTCCTGTTCCAGAAAAAAGACTTTAACCTGCTGGAGGAGCCTGGTACTGTTGGGATCAGCAGCGGCTGCCCTGAGGAGTTGGTTGTAAGAGCCCATTTACCAACTCACACTCCTACCCTCGATGGACAGAGTGCTTATCTCTGGCAGTAATCCGAAGCACATTTAAGCCAGGGACTAAGACAGTGTTTTTCAAAGTGGGCCGTATGAGGGTCTCAGAAAGCTGGAGCGAAGTTGAGAAAAATTAAAATTACAAAAAATAATAATAATTTAATGCATTTTTGAGTGTATTTTGTATAATAAACTATAGTCTGTTTTTCAATCAATATTACACAACATAAGTTAAAAGGCCATGCTCATCTTTCTGATTGGCTGCCAGTCAAATTTATCAAGCTATTTTGCTCCTCAAGCTAGCAAAGCAAGTTCAAAATGGCCACGTTTCCCCCAAGAAAAAGCCAATTGCCAATTAAAATCAGAAGGCATGAGGCAGCATTTTTGATAAACAAATTTAAAGATTATTAAACAGTGAATAAAAGTGTGAAGAAAAAACAAAAACTAGAACGTGAGGTTTCTTGACATGTTTTGTTGCATTGTCTGTGGGTGTGCAAGTGGGTTCTTTTAGAAGCTAATGTTTACTTTTTTGGCATCCCTGGTAACGATGTAAAATTAGCCCTAAAATAAATCAAAAAAAATTTTAAGTAGTTTATTCACACACTGAAAATTCAGACAAAAAACTCAACTTCTAATTCAAGTACATTTATTCAGAGAGACAAAAAGTGATCTGACAATAAAACAAGATAATTTATCACAAAAACATTGGTGCCACTTTTACTGGCCCTGATGTTAAAGGGGCAGTATTATGTATTTTCCAAGGACAAAGTGCCATTTTAGGGTACAATAAAGTAACTGCAGCTGTTTCTATTACAAAAATGCATAAAGCTTTTCCAGTATTCTGCTAATTCAAAAAAAAGGATTTGCAATTGTGGTGTTTCCATTAAATAAGAAACACGATTAAAATCACATATGAATAAGTTTGTACATACAATAAGACATTAAAAAACTTGCTGTGCCAACCTTCTACCACCACTTCCTGTTGTCTTCTTTGTCTTTTCCACCAGTAGTAACATCCTGTTGTTGATCACATGACTCACACATGAAAAGTTTCAATTGCAGTTTTGCGAAATACACTAACTTCGATACGGAAAAAAAACAACACCTTATCCTGCCAACCAAAAAGTTTTATTTAAAACTGAGAGTTTTTTCCAAATTGGTGTGTTTCCGTTAAGCTAATTTATTTTTGGAAATCTAGTTTAGAAATTATAAGGTCAATGGAAATGCAGCTTGTGTTACCTTCAGCTGCAATGAAAAAGCTGTACATATTGAAAACAACTTAAGAGAAATTTGACTTTTTGACTTGAAATTGCCTTCTGTCTCGTTAAGAAGCTGCTACTCTTTCTAACACTCTCCCTTTAGCATGTCATCTCAACAATTCGTCTTTATGATGCCGTTAACAATCATTCTTAGGATTGAGAAGTAGCTCATAAGAGCAGTTCCACCAGGTGTTTGCTAATTGGAGGAGCTGAGTGGGGGAGGCGCGGTCAGAGTCACATAAGCGATTTCTAAATAGCCTCTAAATGTTCTAAGAAATGAAGGGTTTCTGAAACTGCAGTGTGTGTTTCTGTGCCAGATGTCCCGTGAAGCTTCGTTCAGTGGCCACAGCTACCTGGGATCCACCGCAAAAATTTCACCCTTCGACAACTTCGAAGGAGGGCTCAACTTCAGAACGCTGCAGCCCAGTGGACTGCTGTTCTACCACGCTCAAGGGGTAAGAACACCTTACACACACATTCCACAAATTTCTACATTTCCATGTCACATTTTTGTCTCATTTTCTCACATCCTTAAAATTCTGTGAAAGTGACATTTCCTTTCAAAGTAATGATCAATTTGAGTTTTATAACCCGTGTAATCCTGGGAACAGGTTGTCCATGGTAGAAAAACACTGCAAAATACTATAAAGTTGTTCAAATGTTGTTGAATGATTTTTTTTAATGCATCACATCTGATGAGTATTAAAGAAACAAGTTCTGCTGCCTGACTAACTGGAAGACATTCCTCCTCAGTCTGATGAGTTTAGCATCGCCCTGGAGAACGGAGCGGTCACACTGAACCACAGAGGGTCAAAGGTCAAATTACAGAAGAAGCAATACAACGATGGAAGGACACACTTCTTACTGGCTTCAGTGAACAAGCAGAGGTAGGAGGTTTCAAATGATGTTTTTATTTATTAGGGGAAGGATGGCTGGGATGAAAGAAAGACCACTGGGTTACCATGACGAACCCAAACAGAACAGCTAGAGGAAAGCTGCCTCGTGCTGAAAACATAAATCAAACATATCTTTAAGCTTTTTGGTGTTTTTCTATTGTGATCACTTTTCAAGATGGTCTTTGAGATTTTCAGGAATGCTGGAGGAGATTCTCTGAAAACAATGAAAGAATATGAAAACCTAAACATTTGTCAGCATATTAATATTCTGATATCTAACATTAATTTCAGTTTAATGCAGCTATAATTACATTTTCTTGTTTATGTTTTTTCCTCATTTTTCAATTTCTCATACTGTTTGTTTCAATTTCTCATACTGGCTGTTTGTTAAATTTAGTTTAACAAACAGCCAGTCAGAGCCAGAAAGAGAGTCTTTGAACTGTCAATCAACCTCATGTACTCACTGCTAAAATGTGTTAATGGTGGAGAAACAACTTACCGCTACAGGAAAACTGTTTATCCAGTGTCATATGTGGCCACCATAATTAGCCTGAGCATTCACAAGAGGCTATGCTACTTACAGGGTAGCAGAGAGCATGAGGTGGAGTACCTCCTGACTCTGACTCTGATTGATTGTTTCTAGTTAGCACCGGGATAAGGCAGAGGAGCTCCATTTTTTCACAGATTTGTCTCATATTAAGCTGTCACACCATGGTGACAATTTCAACACTATGTAAAAAATTAAAGTTAAATACTGCAGCATTGAAGCAAAAGTTTCTAACTACCTCATTCTGCTTCACCTCAGGAATTTACTGCTAGTGGACGACAAAGACAAAAAGGAGTTAAAGCGATCACCACCAACTGCAAAGTCCTCCTCTGATTCTCCCATAAAGACCTTTTACTATGGAGGCTCTCCAAGCAGCAGCTTAAAGAACTTCACTGGTTGCATCAGCCATGCGTACATCAGCAGGTAAGTCTCCACCACGCTGTGAACACACCTTCCATCTGGCTCCACAGGCCTCCTTCTGTTCTATACTAAGGACCATGAGAATGAAGAGTTTTTGCTGTATTCTAATGCAATTTGTATTCTTTTCCTGTCACTCTGTGTCTGTAGACAAGACCGAGACATTGAGGGTGAGGACTTCCAGAAGTACACCGAGAAGGTGAATGTTTCCCTGGAGAACTGTCCAATACAGCGACCTCCCGCTGCACTGATGTCTCACCACAGGGGGTCTTCTAAAGCCAAACAGAGCCTGTCTCAAAAGGTAACACAAACACAGCGGGTCGGTTAGGTCATGTCTGCTCCGCATCTTCTGCTCAGTCAGCTGCCTAGACCAATGAGAGCAGGTTCTCTGCAGACTCAAAAAAGCTCATTTCTACAGCGCAAAATATGATTGGTTAGTTCCAGCAGAAATCTTACAGAATCTGGCAGAAATATGTCATCTCTGGTGACTGGATCAAAAAGTTGAACAAGAAAATAAGAAATCATAGGTTCAATCCTTTGTGTCAGGGCCTGTTTAAGTAACATTATGTTTTGAATTATAATTTTAGTTTTATTTCTTCATTATTTGTTTTAACTAATTATGTCAATTTAACATTACTTCAGTAACCAAAACTGATTTTGTACCAAAGCATCAACCTTTAGCCTTCCCTCTTCATAGACATCTCTAAAAAATCACTACTATCAGTTATTAAAACAGTGTGATCTACATTGATGCTCATATTTTGGAATGTAATATGATTTGTCATATCAGTACCAGCTGTTCTAATACCGGCTGGTACTGATACCATGCAGATAATATCGTGCATCCCTACTAACAAGTTTTCTGATACTCCAGGTTACAACAGCAAGCTCGTGAAACCAAATAAATAAATGAAAGCCTGTTGTCAGAGATGTCAGGTAGCAATGTTTTAAACAAAGAAAATAGTCCAACGAAAGACATTAATTTCATCCAATCAGACATGGTCCTTCCAAAATGCCATGCTCGTCCAATTGTGTTACACTTGATTTTGTTCGTTCAATCAGGTGTTGCCTTTATCCTTGCTTCATCTGCGGACATATCTACTTGAGATCATTGGGAATCTATTCCTGCCCATAGTGAACCCTAGAAGGATCAATTCTTACCCAACAATGCTTTTCACAGGTTGCCAGAGATAAGTCCAGTCATCTTCCAGAACTCCCCAGCTCTAATCTGGAGTCATCAGAGCCAAACAGTCATCAGAGCCAGTCTTGCCACCTCTCCCCCAGACCTAGATCAACACGCCAAGCCTTCCACTATGGTGGCGTTGCCAACAGCAGGCAGCACTACGAGGGAATCCCTGACTCTCTGTCTGAAAGGTTTGTCAGGCCCACAACCTGCTCGTAGTAAGCCAGGTGTCTGCTCAAAGCTTGCTGTGTACATGCATGCTTTTGTTTCTACATCCATAATGGGATCCATGTTTCGTCTTCCAGGTGCCACTTGTCTCTGTCCCTGAAGATGGAGTCACCTTTTGGCCTCATCTTTTATGCATCAGATGTCCAAGAGGACAACTTTATGGCTCTGTTTGTGGCCGATGGAAAACTCGTGTTTAGTTTCAGTGTGGGAGACCAGAAAGTTCAAATTAGGAGTGAAGAGAAATATGATGACGGCGCATGGCACAGTGTAAGTTCACAGTGCGAGTTTTTCTTGTATGTTGGCGGCATATGTTCTCTTGTGTTTCAAACTGATAACTTGTTTTTTTTTTTGCTTCAGATTGTTTGTGTTCGTGATGGGAGCATGGGGCGACTAACTATTGACAGGCTGACAGAGTTTGAGGACGTAGCTCAGGCAAACAACGTCGCCTGGCGTGTCAGCGACTCCCTCTTTGTTGGAGGAGTTCCACCTGGAAAAGCACAAAGGAATATTCAGGTACGAGTTACAGTGTACGCTGGTATTCAGTGGAAATGGGGACCAGAACTGCCTGCAAGTAGCTAACACTTGAGGACCCCTCTCAAAATTGCTTTTAACTTCCTATTTTAACTGTTCAAATGTCAAATATCACTCAATGTGCATTAATAAGCACAGTGCAAAACATCTTACCGCTAATGCAGAAGCTAACATCTACAGTCTTATCCCCACTGTTGGGGACACAGCCAGTCAGCACAAAGGAAAATAAATGGTGCCTCTGAATTGGCTGTTTTGCAAATGTCAGCCTATAACATGTCAAGTAAAATTGGACCTACATATTTCAGCTCCGCAAATAGCATTTTATTTTGAATATTTTTCACAAATAAGTTGGACTTACTGAAACATCCAGACAAAAGTCCATACCTGAACCCAACTGAAATCTGTCGCAAGGCTTGAAAGTTGCTGTTGAGATAATCTCCAGCCAATCGAACAGAGGTTGAGCTATTTTATGAAGAATTTGCATATTTATAACTATATGTGTAGAACTTCACAGGACTTGCAGCTGAAATGCATCAGAAAGGTGGTTCTACAAAGTACATTCTCAGGGGGGAGAAATACAAATGCATGCCACACTTTTCAGATTTATTTTGTTAGTTGATCATGTATTATCCTTGTCCTATTTCTATTCACTACCTCTAGTTATTTGAATAAAATCCTTTTAAAACAAATCAATTTTTGCAGTTAAAATATCAAAAACTGTGAAAATATTCATAAATTATGGATAATTTTCCACTGTAAAGTAACTATAGTTATACACCTAAGTTAACATTAGCAAATAGTTAGGAATATCACTTTGAGCTTTTTGCTAAACAGAATCAAGTAATGATCAGTTTCTGTGCAGCCACATTGAGACGATGGATAGTAAAAGAAAAACTTCATACGTTGCTCCTTCTGTCCTCTCCACTTTCCTGCCCGGGAAATGGACATCAGTATTGGCAGAACATCTTCTGGAGCTGGAGGAAAGAGAGAAAACTTACTGGAAGATTCCTTTCTTGTTGTGTGCTTAACATGAACTTTTTAGTAGCTTGTGTCTCTGTTTTGGAAATAAAGGTCCAGTGTGTTTGTATTTCCTGCAGAGAAACTCGGCTTACAGCTTCACTGGCTGTTTGAAGAACCTTCAGCTTGATGGACAAAGGCTGTCCTCTGTGGCTGAGAGTTTCGGGGTCGGTCCATGCTTTGAAGGACTCTCTGAGGATGGAACGTACTTCTCAGAGGAGGGAGGATATGTGGTTTTGGGTATGTTGTTTCAAAAATGCAGTTTCCCTATGTATACAGTTGAAACCAGAATTTTACAAAGAGAAAATAAAATGTCACATACAACTTTTTTTGTCTCACTGTCTGAAGTTAAATCAGATCAAACTTGGTTGGTACCCAATGGAACTTCAGTTACCAATCCAATCCAAGCCCGACCTAGCAAGTCCAACCTTTGCCAAAGCTCCACCCACTACTTGCACTCTCCTCCCATCAGCCTATCCGAGTGCTATAGTTAAAGCCGCTTAAAAATATATTGTTTTTTTTTTTTTACATATTTGTAAAAACCATCACTGTCTTCATAGTATGAGTGTAAAAACACTCAAGCTTCTCTGACTTCTCTCTGTGGATCTACTGCTTTCTCCAGAAATACACCACTTGGTCAGAAACAACCAATCAGAGCCAGGAATAGGGTCTTATCACTGTCAATCACTCTTGTGTACATGCTGCTCACACCCTCCACCTTGCTCTCTGCTATGCTACAGCTGGTTTCCAACAGCTAGTTTCCTGTGAATGCTCAGGCTAGTTAGCATGGCCACCGATTATGACGGGTCAAAAGTTAAGTTGTTCCTCCACCAGGAACAACTATAGTTTGCACAGCTGTAGCAAACTGGCAATCTTGAGCAGCGCGTACATGAGGATGCTTGACAGCGCTAAGACCCTCCACCTGGCTCTGATTGGTTGTTTCTGACTGAGCTGTGTATTTCTGCAGATGGCAGTAGGACCAGAGAGGTGCTTGAGGCAATGGAACTTGATTTCTTTTCACAATTTATCTGACAGTGACAGTCAACATAGTGTCATTTTTAACAAATATATATACGTATATAAAAAACTATTATTATAAAAGTTTCCTTGCAGCTTTAAACACAGCCTAATATGATGTTATAGATCTATTTAGATGCTACCTAGATGCTGATTTTGTTCATTTATCCTCCACATTTTAACCACCTGATATTTTCTAATATGCAGAACATTATTTCAGCTGACCATCTGTTATGTTGCTAGTTCATCAGGTCATAAGTTCCCCTGTGTCTCTCAGACCGGTGTGCAATGGAAAAATATGTAGCTAGGTAAAATGACCTCATCTCTTTAGCAGCTGCAGGCAACTTGTTTCAGTAGAAGAGGGAGGTGGGGACTGCTGACAGGGAAAACGTTGCTTTGATCACATCTCCATCTCTGCCTGACCGATATAACACATGCTGAACATCCAGAGTTATGGGCCTGTGTGGTGAAAAGATAAGATTAGGAACAGATATCCAAAACATCTGTTACATGTTTCTGTGATTCTTCCTTCCTTCAGATGAATCCTTTGAGCTGGGACTGAGGTTCGAGTTAACAATGGAGGTGCGCCCTCGTGTGGCCTCAGCTGTGCTACTGCATGTGCGCACGGCAGGGGGTTATTTCATAATGTACATCCATCAAGGAGCGGTGAGTCTTAGCAGGCATAACGAGAATAGGACAGACTCTTTCTGACCAGTCAGTCAAACTATTTCCTTTTTCTCCTCCCAGGTGGTTGTTGTTGTTCATGATGGGAAACATGAGTTCTCTACGAAGGTGTCACCGAGACACGGTGTGTGTGACGGCTCCTGGCACAGAATAACAGGTCAGAATCACACAACAGGGCAGCACGGTTAAAATGGATGATCTGGGTAACGGTACTATTCACGGCCCTTTGCAATTTCACAAATTATTACTATGCAAGCATGAACTTCAAAAGTATTTTGTTGACTAACTGTCCAATGAGGTGGAAAAAGAATCATGCATGGTTTCATATTTTATCTTTTTAGGAAACAAAATGTGCAATTGTATTCAATGCTGTTTACTCCAGTTCCCCTTAACTAAATACAGTTTTACCAACTGCATACACTGCAAAAGCACCAAATATTACCAAATATTTTGCTTAATTTCTAGTACATATATCTTAGTACGATTAAAATAAGTCAATACTAACTAATAACTTTTCAGCAAGATGTAGGAGCTTATTTTAAGTCAGTAATTCCTAAATGTTGATGAAAAAGTAGTAGTTTCACTGGCAGATTATTTTACCTTAAACACGAGCAAAATATTTTCTTTTCAATTGAGACTTTGTGGTAAAAGTTAAAGCTTTGTGCTTACAGACAGTTTCCATCATATCTGACAGAACTCAATAACAACATTTACAACTTGTAAAAATGGCAAAATACTCAAGAGGCCACACTTTTCAGATTTTTACTCGTCATTGTTCTTTTACAGTTAAACCCAAAATTATATATACCTGGCATTTTGTGTTTCACATTTGATTAAATAATGCAGTGTCAGATAATATTTACAACCTTCTCAATAATCAGTAGAAAAATGTTTTTTAGAAGCATAGTAAACTTTCACCATCGCCCTAATTTTAGCACTCCCTACACATTCTCAGACAGAATCCAGACTCTGGCTGGGTCACTCCTAAACATTAATATTAAAGAAATAATAAGATGCATTGTTTGAGAAACTAAGATCAGTTGGAATGTTTGTATAACTGGACTGAAACTTTTTTTCCTCTTTGTAAAGTACCTTGAGCTGACATGTGTTAATAAGCGCTATATAAATAAACTGAACTGAAATTGAAATGAGAAGATCATTTTAAAACTGAATCTGTCAGGTTGTTGTTCCATTTGCTCCATTCCAGTGGAACTCTGTGTTTCTCCTACTTTCTGTACTGAATAGTTTTTCTTTTCCTAAAGTGTTTTCTGTATAAATCAACCTCTATATAAATGTAGTCCAATGATCATTGTGCCCACAGTGATCCGGGATGCCAACGTTGTCCAGCTGGATGTGGACTCTGAGATTAAACACGTTGTGGGCCCTGTGAACCGCCGCTCCACAGACACCAGGAAGCCGATATTTATCGGTGGAGCTCCAGGTGAGAAAGCACTGGCAACAGCTCCTTGGAGCAAAGTCACACATTTCCTAACCGACTTCCTGTTCTTCTCAGATGACTTCCTCCCAGACAGCGTTGCCACCAGGAAGCCCTACATGGGCTGCATGAAGAACCTGACCATCAACAAGAGCCCAGCAAGCTTCAGCAAGACGGTTTTGGTGATTGGAGCCGTCAGTGTGGGGAGCTGTCCTGGAGCATAATGCTATTTATCAGTAGCCCCATCACAGCACTGACCAAACTCATTTTAGAATTTCTTTTATTTAATAATACCCACTAAGATTGTGTTCATTCGCGCCACTGCTTGCTTCTTGGTCTAAGTCACCGTTTTTGTTTTCCACCAAGAAAATGACCAAAGCCTCCATGTCAAAGTTTAAAATCTGACGAGTAAAAACATTTTAAGATAAAATATATCCTGTGGAATTTATTTAGAATGTAGACTTCCTTTATTCACACTCACCAGTGCAGAAAACACATAAACATTGCATCATTGCAAGGTTTAGTGTCCACAATGTCTCTTTCTAGGCACATTTTTATTAACATGGTCTACCTAAAATCTTGATTTTGTCTGTACTGTTTATATCTGATAATAAACTTTCTTTTACATCCAATTAAAAGCTTATCTATTTTTTTTAGCTTATTTACATAATTAGGAGAAGGTTGGTTATTTTCTATTAAAGTACTGCTCAAATTTGTTCATTTACAAGTATAATGACATGGACACAGGGAGGAACAAACACTCTGCAGACGGATCACTTCCTGGGATCAACCATCCAAAGCAGCAACCAGCCCACAAGAGAGGTGAAGAGGAAAGTCCAGACCAGGAGGAAGGGATGGAGATGAATGGACATGAGGAGATATTTATGACAGAAGAACAGCTGAACAAGTTGCTAGTGTGATCTACTATGATTTATGAGGGCAATAAAAAATGTGAAGTGAGCTTATCTGACGGACAACCAGGTCATGTACTCTGGACAACAAATTAGAGGCAAGAGAAGAAGACGAGAGAAGGGTACGAGGGATAGAGCAGCACCTGATGGGGAAAAGAATAAAATAGCTCAGCTTGGAGCGAACAACAAATTTCTAAGGCAGATGATCCACTGCCTTAGAAAGTGGATCTAAGGCAGTGGATCGTCTTCTTCTAAAGAAGAAGATGGTTGAAAGAATGACAAGGCTGCATTTTAATTGTTATAGATTCTACCAATGAACGCATTTCTGTGATAAACAAGGTTCTAAGGACAGGCTGGGGAACCAGAAACAGCGCCCTCTACGTATATAGAGATGTGAGTTGTTTTTTTTGTGTGTGTTTTTTACGAAAAAGAATGACTGTTATAAATAATTACTGGCCAGCAATAAATTGTCCAGTTTATTTCCAATTTTGGCAGATTTCAGAGATGGAGAAATTGTCTAAACTTCTTTTTAAAAGACAGACATAATTTGTCTGTCTGTCTACCACTTGATTTGTGTAATACGTAACTCGGGCTGTGAAAAAGCTAATAGTTTAGAAAGTACATTTCGTGAACCATTGCTATGAAACGCCTGTAACCTTAAGATTCCAATTTATGTACATTATAAGTGAATAACAAAAATAACTTCCACCATTTCACATAACGGGATATCGGCTTACAGACTTACGTTTTCTACGTACGGCTGCACCGCCCATGTTGTTACTATGGCAATTACGTCATCAACACCGGACCAAACACAGTGAAGGCGCGACTTAACACAGCCTTCAAAAGTCCTGTGTACACCGCTGCTTTCTCGGTGCTGAAGCATTAACCAGTATAGCTGGTGCTGCTGTCTCTGGTTCGCTGCTCTTATGACTCAGTCAGTTGTTGTTCAAGGTAAGCTGAACTCCTGAAAAACTGTGGTTTGGTTTGGTTTGGTTTGGTTTTCTGGGAAATTGCTTTAAATGGTTTCTTATATGTCGCCAATTTAATACATAACCTCGGAAGAACGGCTGCTAGCTAAGCTGAAATGTTCTCTTCCAGTCGGGCAGTGTGGAAACCAGGTCGGTTGCAGATTCTGGGATCTGGCTCTGCGCGAGCACGCACACGTCAACAAGGTAGGCGCGCACGTACGACCCGTTCAACTGCGCTTTCAGATTTACTTAAAAGCATCAGTAGAATACATATAAGCTTCTTACCTGATCTGTTTCTTGCAAGTTATAATACAAAAATATTTCTTTTACATCAAAAGTACCATAAATAATACCATATTCTTGTTGGATTTGTATTCTTGAATATGTGTTGAATTGAAGCATTAAATACATGGGAATATTCAACTATCACAGCACTCCTTCAGGAAAAAGCCATTCACCCAAAAGCAACATAAAAAGGCAGAATACAGTTATGAAATATGTTCAGGGACAAAGCCTTAGTGGTGTCACCTGTTGTAACAAAATGTGTTGGGGCATAATGACAGTGTGGGGTGGCAGCATCACCTTGTAGGAGGAGTGTTTTGCTGCAGGAAAGACTGGTTAACTTCACAAAATAGATGGCATCATAAGGAGAGAACAATGTGAATATATTAATGCAACATCTAAAGACCTAAGCCAGGAAGTTCAATGTCTGATCTTCCAAATGGATAGTGACCTTAAGCATACAGCCAAATTAGCTAGAGTTACTAGCGGTACACCGATTTGTTGTTAAGGAGATCAATCAATCTTATTTTGATATGAGACACTGTTCCACTTAACATTGAATCAAGAATAACACCGAATGTGTTCTGTCATCATTTTATTTAAGAGTCAAAGAAAAGAATGACGGTTGAGACTTTTGGCAAATCCAAGAGAAAAGAAAGAAGTAGATACATCGCTCTTTAATATCCACCAGTTATGTACTATGGGACTTCCATCAGCTTATAACAAAAGAGACAGTCTTTTCACATGCACATGTGACCTTGCACAGAGCAGTTCAGTAAGTTCACAACAAAAACAACTTCTCAGAAGTCTTCTGTTATCAGCTTCCGTTTGCCCAGTGAATAAACCAAAGTTTTGTCACCACAATGTCCAAATAGGATTTCTGGCAGTTCATTCCTGTTCCTAGGCCTGAGGGAACAGGTGTTCCTCTCAAGGTCTGTCTGGTTTGGAGTCGTATGGTTTTACCCTTTATCTGGAGTGTAGAATCAAGAAATTATTTCAATAGAACCTTTAACAACATGAAGTAGGCTAAAAGATTTTAAAAAGTAAAACATTAGTCCATGATTTAAAGAAATTTATGAACAGATGAGAGACAGTCGTTGACACCTATCAGTGTGGAAAGGGTTACAGTAACTTCCAAGGTGTTGGGTCTTCAGTGAACTACAGAGAGCCATTATCCACTAAAGGTGAAAACATGGAAGAGTGGTGAACCTTTCCAGAAGTGACTGGTCAACCAAAATTACTCTGAGTGTATCAGCATCTCATCCAAGAGGCCAAAAGAGACTGTGACTATCTGAATAACTATGAAGTCCAGATTTAAATGTCCAAAATTGGTAGTCTCTGCCAGCAGGGCCAATAATGGTCTCAGTCAGAGGATGGCGCCAGATATTCACCAGATCATCAACAGAAGAATATGAACATATTTAATAAGAACTGTAGTGAGGAGGGATCTGCTGTTTTCCATTGTGAGTCATTTATGGCTCTCGTTTTGGAAATGGCTTATAATAAAGGCTTCTATGTTATTGTTTGGACTCATTATTGGCTCCTATTAAAGCTAAAATGGTTGTCCTTTGTAACTTCCTGCATGTTTTGGATGTTTCTCTCCTTGTACACACCTACATCCAGGGAACATGTGGAGACAAACTGAAAAGATGAATAAATCTTAAATTTGGTTATGTTAATGCTAAGACTCCTAAACACTAGCAACACTGGGGGCGCAGTCAGATACAGTTATACTCTTGCATGAACATGCTGGCTCCAAAAGGCTTGGATGGTAAAATGTGATTCGTTTTACTAACACATGAAGAATGAGGAACCGTATGTTTTTTTTTTTTAATGGTTGTAGTTGTAACCTCTTATTGACTTAAACTTTTCTGAATGTAAGCACTATAAACAATTTCAATTAATCTCTTTATTTTCTCCTTATCAATGGATTGTTTTCACTACATGCAGAGATTTAGCCTTATTCATTTTCAGCAGCACTTCTTCTTCTCCCCAGAGAATGTGATTATTGCTCTAGATCAAACAATAATTAAATATAAATTTTGGTTTTAACCTTCTCTACGATGCCGCTTAAAGTATCTGAAGTAAAGGAAATTGCAGTGAACTGTTTTCACGTTATTCTGTTAGGTAAAAATACCTTGCATCATTAATAATTCATCCTTCATACCTTTCAGTTACAGTAACACTGTACCAGGAAACAAAACTGCTGCACCTTAATGAAGTATGCAGATCAGAGCAACAACCTAAACATCTGTCTAACTTTTTTTCAAAGAGAATCCTAGAAGTTGTTTGGCCCTAAAGCTCGTCCTAACATCTTGTGTTTTCCTCCTTCCTCAGAGAGGATTGTACGACGAGGCCCTCAGCAGCTTCTTCCGTAATGTGGATCCAAGGTAATTGCACCTTAATTCACAGAAAGGTGGAGACGGAATAGCTGTAGCTATTTTGATGTTTGACACATGTTTCCAGGAAAAGTGGTGGTGGAGCGTGTTATGTTGGAGGGAGGATCCAACACCTGAAGGCTAGAGTAAGTCCTGCCCCACCCAGGTAACAATGATGTTCCTAAAATGGCACAAAAAGAAAAGAAATCCCAAACAGCATTTTACAAGATTTAAGTATTATGACATGTTTTTCAATTAATTAAATTACTATAAGAAGTGGCCCCAACATGCTCAACAAAAAGTGGAAGACAGATTAGAGAAAAGGAGGCGTTTATAAATAATTCCAGTGAGTTTGTTACCTGGTGACAAACTCACCTGTGTAAAAGGACAGAACAGAAGAGAAACGACCTTTTTGTCCGTAAGTGGGGAATTTCAGGTCCAACAGCAGCAAAGTGGCAGGAAAGTTAAAGCATGTAGATTTACACAAAATAAAATTATAAAAACAAAAACTTGTTGTAGAGTATGGAAAAAAACACCATTATTAAAAATAGCTTACTCCATCCAATTGAAAGAAAGGTTCAGCTGAGAGGTTGAGTTAATAGAGTGCACAAAAAAGCACAATATTTATACGGATGTTTTTGTATGAAAGGTTTCTAGGTAGATTTCTTCATCTCAAGCCATCGAGGAACAGATATCACACTGGGGTATCCAGTCAGTCAAAGGATACATTATTCACAGGCAACCAGCTACAACACAAAACAGGTCCATAAAGATCATTTGAATGTATAGGTAACACTACAACCACATTCACCTAAAAAAAACTGCACACAATCATACACTGAAACACTGCTTTCAATGTTTGGGAGGCAAACTGAGGCACATTGATATGTGATGGGAGAAAGCTGGAATCAAACCCACAACTTTACAATTGCAAGACTACTGTACATCTGTCTGAAGCATTTCACACTAAAACAGTGCAAAAACTTTAGCAAGTTATGACAAATCAATAAGTGATAGATGTTTTGAAACAAAAATGTGGTAGCATGTTTTGCAGCCCTTTTGAAGTTCAATAACCAGTTAAATACATTGTTAAGCACTGTCCCATGATTAAAAAAAATTACCATCAAGCACCATTTAACAAGCGCCATCTGGTACTCTAAAAGTGTCAAAACAAGTGTGGGCTGAGTGTCTAATGCTGTAATTATTCTTTTATTTGTACTGTAGAAGAAGTTGTTCAGGCCTGGCAGCTTTTCCAGAGAGACCACTGGTGAGAGGCTAGAAATAATGGACCAATGGCTCTAGACCAGTGGTCCCCAAACTACGGTCCGCGGGCCAGATGCGGCCCGCCTCCACATTTGGTCCGGCCCCCTGAACAATACCAGAGTATTTTCATATATGTGCATTTTTATTTGATAAGTTGGACTTTTGCAATAAAATGTTCCTTAGTAATGAACTTTATTTATTATTAACTATTAGTTAGTAACTATTTTATACATGCATATAATTGACCCTATCCCTTTTTTCTTATGTGGAGAACCCAGTGTTATTTGGTTATTATTTATTTCATAAATAGTGTTATTTACTGACTTTTGTTCTCTGAAGAATCCAGAAAAGGTTATTTGATTGTGCTTTCTGAAAAACAATAAATTTTTATGTTTAGCACTCTTACAATCGTCACACTTTTTCTGTTACAAACTGACCCCGGCCCCCCATCAGAGAAGGGACAAGTTATGTGGCCCTCACAGGAGAAAGTTTGGGGACCCCTGCTCTAGACTTTATTCAGTTATTTTGCATAAGGGGATGGCAAATTTAATTGAAAGAAACATTTAATTTAATTTATGATTTTGTGCCATTTTCATACATTTTTAAGTTTTATACATAAGCCATTTACCTCACATATGGTCTGTAGGGCAAGTAGGGAACAAAACTAACTTTTTATTAGTTTTCTCAATGCTGTCATATGAAACCCATTATCTCCCTACTTTAGGTTTCCTGTAAGTTATAGTAGAACTTTTGCTGATGCACTGAAAATAATCAACCAACTCCCGCTTTTTATTTTGCAAGAACACATGTATCAAAAGAAAACACCTCTTTATGTAACTTAGATGATCTTGGAGATATATTTGTGTGTTATTTTTAATAGCTTGAGAGTTCTCAAGGATAGAAACAGTCTGTCTGCTTTAGGAAGACTGTGACAAAACTTTTACTCTCTTGCTTGTGTAGTCCTCTAGCTATTCTGACGGCTCTTTGAAGAAAATTCCATAATGAAGTACAACAACATTTAATGTCCTTTTTCAATAAATAATTTTTTTTATTGAACAGAATCAACTTATTATTTATGACTAAGCACATTAATTTGAGTCATTATTATAATAACACAACCAAGTCGTTTAGTTCTTACTGTACCAGATGTTCCTGTCAAGCAGGGTCTTTTTTAGCTTTCATCTTCTAACGATAGCAGTATGCCTCAAACTATCACATGTTGTCATTTTCTGCTGTTCATATTAATCGTGTCACTCATGGAGCTCCACTATTGGGGGTTTTGCTGCCATTAGGACCATAATAAGTTGTATGCTTTTTTGGTTAGCATATCTTATACAATGCATACTTAAAAGCTTATAATTCTATGTATGCATTGAATCTTTAATACTTGTTTGGTATTGGTGCTCACTGGACAGCTAGCCATGTGTAACTTCAGATCCATCTTTTCAGAACAGAAATGAGTTATGTCTCATCTCTCAATATGTTGGAAGAGACTCATCAGTCAGTTCAAATGAATGAAGAGCAAATATGTAATGTTTCAAGAAGATCTTCCCTGTTCTTGTTTCATTACAGATGTAGTTAGTTGAAGTTGTTTCCTCCTTTGTATTCAGTTGCTTTTGGCCACAGACCACAGGCTCCAAGTTGGGTTCAAACCCTCACTACAGCTCCTGACTTGCAAGGTTCTGATCTTTGAGCTAGTTTTATCTTTCATTGCAAAGTGCACCTATCACCATTGAATTATTGTTCCATTTTTAGAATAAGTTACTCATGGAAAGTGTCTTGATCTCATTCATTGCAGTGTTCTTTGGTAGAATTGCAATTTAGCCTACTCCTTTTGGTGAAAGGGAACTCCACTCATGGGTTGTACCCTGATGTTTCACTGCACTCATGGTGTCTCTATTCTTCTCTTGACAGAAGATTTTCTATAAATGTCTCCAACAGTCAGACCATTCAGAGAAAATGCCTTATTGTTTTGTCCATTCTGTTAATTTCTTGTGAATTTTGCCCCGTCCTTCATGTTTTTGTTAGGCGGAAGGCTGCTTTGTCTTCTTTTCAATGAACTGTTGCAATTATTCCTAATTACCTAACAATGTTGGCACGCTTATGTCACGCCATGTCAGCACCCACTGTACTGGGCATGTTTTAAAACAAAAATATATTATTCTAACTGTTTACACTATTTATAGTTAGGATAATAAAATTATTTATAGCTTGCAACTTCTGTATGCGACTTTGCAGCATCGGCTGTAGATGTTAGAGGTGTTGTTTGTAGGATGGCTTCTCTTCTTCTGACATTGCCTCCTGTTCAGCTTGCTGCACTTCTGATGACTTCAGCCACATGTTCATTTTTCCTTTGCAACATGGTTTTCACATGTGATTTTTATATGTGAAATTTATGGGATTTTCGTGTAAGGGTGACCAAACAGCTGGAGAATAGGCCTGAAACCATAGATTGAATTAATCACGATAAATTGATTTATTGAAATCAAATTTACTAAGAGTCATTAAATGGAGCATGCAGACTCAGAAAAAGGCAATTTGCTAAAACAAAAATATCCTGAGAAGTGATGATGCTAAAATGGTTCAAAAATATCCAAGTACAATACAATATTTTTATTATTTAAAAATGTGTAAATTTTTTGTGTTTAATATGATTCTAAGATTGTACATTACAGCCCTTAGTGGTTGAATGAAAAACTTACAGAATCTACCAATTTTTATCTGATTAATCATCAGAATGACATATAAAATGTTGGTTAGTTGTAACCTCTATTTTTTTTGTCTTGCCCGGTTCTGAAAAGTTACATATAAAACAACCACCACATATTTCATTCTGGCTAAAGATATCACAAACAACCACACTGTGGATTTTCAATTATTTTGGTTTCACATTTTTACATTTGGCTTTATAAAACAGGAAGACATGGTTGTTTTATTTTTCAATTGTGCTTTGAAATGTAAAAACCAAGAAACTCTAAAGCCTACAGCCATTAAAATCCAACACTAAACCATTTTAGTTTACATTTTGTGAAGGAGGAAGTTACGCTCGGGGTCTTCTTCAGAGGTTTTCTGTTTCCTTCAGTGGTTCTTGGTGTAGCACCACCACAGGCGAGAGGAGGAACAGGTTTTTCAAAGGGTTTGGTTTATTTGAGACAATGCAGTGTGAAAGCAAACCACAGCAGCTGAAAACACAAGAACATTGGAATCTTGGTCATCAATCAATTAATCAATCAAGTTTTTTTTGTATAGCATATTTTAGCGACGAGGCAGTTCAACATGCTTAACATTATAAAAATACAAAGTCACAGAACACAGTCAACAATTGAAGCATTACATTTTGTCAAGTGCCACTGATACATATCAGAATGTTTAAAAATGTTAATAATGTTTCAAAAGCAACTCTAAGCAGGTGATTTTTTTTTTAGTCTAGATTTAAAGGAACTCAGTGTTTTGACTGTTTTGCAGTTTTCTGAAAGTTTGTTCCAGACTTGTGGTGTGTAGAAGCTGAATGCTGCTTCTCAATGTTTGGTTCTGGTTCTGGGGAGTCTACTGGACAATAAGTATCAGTTAAAACTTAGCTATGAGTTGCCTGCAGTGACTGAAGGAAAGTGCCCGTGTGTGATAGTATTAAGGCGTCCACATTCTCAGAGATTTGCCACATTCTCAGGCGGTCTTGATCGACATGGAGGAGGGCGTGGTCCACGGGATCCTGCAGGGCCCACTGAGGGAAGTGTTTGACAGCGCTCAGCTCCTCACGGACGTTTCGGGTTCAGGCAACAACTGGTGAGAGACAGACACGCCACAGGAGTTCCGTCAGGGTGGAGCAACTGTGGCGCACCATCATTCTTATCATGCTAAAGCTATTTTACAACCACTCACACATTCTGTTACGACACACTGATTTCTCAAGGCGCTGTGCTCAGGGGTAGTTTGGTGGTTGTTGTTTTGGTTCAAGGAAGTGAAACATTTTGCTAAAACAGAATTTTATGATACTTTTTGAAAGGACAACTACATTATAACACCAAACTAATCTGTAATTTCATTTTACAAACCATCGTCTATATCCGTTTATCCTTGCAGGGTCATGTAGGGGCTGGTGTCTATCTTCAGGGTGAAAGGGTAGTATACCCTGGAGAGGTCGTCAGTCCATCACAGGGCAACACAGAAACACTTAAGACCGACAATACACACACGCACACACACTGTAAGTCTTTCTATCTTCACAGGGACTTTGCATTGAGTTCCATTGGTTTTTCATTCATTTCTACAGCCTACCCTGACTCCGATTTTTACCCTCAACATAGCCATTGCTAGTACACACATAACCCTAAGTCTGACATGAACTCAATTCACACCTTAATCCTAAACCTGACCCCTAACCAAAAAAAAAACCCTCTTAGGGGACCTTTTGTAGTCCCCAAGTAGTATTTGTTAACAAAATGGTCCTTACCCTGGATGAAATACAAGGCCACACACATTCTGTTACTTGTAGTAAAAGACTAAAGTGATTCAATTATGGAACGTGTGAAAATGTTCTCTGCATGTGTTCTGCCGCGTGACAGTTACTGTTAAAAACAAAAGAAAAGATGCACTTGAACCAGAGCTGCTAGTGACTCACTGAGAAAAGAATTTGAGGCATATTAAAGGGGAGTTCCCACAAGACACCCAAAACCTCTTTAATGTCTTATTCTTCTAGAACAATTGGCCTGTTTAACCTGTAGCTGTACACTGGGAAGAAGCTCATCCTGTAATCTTAATCTCTGTATCTCGTGTCAAAGCGCACGCTAATATCTTGGCTGTCATTCATTCCGCTTCCAGGGGGCAGGCTCGAGAAAATCCGGTGAAAACAATTATGAAAAGTGTAACACTCAGTGTCACATAATCTCCTTAACACAGCAACAGTTTCACTGCCTTGGAAAAACAATTTACATTTCACATTTTGTCAGGTTTTTATTAGGAACGCACCTATCTGAAAATTTTGGCCAATACTAATGTCTGTTGTTAATTTTGCTCTTATGTCTGATAACCAATATTTAATTGTTTCGTGTATATTTCCCTGCCCACTGCTTACACTGCTTCTCAGCTCCTGTTAAATCCTCTGCAATTCTGTGCTGAAGCATGAACTCTGCCACATGCCCAAACAAAACAAAATGTAAATTCAACTGTTTTTATCTTCACATCATCTTCTAATGTTATCCCCTCATCCAAAACATACCTGGAGTGTTGCCTTGATTTTTTTCATGTTTGAGAAATACTTAGATCTCCATGGCAACTATTCAGCTGTGCAAAACTCCTGGGTGGACCTACCCATGCCTTTGAGGGGCAACTCCTCCTCAGAACTGTTGCTTCCAATCTTATGAACTTCTGCCTCACAGAGCAGCCCAGCCCTTAGCCTCCCCCACCCAGCTCCTTCAGACTAGCCAGCAGCAATGAGCAAACATATGGTGGAAATGCACATCTACTGTGCTCATTATAGGAGCTACTTCTCAGTGTAATGCTGGTAAAAATGTTGTTAAAGGGTCAAGAGAGGAGTGACGTTCTGATGACTTCCTGAAAGAGAAGTTTCAGAGGTTTTGAAGAGACAAATGCCCAATTTCAAGGTGTCAAATTAGGAAGTCTAATGTCTTTTGAGTCATATTTGATATGTACAGCAATTTATAATAACTGAAGTTAACTTAGTTACTTGATAATGTTATAAAATGGCACCATGTGCCTGGAAAACACATGGTGTACTGCCCCTTTAAATACAAAAATGGCACATCTGAATTCATACTGAACTCAAACTACATACAGGTGTTTGTTAATTAGGTGACTTCTGGAGGTAATCGACAACTTTGGATTTTATTTCAAGGTGTCAGACATGTATTTGCAAAAAAAAAGTAAAGAATGTATTGTATTCCATTTACTATTTCTTATTAATCAATAACCATTGGTCCCATTATATTAATCTTTATCCACTCAGGGCTGTTGGAAACCTGACGTACGGCTCGGCCTACAGGGATTCCATAGTGAACAAACTGAGAAAGGCAGCCGAACACTGTGACTGTCTCCAGTGCTTCTTCCTCATTCACTCAATGGGAGGAGGTAAGCCACACACACACTCTGACCCCCTGTTGTACAAATGAGTTAATTTACTGTTCAGAGGATCTCCATGTGTTCCTACCTTCCCTGCATTTCTTAGCTTTTCTTGGCTGATGCCTGTTTGTAGTTTTCTTTGACCTCTGACCTATCTATTCCTATGTTTATTTTCATTTCTGCATCAAAACATTCAGATGAAACTTGATATTTACACACCTTGTATATCAAGACGGTGTTTCTTTTTGTCTTTTCATTTCAGTTAGGTAGCCAGCCAGTGTGACCGAAAACACAACGCGATACTGGTCAAATTTAGAGGAAACACAAGACATAGATGAATTAAGCAGCTGCTTAAGGCTCAGACCTTCAGGGGCCCCATAAATGCTAACATTTTAACACGGACCAAAGATGTAGAATTTTAGCTTTTTTTTAAAAATTGAGAATGACAATGCTGTTAATTTTACATAATATCCAAATTTGGAAAAGAAACACATTTCAAATATGACCTTCTACAACCCATGCAGGTTTATGTCTCTTCCAGACTGCTTATGTTCCATGTCATATTCCCTCAGACCAACTAGTGACCCCAACTTACTACATTTTAAGCACACCTGTACACAGAATCAGTGTCTTCCATTGCAAC
Organism: Xiphophorus maculatus; assembly: GCF_002775205.1. Classification (NCBI taxonomy): domain Eukaryota; kingdom Metazoa; phylum Chordata; class Actinopteri; order Cyprinodontiformes; family Poeciliidae; genus Xiphophorus; species Xiphophorus maculatus. The sequence goes on along the minus strand of NC_036457.1, from coordinate 22,411,360 downwards.
TTCTCCACCCAACATGTGCCGGACCAAAGAGCTGCCTGCATATCAGGGACATGGTGGTCGATCTGCATGTGGCTGTAACTGACTACAAGATTACTAGCAAGACTCTTGGAGAGACGGTGGCAACTGTGCTTTTAAGCATTCACAAATGAAAGAAATACTGTTTATGCTCTGTCTGGAGCTCCATGCAGGATCTTGCCTCATGGGTGGATCATGTGAAAGTTGCAGGCCAAATAAGCCCACAACCAGTTGTTAAGGATCTTTAAGTTTGAGGCAAGAACATCATTACACTGTATTGGAATAAATAGTCCCTGGTAAAAATGACATTTCTACAGACTTGTCCTTATTCATTGACCTTATAACTGCACGGAGGCAGTATTACTACATACATTGTGTTAAATTTAATCCGTTTTCTGAATGTGTATGAAATGTCTCTATTAATATTAAGCTTAAACATCTTAATGATTCAGAGAAGATTTGGGAGAAATTTCTGACATTTTTGTCATCAACTCCAAGAAACTGAAAGGATGTCATAGTGTTTCTGTAACGAAAAGTGGGTCAGAATCCCAGAGACCTCTGCAAACCAGGTGAAACATCTTCACAATGTAGTCTACAACAAAACCTTTAAAACAGTGACTTTTATGTATTGTTTCATATTATGATTACATTAAACTGAAACTGCTAGAAAATTACAGATGGTTAACTTCTTTGTGAGCAAAACCAGCAGGAGATTGAATTGTTTTTTGCAATGTAATTAATAAGATGCATGCAATACTTTGTCAGAATACTTACATTCTATTGTAAAAGTTATTTTAGCAGTTTTGGTGCATTAATGTCTCAGCTTTACAAATTCTTGGACAGTTTGGATCTGATTTCAGTCAGAGTGCATTTCCTGCAGAAATCCTTATTTAGTGAATCCATCATTAAGTCACTTATAAACAACTGCAGAAAAACTGAAGACCAAATTTTTTGGCATATTCTACTTCAATTTCCAAGTATTTCATATCAACTAAATAAAAGCTTCAGGGTTTGGACCTAGTCCTGTGTGTCTTCCTCTGATGAAGTAAGAACAGTGGCTTCACAAACAGTAAAAATATATCTAACCGAGATGGCACTCCAACCTGGATAGAAGTTTTTAGTCTTTGGAAACCTTTTTTTGTACTCCTGTCAGTGACTGAAGGATGTTCCCACAGTTTCCTTTGTGCCTGTAAACTGCAGTAACTTTGACTCTGACTTTAAGGTACAGGGTCCGGTCTGGGGACCAGAGTGCTCAGCCTGCTGGAGGAGGAGTTTCCTGATGTTTGTCGCATTGTCACTGCCATGTATCCATCAGCAGAAGATGATGTCATCACTTCTCCCTATAACAGTGTCCTTGCTATGAGAGAGCTGACAGAGCATGCAGATTGTGTCCTGCCTGTTGAAAACCAGGTTTCACTTTTCTTCTTTCAGAAACTCACAGGTTACATATAAAACAAAACCCTGATTATTTTTTTTTCTTTTATGTTTTCCATTGCTTTTTTCTATTACAGTCTCTGGTGGACATCGTGAACAAGATCAGTCTCATGTCTCATAATGCAAAACCTGGATGTGTGCTAAAGAAAGAAAGCACAGTCACCTCTGGACAGGGGGGGGTCAGTCCAACAGAGAGGCCATTTGATGCCATGAATAACATAGTAGCTAACCTGCTGCTCAACATCACCAGGTATGAAGCTGCATTTAATTAATGAACATTTGGGGTTTAATCAACTTCTAAGAATACAGTTTAATGTCCCATAGACATTTAGCATAAAACGGATTATATACTGGAGATGTTATTTTTGATTTATGCTAAATGATTGTGGTTGACTTACTGAAACATCCTTTCTTTTTACAATGGTTGTATCAAACCAACTTGTAAAGTATTCAAGCTGAAAACAAACATGTTCATCTAAATTCTATTTAATCGACATTTGTTTTGCAACTAGTGATAAAAACATTTTCATATCACCCAAGATCAACTGTTATAGTTCGCAAATAAAAGTACGTTTTTGACACACTAAAAAGGAAACATAATATCTATTTATTCAAACTATGAACAAACTTGAGTTATCCAAAATTAATGGAAACTGTCATGACTGATTTTTTTTTGTGCAACTGCTTGTGCTTTTAATTTGAGCAGGAATGTCATTTACCTTAAACAGATTTGTTTGGATTGTTTCAATGAGATGAATGTTTATTATTCCTAATGTAATTTCCAGTGGAATTGGTGAAGGTTGGTTTATATTTCATATGTTAAAGTTGTTGAAATTGGGGGATTGGTGACTCACAATGGTTTCTTTTTGATTTCAGTTCTTCACGTTTTGAGGGTTCTCTCAACATGGATTTGAATGAGATCGCCATGAATCTGGTCCCCTTCCCTCGTTTACATTACCTAGTGCCCAGCCTCACGCCCCTGTACACACTGGCGGATGTCAACATTCCTACTAGAAGGTCTGCTTTCATACTGTCAGGGCAGATATTTTTACTTCCCACCCACTGAGCTCTGGGAGTTGAGCTCACATTAAGTCCTCACTGATGGCATCCATAGTGTTTATCTAGAACATGAAAAGGTAGCAGCAAGCTCAGCAACAGATGCTTCCCTCCCTGCGTTATGAAAGATAACTACAGTTAGAGTTAATATTCCAATAGACAATGGCTTGCAAAATCTTCATAACCCAAGAGGGCTGGATGCAAACGAAAGCCAAAGTTCAGGTTTTATTTGTGAAAAAAAAAACAAAAAAACCTTCAGAACTATATATTTAAAATTACGTACTACTTTGTTTGATGTGTCTGGTGAGTCCAACCAAGACTATTGGCTGCCTGAACGAAAGGTTTTCATTTTAGTAACGATGTCGGACACAGTGGAAGATAAAGCTGCAGAGGAGTTACGTTTTAAACAGAAGGTACAAAAATTAAAAGCTTGAAAGCAGGTGAGTTGCAAGGCTTTTGTCTTTTACATACCCTTGCATTTTAAATTATCTTGTAAAATGACTTTGTTTAGTAAACTGAAAAGATTTCCAGCTCCACTCTAAATTTGATTTAATGGTTTCAGCATATATAAATTAAAAGATTTTAAATTGTTTAACATTTATATGTAAGATTTCAAGGAGCTGGCAAGTTTACTTTGTAAAAGTTCAAAGAACAATATTCATAGTTAAATTGTTTTTTTTTACCATAGCAACAATCTGATGCTGTGAGTTTAATCTTTGAGTTTGAGTTATGTTTGCCCACAAATACAATTTAGTAAACTGCAATTATAACTTATTGCTTTTTAGGTTGGCCAATTAAACTACTCCCCTTCTGCCAGATTTCACTAAATCTAACACAGAAGCTGTTAGAGTTGCTGATGTTTTTAGCAGCAAGAGGGGCCCCTAAGTCAGATTCTGCTCCAGGCTTCATACAGCCATGGACCGGCGCTACATGATGAGTTAAAGCTGCTGCACTGCGCAGAGATGCGCAACAAAGGAGAGATTTAATTTAATGCTGCTAATGTGGCTTTAGTAGCTCTTCCATTTTGAGTTTTTTACAAGGGGACACAAAAACTAATTTGGTTTGGTCCAGTTTATGGGACGAGTTTCTGAGATCTCCGCGAAGCCGCACACATTAACTCTAAGTGGACAAAGCATTTGATATGGTTTGATGCTTCGTGTAACCGGAAAAATAATAATAAAATAATATAAAACCAGCGTGATGCGTGACTACGAAGAGAGCGGGAAAGCTCCTCACCGGGTTGAACCTGAATGATGAGGTTAGCCTGGTTCGTTAACCACTAACGCACTGACCAACCGGGGACACAGTACAAAATTCTTTTTTCACAAATATAAATCATTCTCACCGCTCGCTTAACGCACCTTTGAAAGCGCGACTACAAGTTATTCCTGTGGTTCACATAGAGCTACGCAACCAGAGCTAACACGGTGGGTTTTAAACTCTTACCTTGATCAGAAACTCTGGAAAGAATCATAATTCCTCACAGTGGGTTGATGTAAATATCCATACAGGTCAGCCTGTGTCCAGTTTGAGTGAAAGGAGGCGCGCGATCTGTGCTGAGGTAAACTTCAGACATCCAACTGCTGGAGCGCGCGAGGCAACGCGCAGAAGCGCCAGCGGTGTGATTGATCCGGCTTTAAATGCATAAACTACAAACATATCTTTTAGGAATAAATCTGTTCGCCAATGAAACGCTCAGCGCAACAGAGACGCTTGCAATCCGGCTTAAAAAAAAAAAGAAAGCGATTTTTTTTTTCCATCCATCCATTCTCTTACGCTTATCTGGGGTCGGGTCGCGGGGGTAGCAGCTTCAGAAGGGAGGCCCAGACTTCTCTCTCCCCAGCCACTTGTTCCAGCTCCTCCGAGGGAATCCCAAGCCGTTCGCAGGCCTGCCGAGAGACATAATCCCTCCAGAGTGTCCTGGGTCTTCCCCGGGGCCTCCTCCCGGTGGGACATGCCCGGAACACCTCACCAGGGAGGCGTCCAGGAGGCATCCTGACCAGATGCCCAAGCCTCAACTGGCTCCTCTCCACGTGAAGGAGCAGTGGCTCTACTCTGAGTCTCTCCCGGATGACTGAGCTTCTCACCCAATCTCTAAGGGAGAGCCCAGACACCCTACGGAGAAAACCCGTAGAGTGTCCCAATTTTTTTTATTTTTTTTTTATTTTCTTGAAAACATAAACAAGAAAGGCTTAGCCTGGCAGTGAGGCTCGTATAGCATGGCGGGCGCCAGGCCTATAATATACTGGGGAAACCCTGTGTATCAAATATGACTTAAAAGAGAATTACTTCCTAATTTAATTCTCTGTCTCTTTAAAACATTCTGCTCTTTCTGAAACTCCGCCTTCAGGAAGTCATTACAACATAGCTAGTCTATTAACCCTTTAACAACATTTTTACTGGTGTTGCTCTGAGAACTAGCTTCTATAATGAGCTCAGCAGACAGTTCTAAGTTCTAACAAGTGTTTGCTAATTTCTGCTGACTAGTCTGAAGGTGCTGAGTGGGGGAATCGCGGGGTCAGTCTGCTTTGTGAGGCAGAAGCTTGGTAACATGGAATCTGCAGCTTTGCAGAGGAGCTTCATCTCAAAGGTGGAGCTAGGTGTTTTGCACAGTTGCGTGGTTGCTATGGAGATTAAAGGATTTCTGAAACATGCATGAAAGAATCAAGGCAACTGTACAAAAGACTGTTAATTATTTGTTTTTCAGCCCTCTAGTTTAGGTTTTCTTCAAGGTGTTTTAGATGTAGTATTTTATTTCAGCCACTGGGTGGCTTCACGTTCATATTTGTTACATCTTGCTTATGGATCCGAGTATTGAGTGGTGTTCTCAAGGTCGACTTCGTTTAGTACCTCTTTTTATTGTGTGCGTCCATTGAATGTAAGTAATACTGTTGTTGATTTAGTTCGGTTTCGTAAATGTCTAAGAGTTGTATTTGTACTTTGTCCCGTTGAATATTATGGTCGTTTGGTGTGGTTTACTTGTATTGTTGAGAGCTAGAAGTTAGCCGTTTAGCATTAAGCTATGGGCTCTTTGCACCTGCCGCACTGACGTCACAACCGCATGCGCATATGCAGCTCTCTTTTTTCCGCTTTGAGTTACCATGACAGCTAGAAAAGACAAAGTCTTATTTCAGACGCAAATAAAACAATACTGTGAATATTGCTGTCTTCCTAATATAATGGGCTTTTAAGCTTTTCATGGATTTCCAAGCGGTCCTGAATTAAGAAGACGGTGGCTTGTAAATATTCATCACTACCAGTTAAAGCTAACACTGCACAGCAAAGTTTACAGGCTTCACTTCACTCCGGATCAACTTCTTCAGCCTAAAGCAGAAGGTTAAGGAGCCTCCTTTGTTATTTCCATGGAATCACTTCTGTATTCAGCCTGAAAGAGAGTTTATGGGAACCAGAGAGCAGACCAGAGCCAGACAGCCGAGCTACTGACCCGCCTGTACACACTGCTGTAAACACCGTCCTGCTTCACAAGAAGCATGCTAAACTAATAAAGCGAAGTAACATGGAGACCTTAAGGAACACGGCCATATTTTTCTAAAAGCAACAACTCTGAACCTGAACAGTCAGCTGAACTAGAACTCCGACACCAGAGCTGCTTTACTGTTAAACTATGGGCTCCTTGTTCCTCAGGCTTCAGAAGCAAAAAGCCTGAACCTAAAATCCCCGTTACTTGGTCTCTGACACCAACAACAATAAACCACGTAATATACTTGAAAACAAGGTAAAAACATTGTCCGCTAGAATGGATGAAAAATGTTTAGATACTTAAATAGCACATTTTTACAAGAAAAATGTCTAGCATAAGCTAAAGCTAATGTTAGCCACAAAGTTTAAAGAAAGTAAAACTCACTATAACGAGGCGAACATTTTAAAACCTTTCTCCAGCTTATTGTCGGGGCTTCGGATCGATGTTCATCATTAATCGTTATCTTGGACAAGCCCTGCAGACGCCCAGTGTAAAGAGCCTTTTTCAATAGATCGGAAAAGATTGAGCCGCTTTGCCCCAAAGGCGGAAGCTGAGGTGCAAAGAGCCCATTAAGCTCGGTTAATTAGTTGCAGCTGTTATTTGTGTTACCATTTCCAATTGAAATGCCTTATTTCTCTTGTATGTTTTATGGTGTGACACTATTATTAGCAGGGTTTATTATTATCATTTATGTATAATTATTATTTACATTCTCATAGTCAGACATTAACCAGTTATTAGTCTATAGTAATCCTTAAACACATTTATTCATTTGTGGACATTTGGTTTATTGGTGAAAGGATTTACAGGCAAATTCTCATAATTTGTATTTGTTTCTCTTTATAGGAAACCACACACACACACACACACACACCCCAACACACGCCCACCACACGTGCCTTTATATGTATGGCTGAACCTCAAGAGCTAATTAAAAGCAAGTAAAGCTCAATTCTGGACTCGGACATTCTCTTCTTTCACTAACTCACCTGAACATATATATCAGCTGTTCTAACCCTGGAGTGATTGTTTATCCATAACCAAACCAGCTTCAGTCTTCATTACAGCAACACTCCTGGTATGTTTTTGATGAAGGAATAACATGATGACATGATGTAAAGCTCAAAAAAGTATATTTTACATAATACTGCCCCTTTAATAAATAACGTTATAGAAAACCTTCCTAGTTTAACAAGACTTCACTCAGCGTCTCTTAAAGACATTTACAGTATCTAAAGAAAAGAGGCTTTAAAAATGAGTTTGTTGTTACATGGACTGACCTTTCCTAAAAACATTTTTCAGATAATCTGTATATTTTCCCTCTTGTACTCCAGATTGGATCAGATGTTCAGCGACGCCTTCAGTAAGGAGCACCAGCTGATCCGGGCCGACCCAAAGCACAGCCTCTACTTGGCCTGTGCTCTGATGGTCCGGGGCAACGTGCAGGTGTCTGACCTCCGCAGGAACATCGAGAGGTCAGAATATCAGACCTCACTCCTCCCTCTCCCCTCCATTTCCTCACCAAAACAGGCCAGGAGTTTCTTCACCCTCCCTTAGAAACTCCACCATGACCCCCATGTGTTCCTATAATACCCCCATTCAGCAGCGGCAGCACCGACTCATGACTGCCTCCCTTCTGCTGCCCTGAGCTCGTTTTCCTGACAAATCGAAGCACAGACTGGTGTCAGAGCACATATCTGTGTGAAGTTTCTATTAAAAAGAGTTGAGAGGGAAGGGAGAGGTCAGGTGTTGGCATACAAGAAGGTTCCTGCTTGGAATCTCAGCAGGGGTCTGTCTCTGGGATGTGTGTGTTCTCCTTGTTCCCATGCCAAGTATTTTTGGTCTAGTTTCTAGTGCAAATATCTTAGTGCACCTGATATAGGAGCTTGTTTCAAGTCCATATGTCCTTCACTAGCTCCATTGACAGAATGTTTCTTTTATCAAGGGAAATATCTCTTCTTATAAGTGAAATAATCTGCTTATGGTACTCTTTTTTATATTAATATTAAGGAATTATTTAATTAAAACAGGCTCCTATTGCTGAAAAGATACTTGCAAGTTAGTTTTGTCTTATTTTGAGTCTACTGATATATTTGCACCAGAAACTAGACAAAAAATACTTTGTAAGATTTTGTGTTTTTGCAGTTTGCTCCCTCCGCTGTGCAATGATACACATACTGAGTTTGTCAGCAATGCTTAAAAAACATTTGTTGACTTGTGTAGATGTGGGTGCAGAGTATCCTGTACTATAGCCCAGAGGTCCATTCAAAGAGCCACTTTTATCTCCGCTGCTACAAAATAAAACTCTCCTAGCCTGGCAAAACAAAAACAATTTTATAAATTTGTACTATGTAAAATATTTTATTTTGAAAGCCAACAAAATTAACTGAAATTGATTCTTATTTTAAAACAAACTGAATTCTCTTTTCCAAAAGGAAAAAGACTATTTTATTGGATGAGCCTTTTCTGTTGAAGTAAATGAAGAGGGATGTGGATCATAGTTTGAAGCTAGTTACTTTTAAAAGCCTGTTGTAGATATTATATGTAGACTTTATATACAGAAATTCTCTGAAAGCAGCTATTTCTTAGATTGATTAATAATTAACAGCCTTTTATTGTTCAAGTGTCCCCAGCTGATACTAGCTGGTGAATTAATCAGGCTGTCTGCACTAGTACCAGTCCTACAATCACCTGCTTCATATCTCTGCTAATTCACCCTGAGGGTGGATCACCTAGTCTTCAGTGAAATTACCACAGAGCCCAGATCTTTATCTCCACCACCAGAGCAAGTTTGAACAGGTGTGGTTTGTTTGGAAGGGTTATTCTCTCTCTGCCTCTGCTTAGGTCTGCAGGATTGTTCCTGAATTAAATAATATTTAGTGAAACTAAATGACTGAAGCCCGACTCAAACTTGAATGATTCCACACAGCAGCGACCAACCTGGCCTAGTTAAACCGCAAACCGATTTTTAAGAAGAGTGAACTGAAATTCCTCCATGAAGATCTGAGCGGCTGATTAAAGTTGAGGAGAAAGGGCCAATTAAAGCTGCTGCTGCTGCTGCTTACAGGTGGTTCTACCAGTTCCTCACTCTGTGCTGCTCTTGGTGTTTCTCCAAAATGGAAAAGCTGAGATTAAATAATGTCAGTGTGTGATTTGTTGTCTGCGTTTGCATACTGTTGTTTGAATAGTCTTTGAGATGCCCAATCACATTATGGGGTTCTGATGCAGATTCATTTTGACACATTAATAGAATAAATAGCTATAAAGTACACCGTTTGCAGCTTTCTGGTCTTTTATAAGCCTGACCTGCAGATTAGATTTTTAGTTTTGGTCTGGAAAGTCGCTAAATAGTTGGCAACAGTAGAGTGATTACTGTTAACCATGCCTGTGCAGACCTGACCTGGTGGGTTGGTCTGTCAGTCAAACCTTTCTCATAACAGCGCAAAGAGGATTGTGTCTGATTTTTAGAACCTTTTTAGATAAGATCAGTGGATAAGCTCAGGTTCACATGTAGGCACTAACCAATCACCGATCTGCTAAGATCAAGTAATTTGGGGCTGATTTGTGGGTGCAGCCCTACTAAAGGCTTTCCTCTTCAGCCTTCGCCCAAGTAAATTACAAGCCTGTTGAAACTCAGACTCAGCTGTCCACACTTCATAAATATTCCACACACTCTTACATTGGTTTTGCTTCTCAAACTTAACAATGCATGTGCACCTTCACTATCACACCTTTTCCTTCCACTCAGTTTTCCATTAATGTGCTTGGAGACAGCACTGTGTCAATACACGCTGCATTTAAAGTGCATTATTAATCCCAAAGGGAAGTTAAATCATGATCAATTTTTGGCTTACCACTCTGTGGGTAGAACTGCTGAGTCAGCGGTCTACCTCGTGATTGTGTAGATCAAAACACAAATGTATTTTTGTATTGCTCCAAATTAATATTTTAAATTTCTGAAAAACTGAATTTTGGTTTTGGTAACTTTTTGCCAATATCAATGACATTAACTAATGAATATTATTACTCATTGTTGCAATATTCATAGGACTGTTTAGAGTGCAATAATTTTTAGCCAATATATTCCAAGTGTTATGAATTAGCTTTTTATTGCATGCTAACATAATATTTAACCGCTTTGACAGAGTCTTGCAACAGCAACTTTAGCCCACAAAAGGCTAAAGGTCACAGAGTGATGGAACTTATATCATCATTGCAATATGTACCAGAATTAGCACCATGGTAAGATTTTCTAAATAGTAATATTTACTTTTTGTCAGAAACAAGCCAGATTTGCCTAGCAGGTAAGTCAACAACTGCATAAAAACTTCTACATCTACAGCATTTTAAATGTTGAAATTCTGGTGAAATTTATGTCCTTCACATTATCTTAAAACCTGTAAAAAGTTATTACTCAATAACTTCATTAATAAAACATTTTTGGATATTGTCATGTGACTTTTAGATATGAATATACAACTATTAAACTCGGCAATTAGAGTTTAAATTAATTTCCAGTTTTTGATGAAAAGTGAATCGTCCTCAGTCTGATCACCCATGTGCTCACATGACAAAAAGCAGATCTTCTCATTTTCAAATGAGTCAGTCAAATTTTTTAGATCTAAACCTCAACAGAAAACAAGATTGCTCCTCCACTGATAGGAATACTTATTGACCGCTGCATATCTGCAGAACTGTGACAACATTGTCTGTTGTTATGGAAACCATGTCATCTGATCACGACTGTCATGTCAACACTTCCTTTCAGTCATAACTCAAAAATCTCACCTGTTATCTGGACTCCACTGTGGTTGGCAGTCTGGAGAAGGTGAAGCTGGCTTCTAGTTGTTCCTGCTGTCACGGCAACTGCTTTTCCAGTACACCACTACCACTACTGGCCTGGTTTGTCCAGAAACCTTTTTTCAAAGCTAAACCATCCAACCCCTGGTCTTCACTGGGTCAAGCTTCTCTTAACCTCTAAAGAAGAGGTATCTGTGAAGCTGTTAGCAAGTTCATCCATCTGCTAACATGGTTCTATAGAACCTGTTTCGACTGGACAGGTTCTGTGTCTGAAACACAGAACCTGTCCAGATTCTGTGTTCACTACTAGTACTACTTACATTGCGACTCTTTTTCAATGCTGCAATGCTAAAAGATTTTTTCACTTCCAATACCGATACCAATAACCTGAGATTTAGTATCGGCTGATAACAAGCCGATACTGAAAAATAGCTGAATTGACTTAAAATGTGTCTTTTTTTTAAACACAGACATAAATGTACTGAATTACACATTTATGTGATAACTCTGCACCAGTACAGCACACTGACATACAGCAACAGCTTCATCAGCTTGGTCAACATGTTAAAACAACATGAGTTTCTTCAGTCAGTGCAAGTAGAATAACAGCCAATGGAAAATAAATAATAAAGAAACTGAAACTGACTAAAACAAATAAAATAATAAAGCATAGAATTAGACTGAATAGATCTGCCCTTACGGATCGGTCACATTGTCACAATACCTGATCTAGATTTTTTTCAATATCGGGAACGATACAGATATCGGATTGGTGCATTTTTAATTTCACTAATATTAAAACTGTGAACAGTCTGCATTTTTGAATCTTGATCTGTACATTCCAGGTATTTGTCAGTTTTTTTTTTTGCTTTATTAACCGACTGCTTTAAGCGAACCATGTGAGCATCAGAGCTGCAGTGGTCATCTTCTGTGTGTCTGTTCTCAGGCTGAGACCATCGCTGCCCTTCGTGTCGTGGAATCAGGAGGGCTGGAAGACGGGCCTGTGCTCCGTCCCCCCTGTAGGACACACCCACTCCCTGCTGGCGCTGGCCAACAACACCTGTGTGAAGCCCACCTTCATGGAGCTGAGAGAGCGCTTCACAAAGCTCTACAAGAAGAAGGTGATTATTGCATAAACCTTTATCGTTACACCTGTCATAGAAATGAATGTTACATTTATTTTAGGCTTTTATTCATTTATCAGTGAAATTCTGTCTAGATAGGTACAGTATGCAACTTTAATGTACAAGACATTTAAGGTTGATATGGTTTGCATCAAATCCACACTGCGTCCAACATAAACAAAGACTTTAAGACTGACAGCCCACATCTAGAAGCTATGTGTATTCTGGAGGGAATGTTTTCCAGTCAAGCAAAATAAAGACTGATCTATTTGACTCCTCCAAGCTCACATTGTGTCATGGAAACCGAAGTGAAGCTTCAGACCTAGAAACATCCAAGAAAGCAGAAAGATCTCGAACTCACCAATCGGTTTTCAGCTGTAATGTGCAGCTGATGAAGTCACGAGGTGACTCCAGTGTAGACACAGATAGTGTCTCCATGCAGATTGAACAATGAGCTTCAGCCACTTCTGCTTCTGGAGGTTTGATGTCCTTCATTGTGAGACACTTTTAAAAATTTTTATTTTATTTTCGTGGTTCCATTGAATTTATTTTCGTAATTCCAACTTGCACAATTTTAAGGTCAGTGGAAATGCAGTTTGAGCCAAGCATGGCAGAGGCAGCATGGTTCTTCTGTTTTGCTGAAAGCAGCACTGATTTCCTGTTCAACATCAGGATCTAATATGCGTTCCTTTGAACCTGCTCTTTTCCCCTAACATCCTTGTTTTGTTTTTGTTTTTTGTCTCTGCCTGTGTGTGTAGGCTCACTTACACCACTATCTGCACATAGATGGCATGGAGCAGAGCGCCTTCTCTGAGTCGCTGTCCTCTCTCAGTGCACTGATTGAGGAGTATCATCATCTGGACGCCACAAAAGCCCGACTCATACCGGACGCACCCAGACTCTCCATCGCCAGATGAAGATCCACTCGGACATTTCACAAAATCCTTCCCAATAACAACACACGCACCTTTTGTAATTTTGATATATTTAATTTATGATGTGAATAAAGTGAAATTTTCTGTTGGACTTAAAAAGAACATGTGAGGTTGAGTGTGACTTGGTCAGTATTGGCAGCGTTTTAAGGATCTGTGACTCCTATTAGCTAATCTGAACGGGTCCACAGCTGGATGTGAGGAAGGATCTCCTGATGTTCTGGTCTGAATGGATAGAAAATATCATTTTTAATTCTCTCTTTTTTTACTTTGGATTTTGCTTAAAACTACATTTCTGTGCTTATGTTTCTTCATTTTAATATTTTGCTTGTTTTTTGGGGGGTTTTAAAAATAAAATCAGAGATGTATTTTTCTCTACCAAATTTTATATTTCAAATTCATGCAAAACCAATTGTTTTGTATATTGTTTTTACTGTATAAAGAGAAAGCAAATATGTTAGGCCTACGTATTATTACAAAATTCCAAAGCGATAAAACGTTCCCCTTTGATAACGTTCATCTCTGTGGAAACTCAAGTCCAGCCTGATGCTTCACAGCTACTTCCCCATTCCTCAGTAGAAGTTACCAGGTTTTCATGTCTTCTAAAATCTCTCGATGAACGATTGCAGGTCATGTCAGTTATATCCATTATGAAGCAGTAGCTACAATTTTACTTGGTCTGGGTAATGATGTCTCTGTTTGGTTTTCTCCTGTTCTGGATGCCATGTTTAATGTGGGGATTTTTCTGAACGACGCTGCAGGGATTCACATCTTTTCTGTTGCTGTAATACTTTGTGAGGATTATGTTCAAAGCACTGTGAGCTGCTTCAAAAGGAGTTTAATCTTTTTTTAAATACATTTTTTTCATGCACATCAGCTGACAAAACCTTCACTCATATAAGGACATCTGAAACATTTATTTGGTTGAGCTTACAAATGCAAATGTCAAGATATTGCAAGACATTTTCTATACATGACATGCCCCAAAACATTCTTACTATAATTTCTTAAATAAAGAGCCTGATGAAAGGTTTAATGTCGCTCATATTGCTCATCTGAACTCCACCTGCCAGCTTATAAATCACCTGGAGACATTTTAATGCCTCTACATGTGACCGTTTCACCTGAAAAGAACAGAAACATTGTTTCAGTGAGTCATGGGTTATCAGGACCATTATTGTTCAAAAAATCCAAATATCACTTTATATCATGAATCTGATTAATGAGGCGTTTAAACCTCTTCCTGGGTTTGAGGAATCAGAATCAGAACTTCTTTTTTTTTATCCCAAAAGGAAATTTTGTTGCTAAATTCACTAAATTCTGCCTGAGATTTAGATGCATATTACATTAAATAGAAAGTAAAATTGAGAGTAAAGGAAGTTCAGAAGTTGAAACTGGGAAGCTGAAAATCAGGTCAACAAGCAGTTGGGTTCAGTCATGAAGCCACAGAGTTTTATTCATCTCCTGTTGGAGTTCCAGCTTTACATCTGCCTCTCCCTCCTATTGCACACACCTGTCTTAAAGACAGAGCTCATAAAATCTTTCAACATAACATTTTTTCCTTCATTTGATGACTGATTTCAAACATTTTTTATTTCTTTTGTTTTCGTTCTTGTAGAATTTCTTCGGGCTGATCGTCTCTGGGGCTTTTTAAAGTAACTGCAGGTCAGAAAACATGTCTCCTGGATCCGTGCACTTCTTCTGGCACACGCAGGACGAGATCCATTGCATCTTCCACTGAACGCTGGAGCCCGTTTTGCAGGTGAAGTTCACTTTGATCATGTGGGACTTGTTGGGGACACAGCAGCGTTTATCCTTGCAAACACCACAGTACGTGGGTCTGAACTTCTTGGTGCTGGTGCAGCCCGACAGGCGCAGTTTCTCTGCCTTCTTCGCCTGGAACTTTGGTCTGCACGTCTTCCCCTTTGGCACCTGGATGAAAAACTCTAGTTGGTGTCTTTATGAGTATTACAGGAGCAATATTCTTCATAAGCTACTTTCAGTAATTCAATATAAAAAGTGAAACTGGTTTTTATTGCAGAAATATTTTGTTGGTCCTACACATTAATGGTGAAAACTGCTGACTCCAGTTTTCTTGTGTTAAGATTCCTTGACATAAGACAAGCTCTTATATGTTGCCGAAAAGTTATTTGTAAGTTAGTTCAGTTTTATGTAAAGTATACTGTAATGTTTGCTCAAGAAAATTGACAAAGAAGCTTGGTAATATTTAGTGATTTTTCACTGGAGTTCTGCTAATAAGTTAACTTGAGTTTCTGATAACCCACATTTTTTATCAGAGAATGATTTATTAGTCAGAGTGGATATTTAAGTTTCCTGAGAAGATCCGTTTCAGGTTTTCATAATCTTTTAGCCATAATCAACATACATTAATCAATATAAACGTTTGATTAATTCTTCTCTAAATATGTCATGAATTTCACCTTTTAAGTTGAATTGCTGAAACACCCACACTGTTCAATGATGCTGTAACACCCTGAGATGCATCGGTGTTGGAATTTATGATGTATCGGCACCAACATCGGTATCTACCGATATCAGGCATTTTCTAACATATCGATATCAGTCAAATACATAAAGCCAATATTTATCTCCATCTTGTTTTTGTTTTTTTACTGGAGGGGGAGAGAAGGAGGTCGGTGGTGTGGTATTTGTTTGGTCATGTGTCAGTAATGCAGCAAAGGATTGTGGGGAGTCTAACTGAAGCAGTGTGAAGTCAGTGGTGTGACCGTGGAAGTAGGAATGAAACATATATAATATTGATTGTTGACCAATCAATATTGGCACTGATAAGCCAAATGTTCTTATCAGTGCACCCCAACATCGTCACAATGAAAACACACGTTAACTGAGACGAAGTCGTCACCTTGATGCTCTTCAGCAGATTTTTTTCACAAGGCCGCAGCAGACAGAGGCGCCGATCTTTCCTCATCTCACATTTTGCGTTGTCGTTGTTGACGCGGACGGAGATGCCCAGTCCGCAGGTGTTGGAGCAGGGGCTCCAGGGGGTCGTCTGGACCAGACAGCTCTTCTTCCAAGCTAAAGGAGGATCCCTGTAAGCCTTCAGTGTTATAGTTAAAGGGTGCTGTGTCACCAGCACCCTGTAGGGGGCGCTGGTCTGATTATAATTACAACAGAGATGGCAACTTAGGCTTGGGAATGTTTCTTTGTAATACAGTCAGGTGAGAAAATTAGAACATTGCAAGACGGCCATTTTTATCTTTGTAAAATATTTGGACTTGTAGGCATTTTTTCTTAACTTCGACCAGTTGAAAATAGTGAGAAGACTAATCAGTTTTAGGGCTGAAAAATTAATAATATTAACTGTGATTAATCTATAATTGTCAACTAATTTAGTAATTGAATAGTCGTTAACTGGAGTATACAGGTTGAAAAAAGGCCCTCTGCTGAAAGAATGGCTCACTCAGAGCAGTAATTACATCAAACTGTACAAAAATATATATTTTGCATTTAAGCTGCTATCCAATTATGAATCTTTTTTTAAAAGTCACCAGCTGTACACTGCGTTGATGTTAAGTCAAGCAGAAACGGCTGATCTTTTCACATGTTGATGTTAGAAGTATTTTTCTTTTTAGCTCCAAATGTTCAAGTGTTCACTAAACAAATGCTGTTACATTTTAGGCAAGACCATGATTATTATTATTATTATTATTATTATTGAAATGTTTATTTGCATTTTTGAATGTATTTCTAATATTGTACAAAATAAGCCTTAGTGGCTAAATGAAAAGTCTGCAGAATGTGCTTTTGCCTTGTTTTTGCCACGACTCTAATCATCAGAATAATTGATATAATAATTGATTACTAAAATAATCGCAAGCTGTGGCACCACCATGTCTACGTGGTTAGAGGATTATTTCTTAGCATTTTGATGGACTTTTGTGTATTTAAAGCTCAGACTTCTCGTCAATAGATACGTTGCTGAGTAGGAGATACTAGCTGCTCATGAGTCTGACAGGGGATTTAAATAGGCTCAAACTCATTTTAAATCAACCATTCTATTTTACAAAGATAACCTACAAATGGGGGACAACTTTCAACATACCCAAGTATGTTCCAAGGAGACCACAAGATGCTGAAAGCAGTTTCCAGAAGCCCTCAAATATCATTATGTCTGACTCCATCATCCAGATTTCGGGCCTGATTTCTAGTTTCTAGCTGGAAAAACTGCAGTTTTGTTTCTCTTCAGCTGGAGGAAGTTATGACTCGTCCACATATTGATTTGATCTAATTGATTTGGATGAGTTCAATCACCTGGTGACATCAGAATGTAGAACTGTGTGTCATCTGCGTATTTATGGTCACTACTCTTATTTCTTCACTCCAAAAACACAAAATCTTACCCAATATGTTTGGTTTGGTTTCTAGTGCAAATATCTTAGTTGACCTGAAATAAGACAAAACTAACGTAGAAGAAACTTTTCAAAAAGATATAGGATGTTGTTTTAAGTTAATAATTCTTGAATATTTATTAAAATAAATCTAGTTCCACTGTCAGATTATTTCACTCATAATATGTCAAAAATGTCTTGTTATAAGTGAAATAATCTGCCAATGAAACTGATCAATATTAAGGAATTATTGACTGAAAACAAATTCCTATATCTTGCTGAAAAATTACTTGTAAGTTCGTTTTGTCTTATTTCAAGTGCACTAAGATATATTAGACACAAGACTAACTGGGTAGGATTTTGTGTTTTTGCAGTGTTGTCGTAACCTGAACTAGTGGGAGAATGTAGATATTAAATAGAAGTCCCAGGATTACCATCGCTTCAGAAAACGATCAATCTTCGTCATTATGATCATTTCCTCAACGTTGGAAATCCAGCTCCAATCATCTCCAGCCTGTTCCAGGCCAGTTACTCTGAACACACACCTGTCATGTATGTGGTCTCCTGCTGGTGTTTGCCGGGGTTTGGGCCGTTGCGGAGGCCGGCCGGTCTGTTGCCCATCAGCGGCGCGGGGCCCAGCAGGCCAGCAGGCTTCTGGATGAAAGCAGGCGTGCAGCCGATGGCTCCGGCGATGCATGTGCACTTATAGAGGGGGCTGGGCTGGAAGGTTTCCCCGTTCTCATAGTGGAGCCCATTCAGGTCGCAGCCAACCGCCATCATGTCTGTTAGAGAGGGGAAATGCGTCAGGACTCCTCATGTGGTTTTGCCTTTGAGCTCAGGGCCAGTTCATTTTTCTCTTGATAAATACGATCCTTTGAAAATATGGAATGAGGTTTTCCACACTTAATGTTCTCCAGCATACACATAAAGACCAGACTGAGTTTCATTACTTATGAGGATATAAAGTTAGTCTCCAATCATTTCAGTGTTTGTTTTAACAAATTATTTAATCCTCATTTGGGATTAAAGTTTTAGAAAATGCAACTTTAGAGAATCCTCAACACACATTATGTTACGCTGTTGCATTATTTGTCAAAACTGCAGGGCGGACGCTGGTATGGGCCACTTTTCTTTCTTTTTTTTCAGCCATTTTCAACCTTTCCATACACAAGTCTAAAAAGAAAAAATATAATACTGAAAACACAAGATGAAACCAGTACAAAAATAG
The DNA here is from genome assembly GCF_002775205.1 of Xiphophorus maculatus. Lineage (NCBI taxonomy): Eukaryota > Metazoa > Chordata > Actinopteri > Cyprinodontiformes > Poeciliidae > Xiphophorus > Xiphophorus maculatus. The sequence goes on along the minus strand of NC_036457.1, from coordinate 22,392,920 downwards.
GTAAAGACTATTTAGATTCCATTGATGGCAAGAACACAAAGTGTAGGCTGAAAAAAGTGTAGCTTATTCTCCATTCACTTTGTGATGCATAAAGCATCATCACATTCTTTCCTGTATATTTTTCTAAAACATAACTGCAAAGAACTCCAGCTGAGTCTGCAGACAAACTCATGAGAGTAAACATAATCAGACCTTATTATATTTGTTTAGCAAATGACTTAAATATATATTTTTTAAAGAGTGAAAAATGTTTTAACTCGACACAACAATTATTCCCACCTGCACCCCTCAGACTGAAGAACATTTGTTTTTCATATTCATCCTGACCTTTAGTTTTTTTATTTAAAAAGTTTCTATTTTCTTGTTTGTTTTTTCACTGTCTGTACACCTGGGAAGGAGTTTATTACAGGATGTACGTTATCAATCAGTGTTGTACATAATCAACAACGCGTTGTTGAAAAAAGAAAAAGATCCTTTTACTGCATCCGGAAACACATGATATCACATTCATTCACCCAACCATCCGTCGTTTTTGCCTCTGATTCAGGGAGCGCGCTCCACACAGTTCAGTGACTCACATGTCCTTCTCCTTATCCGGTGTGAGTTACAATTCGTGTGAGTTACGAATTAGTTACTAATTAAGAATTAGTCACATAATTAGTTATGTGACTAATTCGTAATATTTTAAAGCATGCAGTGTGAGAAATATTTCATTAGTTGGATAAAAATAATTGATGCAGTTCTAATTCATACAGCTCTCTTCTGTGTTAGTTTCATACGAGTTTCTCCAGATCTCCACACTATAACTCATATATGGAAGACCATAACATTTAAGGGATTTCTTATTTACAAAATATGTTATTGTATTCGATAATGCAATAGGTGTTGACATTTTAGCTTTTACATGATCAATATGAGCCCTCCTATGCATCACCCCCAAAAATCTGATTTCAATCTGATTTTATGATGGAAACAATTAATCTGTGACTGACATGGCAGGATTAGATGAGTTTAACAGTCTGATTACACAGTAGATCTTTATCACATGCATGTGAACAACAAACATCTCTGGAATGTGTCTGATGTAAAGATAGCAGAGAGCTTCTTTGAAACTCCCCACAGAGTAATATATCTAAAAAAAAAAAATCCCCGCAGGTTTTTTTCACGCCAGCTTGTTTTTGCATTGGTTTCCAGCTGAGCTGCCCGGGGCCCAGCTCTGTTTGGGCTTCACCTGTGCTTTTCGCTCTTGACGGTTTTCATCTTGACATTCCCACAAAACCTGTGTCAGACTGTGTGTTCATGTGTATGGAAATATTCATATATAAAATACAACTAAGGGATCAACCAACACAAAGTTATATAACTGTGAAGTGGAGGACAAGTGATACTTTGTTCACTAAATTATTTACAACTTAGAATCTGAATAGTGTGGTGTGCATCTGAATTGTGATGCACAAATGATTCATTGCTTGTGAAGAACTGGAAGTGAACTTCTCATGGCTTTCTTCTTGCCAGTTATTCATAAAGGTCATATTTGGGGTGAAACTAAAAGTTATCTTAGCAGCAGAGTTTTCTTTTTTTACTGTGACTCTGCAGCTCCTTCAGTTCTTCCTGACTGATTTGCTGTGTTCTTCTGTCATTTAAGTGACTTAAAGGGACAGTATCATGTTTGCCATTTTTACAGCACAATGAAGTTATGGCTAGCTTCAGTTGTTATAAAAATACTGCATATATCAAACATGATTTAAAAGAAATTTGACTTTGTAATTTAACACTTTGAAATTGGGCCTCTCTCCGTTTAAGACAATTTCGCTCTTTCTGAAACTCCGCCTTCAGGAAGTGGAGGAGCCGTTAGAAGGCAGCGCTAGGTCCAACCAGGTGTTTTGCACAGCTGGTCGCCTTGGAGATTAAAGGATTTCTCCTGAAAGAATCAAGACAACACTCCATGTATGTTTGTGATGATGGAATAACTTTATAACCTGATGTAAAGCTCAAAAAAGTTGCTTTTTACATGATGCTGCCTCTTTTAAACAGGACAATTGATTCCACTGGAGTAAAATGGACTAAACTGAAATGTTGCATTTTCCACTTCTCTTCTTTTCCTACCACTGTGTGTTGGTCTTTGACATAAAATCCCAAGAAAACACATTGAAGTTTGTGGTTGTATTGTCACAAACAACAAGAAAAAAAACTTTGAGGAGTGAATACTTTTGGCTCTGAAGCTGTCTTGAATGTGGGAAAAACAAATGTTGCACTATTCAATCAAGAATGATCTTTCTGATGTAACTGTGTAGAGCTCTGACTAAATTAAAGGAGAGACACTTACATGCACACACTCCAACCTCATATCTAGGCTTGTCTGCTGAGAAGTCACAGTACATGCCCTTGTGTGGGTCACACACATCCCTCTCATTGCAGCGCTCCCCTATCTGCCGCGCACAGCTTTTGCAGCAGCCGCAGCCGTCAAGGACGGAGCTCACTCCCGGGGCACAGTACTTCCTCTCAGCACACTTGCAAGGCCACTGGCAGAACTGCCGCCTTTCGGCCGGCTCCCGTCCTCCTCTGGGAGCCGGCTGTTGCCCGTTCCTCTGAGCATCACTGGTGGGCTGTGTAAAGAGGGACAAAACATTCATTAAGAACTGGTTTGAGTCAGTTTTTCAACACAACACTTCCTTCAGACGTACACACTACGTGTGTGTTCACATCTTTCCGCCCTGTTGGTTTGGATCTTTTGTACAAGTGTGAATACTTGTGAATCCTGTGTGAACCAAACAACTGGACCTGAGGTGGTTTCTGTCCACTTCCAAGCAAACGCTGGTGCAGTTTGCTTCTGGTGTGAATACAAACTAACCTCAATCTGAGCCAGATTGTGGCTCAGATACTGGAGTTGACTAGGTGAAAGTTTCCTACACTGTAGTGTAGCATCTGAATCTACTACTGAGCTGATCTAATGTTGTAATATCTTTTCCAACACATTTTTATGACCTTTAACACACCTCGCTTTGATCCCATCATTCTGTCCGGGTGATTAACTAGTTTGTCAGTGAGTGTAATTAAACGTGCTAAGAGCCTCTGATCTGAAATCATCATGTGACAGAACATTTCACTGTACATCTGTAAACTCTGCTACTACATGCCTGATGCTCAGCCTGTCAGTCAGAAAGTAACACTACAAAGAGAGAGCAACTGCAGATTGCTCTGTACAGTTTATTGAAGATCCCTTGCTTTTGTTCAGTAAATCTACTGAAGGTTTAAGTTTCCACAGCAGATAGCTGCATGGCCAAGAGATTTTCAGGCCTTACATGCAAAGACTCAAAACAGGCATGGAAGCATCCATTTAGTATTTTCTTGTCTTTTTCTGGTTTTTTTGTTGTTGTTTTTTTTATTAGGAAAATTTCAAAAGTCTGGCTTTCTATATACTTTGATAGAACAATTCTTTTTCCCAGAAGATGTATTCCAGGTCTTTTGATATACAATACACTAGGATTGAAGGATTTCTTATTGTCATACCACCTTTGCTTGTTTGTGGTACACAATTCAGACTCAGGTCCCAGATTAAGAAAATTTACTACACAATAAATAAATAAATATATTATTATTATATATTATTAAATGTATTTTATGTTATTATTATTATTATTTTGCTATGCGGTGTCAATGAAAATGTTCCCTCATTGCCAAACCAAAAGCATCTGGAGAAAGGGTTTGAATTAGGGCCGGGACATAAATGCGTTCATTTTGATTAGTTAATTACATAGATCTGAACAGGTAAAAAATTTTGAAGGCAATTCATCTTATTTTTGTTCCTGTCAGAACCTTTGTATTTGAGTGTTCCTGGTACGCCTGTAAATCTGATGCACAAGCAACATCCACAAACTGAGCGATGGGTGACAGCCCAACCCCAATACTCGCACTACGCCCTCTACGAAGTGTGTACTCAGAGTGAACATAAGGGTTTCGGTGCCAGGTTACAAGTGTGCAAACATCAGAGAATCGGAAAAACATGCCTCTGTGTCGCAACCTGAAGTCCAAAATGGCAGACCAGTTGCTGTTTAGGCATCTGTACTGCCAAAAGTGGCAGCACAGCTACAACAAGCAATCGATTTTAAATGTACACTGTAGATATTTCCTGCTTTCCAAAGTCCTTTCAGGAGATATTTGGCTGCTGAAAATGTGTTTTGTTGTGACACAATGACAGAATTTAATGTTATTCACGTTATTATTTCAATACTTTACATTTGAAAACAGTTTTTTTGTGACAGCTTGCTCATATTTCCAAGATGACAACTTTTCATCACATGATGATTTTGTCAAAAGATGCACATGTACTAAAGTGTACTACAATCCAGTCCAAACGTGTCTTAAAAGCAGTTCCTCCTGCTATGATTCAGCTAATTAAACATGTGACTAAATATTCAGCTGTTAAGCCCAAAAGATCATTTTTGATTATGAATGGCTGATTTATAAACAAATCTTAATGATAACTTTGTAAGGAAGAAAGAAACTCTGACTTTACTTCTCTACCCTGAGAAGAAAATATTTGTTTAAAAAATATGAGGATATCTCTAAAGACTAATTCATTTCCCTCTAATTAGCTTGATTAAAATCTTAATCAAGTCCCAGCAGTAATGAAAATACATCCATATTGGTTATCTGGATGAAAGTTCAACACAGTCAAATCCCTTTACAGCGGTATTGAGATTTTTTTGTAATATATTATATTATATTTCTGAAACAGTCAAAGATAAAGTACGGAGCTGGATACTGCAGCTGAGTTCTCCATCCTTCCATCCAACCGGAAATATAAATTCTTCTGTTTACTTAATGATATTGTTCCAGATGGGTGTCGGACTATACGTCTGTCATTCATATTTTGCTATTATTACGGTGAATATGCAAAACTGAGACTCATGTCCGTCCTAGTCCTTGCTATTGTTCCCTCATAGTCCACTTCCTGTCAGTCTCCTTGTCTAAACAAATCAGAGACAGCATGCTGGCTGAGGTATAGCACCTCCACCAATGGTTACACCCTGCAGCATCGCCCTGACTGCTCAGAGGGTTTGGACCTGCAGCAACACAGACTGCTGCAGCAGACCGCTGACTTCTCAGCAGCTTTTCAACATTTGCGGCGCTGCGTGGTTGTGGTCCGGCATGCTGCTGCTGCTGCTGCTGCTGCTGCTGCTGCTGCTGCTGCTGCTGCTGCTGCTGCTGCTGCTGCTGCTGCTGCTGCTGCTGCTGCTGCTGCTGCTGCTGCTGCTGCTGCTGCTTGGGCTCCACTTCTGCTGTCAATTTTCCAAAGGTCACTGAGGGCTATGCCAAAAATCTGAAGCCTGTCTGCCGACTTCACTGAAAGAGCTCATTTGATGGTTGTGAAAACGGATCTCCATGAGCTTTTACTACACAGACCTTAGAAAACGGCTTTTGCCCGCTTAGTCTGTTGAAAGACTGAACCCGGTCCCTGAATACAGCCTGCATGCAAACAACATGTTAGCATGTCTATGGCTTTCTGGATGATGATCAGGTTCTGATGCTATGCAGAGCACCAAAGCGTCTTTAAGCTGATCTTTTTTCTTCAAAGATGAATGCTGAGTGACGCCCTGTATCACCCATCAGAGATCCACTCTGTCAGTGACCTGAGAGCAGAAAAAGATTTTTCTTCTTACCTGCTGAGCAAAGATGAGCACGAGAGAGCAGCAGAGAAGTGATAGCATCTCTTCAGTGTGAAGGCTGTGGTGAGCGCCAGAGGAGGACTCACAGGGCGCTGAGGGAGTCGGACAGTGAGCTTCAGGGTGGACAGACTGGGAGAGGGAGAGTGGAATGGGGTGGGGTCAGGTCGGGTCGGGCGGGGAGAGATTGGAGAGCCGACCTGTTGGGGAAGGGGACAAAGCGCCTCTCTGTCTCCTCTGCAAACACACCTTTCCTCGTTCTGCCGATCCAGAAGGGAAATATTTGTCTTCATAACTGCTGGGTGGCACCCGGGCCGTCCAGCCTGGTCCACTTGTTTATTCTATGTCTGTGGACCTCGCTCAGATTGAGCTTGGTGAAAGAGCTAAATCTGTAATCCACGTCGCAAGGCTGCACATGCATACACCCAGGAATATTTCAGCAGAGAAGAGAGAGGCCTGTTTTCAGGAGAAGGTGCTGAACAAACCTGATGTCATGAGCAAAGTTCTTCTCATTAAAGCCATTCAGTCTTTTCTGGTTTGGTCGATTTGGTGCTAAAGCCGACTTAATGTGGAATGTACTTGAAATCATATTTTCTTTGTATTCACACTGAGTAAAGAGCTCCATGTGACACGACATCAATCTGTTGAGCCAAAACGCCTTTGAAGCTTCACATGGAAGGATGCAGGAGGGAGCAGCTTCCTCTTACAGTAAAGGCCAAACACTTCACTCCTCAGAGGCCCATGCATACTCAACGCAGAGTTAATACACAGTCAATAGAGAACCAACACAGACTCCATGTAGCACATCCACTCAAAGGTCCATTTTTTCAACGCTGTGTGTGTACTCTGTCACAGTAAACCGTTTGGCAGGAAGTCATGTTCACATGGAACTGTTTTGTATCCCACTCCGTCATGATAAGGTGTAGGTTACCTTCCAGCGGGGTCACGACCCTAAGCATTAAGCTGCAGTGCTACCAAGACGGTTCAGAATAAAGTAGATTTGTTACAACAGTCAAGTCAAAGTATAGAACTGAATTCAAAATCAAATCTACTGGAAGACTTGAAAATGAATGCGTCACTTTCCCTCCACTTCACAAATTTACACTACATTGTGTTGCTCTATCGTGTAAAATCAAAATAAAACCCATTTTACATTGTGATTTTATTCCAGCAAGGCTTTGTTTAGGACATAAAAGTGAAAAGTGCAGAGAATGTTGCTCTCCCCGGGTCATTACAGCCAGGTGAGGTGAACAGGGGAGCGTAAAAATTTCTTACCACGAAATGAGAAGTCAGCGGACACACCCAGCTCCGTACTTGTTCATGTTCACCCCACAGCTGTTTTTATTGGCAGAACGAAACAACGCACCACGCTGTCACGTGTAGATTTGTCAACCAAACATGTAACCATAGCATGTTCATGTAGTAGCCTTGTTTTTTATGACACACATACCATCTCCAAAAGCTGCCGCCGACTAAAATTGTTTTATTACTGATGTGACGATTATTAGCAGTGATTGAACCTGTGATAAATCAGCCTGTCAGACACTGGTTTTGTACCGTTCACAAATTTCTGTTGATGCATAACTTCATGAAGCGTAAAGTTATGCAGAGCTAAGGATTTTCATAACTGCTGCAGTGAAACGTGACTCCTCCTCTGTGACGCCGTCACTCAGGACCGGCTGCAAACCTGCACTCACATGGCATCAGATCATCAGATCATCAGATCCCAGAGATCTGATGAGACCTTCTGGATCTCAAAGTTAGGATCAATAACACCTTCTCTCTTCTGCTGGCTTTCATGAGCTCACTTGGGAAATTATGAACTCCACCAAATTTAGGATGGTCCTAAAAGTGAATCAAAAATTATTAAATAGTTTAATGATATTAGAGTAAAACAAAATGTTATTTTATTTTGAATGCTGTATTTAGAGTAGATGAGGCTGTGGACACAAGCTGAAGTTTCAATCTGGAGAGACTCAGACGGAGATAAGAAGACAATTAGAAGAGTTTATTGACAAACAGAATTTAAAGTCTTTGGCTCTCGGGCCCCGGCTGGGGATAACGGTTATCGCCGCGTTAGCTATAGGCTTCAGATGAGCATTCCTGATGCTGTTAGGAACGTCATCCCCCAGGGCCCAGCACTGGTGGTGGAGGTTGAAGAAGGGTGCGGGCCTCAAGACCGGGCGAATGGAGCAGAAGGGGTGGTGGTGGGTTGAGCTCGGCTGGAGAGCGAAGGACACCATGAATGAAGGTCCTTATCAGCTGGGACTTGGTCGATGATCGGACGTGACGTGGCTTGGTCCGGCGTTGATAGGTCGACGATTGTGGGCTGGTCGCTTCAATTAACGGGTCCCGGTGGGGATAAAAGAGTCTTCCAGTTTGAATTTGCGCCTAGGCTTCATATCTGAAAATAAAACAATAAATACTCTCAATATTTATTGAGAGTATTTATTGTAGGATTTATTGAGATTTTCAGACTGAGACTTCATCCAGATGATCTCCTGGATACCAACATGTGTTGGTGATGATTATATCAGACGTCATCCGAAGCCTCGGCTGGAGTTTGTTTGTTTGTTTGTTTGTTTTTACCAGCAGGGACACGAGAACCTCTGGATTCAAGGCCGAAAGATAGGCTCCATAAACAACCGGAAATATAAATTCTTTTGGTCAGATTTCTGAAACTTTTCATCCACTGGGCTTTTCTCAGCTTCCCAGTGATTGGGACTTCGCATGCAGATCCGTGCTCCTGATTATAACATCCTGTCATCTGGACTTGTGAAGGGACTGAGCATATACTTTTAATATTTACACGCAGAAAAGCACAGAATGTTCCTTTAAGCCTGCTGGACCAGCCGACTTATTTATTCCAGGTCTTTTTTTTTCCTTTGTCATTTTCATCAGCTCAGAACAACATGTATGCTGGCTGTGAGGAATGAACCGTTTGGCCCCATTTTCCTTCCTCTAGTTGCTTCTTTTATGAGCAGGGACCGCTCCCACATGTTTGTGCCCACTCATCACTTCCAAACCCAACACCACATCACAACTGTTCAATGAAATGACTGAAACGCCTCGTGTTTTTTTTACAAGCAAGCAGAAATACATTTTAGAATGCACGATATCTAACACTGAAAGGTTGTTTGTGTAAGATTACTGCAGTGCAGATTGAAGACCTTATTGTCATTTGAAGTCATATTAATGAGAAGCCAGAGTTGAGCATAGAGCAGCGTTGTGTTGCCCCTCCCTACCTGCTGCTGTGCACTGGGGTTGAGCGTTGTAAACCCAAGGATGATTGGCAGCACTAAGACCCTCAGCCTCGCTCTGATTGGTTGCTTCTGACTGAGTTGTGTATTTCTGCAAATGGCAGCACGACCACAGGGAGGAGGCAGAGAAATTTTACATTTTTCATCCATTATATATCTGAGTTAATATTGTCATTACATTGTGATAGATTTAGCAAAAACATTAAGAAGCATATTTTGGTAAAAGTTAGCTCTTCCAGCTCTAGAGTGTAAACACTGATGTTCCTATGTGCTAACTGTGTTAGCCCTGCATGAGACCGTTTGTTTGAATACAAGAATTCTGGACCGGATTACCAAACATAATTCCCAGATGCTTTGAGACAGGAAGGCTGAACACGCTCAGTCAGCTGCACGCCTCATATCAGTGTTTTAGAACACAGCATTCCCATGTGCAGCTCACTTTTAGGGTCCCAAATCATTTTTGCTGATTTTAATAGCAGCTGAAAGGATGAAAGCATTTCTTCCAAACGGCCGCACTACAAGCCATGTGGAATAATCGGTATGTGAAGTCGAAGCGTCTCAATCCTGCGCGTACGTTCTCTTTGAGCTCGCGGGAACTGCCTCAGGCTCATCACACCTTTTAGATGCATAATTACTACTTTTCTGTGATCTGTCATGCTCATGCTTAAACAGGAGCGTTGGTTTCGCATTCCAGCTTTGTCAGGACGTTTCTTCTCACCTGACAGTACGGCTGAGTCTCTGTGACTGGCGTGACCCCTGGGGTCCGGGGTCAAAGTTTGCTTCAGGACATCCTGCTTGAAACCTAGTAGGGGTTTCCAGGGATACTATTAGTTTATAAATGACAGACTACTTATTCTTAAACGGGGGTTATATATTTTTTTTCTTCTTTCTTCTTTTGTTCTTTCCTTTGGTTTGTTGTTCTGTTCATGTAAAGCACTTTGAACTGCCTTGTTGCTGAAAATGTGCTATACAAATAAAATGACCTTATCTTAACTTACATTCAGATATATATTTAACATTTTAATGTTTAGAATGTTTTGTAAATATATTCACTCAATACTTTAGCTGTAAAGAAATACCCTCCTAATGTTATACAGACATGGGACAGAAACAAGGGTGATATTTTTATGTAGATCTATCAATAGATCAATAGTTTTATTGTATAGAAATCACAAAAATGAAATCAGAACCACACAATATAAATTCATAAAAGCTCCTTAACATATTAATCAGTCATAAGTTATTAATATTTCAATAAGCTTAATACTGTTATCATTTCGTCTCTGGAACAAGCTGTGATCATGTCTGTCTCATACAATCAGAACATTTATAGAGAAATCTTGAAGTGTTGCCACAGTTTCATAATTTTTTATCGTTTTAGTCTTCAAAATACCAAACTTTGCACATAATGTTCTTCTTTTTTCTCACTTATTACATCATTTTCTAATACCAGAACAGAAACATTTAGTTTATATACTATAGATCAACATTTAGCTTTTTTTCTCTCTCTCTCTCTTTGCTCTTTCCTCATGTAAAGCACTTTTAAGTGATTTGTTGCTGAAAACGTGCTATACTTGGAACATCCATCCATCCATCCATCCATCCATCAATTTTCTAACACTCTTGTCCCTGTTGGGGTCAGGAGGGTTGCTGGTGTCTATCTCCAGCTAACGTTCCAGGCGAGAGGCGGGGTCACCCTGGACAGGTCACCTGTCTGTCGCAAGGCAACACAGAGACAGACAGGACACACCACCATGCACACACACATTTCTGGAACAGATACTTTTTACTTTATTTTAGCAACTGTACTTTTAGCCACAGGTATAATGCTTCTGTTGTTGTTGTTTTCTCTTTTTGATGTTCCACTTCCTGGTTGTGTGTTTGGTTGGATAAGAGAGGGCTTACTGTCTGCTCTGTGTGTTGTGTCTGCATTTCTCCCAGTTTTAGCAGAGACTTGTAGTGAAGCTCCATTTAGAAAACTCTGATCCACATAGTTGACCTAAGATTACATTTCTAACCTGTCTGGGATTGCTGCAGGTCTATTTTTTTGGGATACTCTAGAAGGGCAGGGATCAGCTTGTCCTTTCACTCAGATTCATAACAAATATTAGTTATTCACACAGAGAGAGACACAGGAAGGAAGAGTTCAAACAGCAGAAAGCCAAATTCAGATAATTGGATGATCAGCTTCTAAAGTTAAGCAAGCTGCCATCAAAGCTGGTGTTTCTGGAGCAGGATAAACAACACATACTGCGCTCTGTGCTGTGTCTAATTATGTTAGTGCAAGCTTGGGCATATTTCAAACCCCACCAAGAATTCCACATTTCAAAATCAAGATTTGCTTCCAAAGGATGAATAGTTGCACAGTTGGACATCAAAACCTTTTAGGGCAATAAAAAAATGCATCATAAGCAATTCTTCCTCCAATACTGAGACAGTCAGAGTAACTAACACAACAAGAATGAAATGATGTGACTCAATAGCCACACAATGAGCACATTCGGCAATATATGTTACAATTATTACCTTTCTTTAGTCATAAGTGGGGAAACAAACCCATGCAGATGATGGTATTAATCACACTTAGCTCGGCCTGTGTTATTTTGAGGTGATGCCTAAAACAGTGCTTTTACATAAGACTGGTTGCAGTATGTTTGTGTAAAGTGTCATAAAAAAGCAATTGAGAATACATTATGTCCTGTGTGGACATCCTACTAATGGATTTATATTTTGAGAAGTAGTTAAACTCAGTTCTACCACTCAGTTAATTTGCGATTAGTTAATCGCAAGCTGTTCATGTGTCAACAAAATAGGCAACATTTTATATTCAGAAAGCCTTTCTGCTGCTAAAATATCTAGCATACCTTTGTTGTTAGCTCAACAACAAATATATTTATTGTTTTTAATCAGTTATTTATGTCATATACAACCATCAGATCGGTGCAGAGTGTTTTAATACACATTCGTCTTTCCAAAGTTTCAGAAACTCCTGATCATTCATGGAGCTTCTTTAGAAATGCAGTGGGCGCTGACGTTAGCATTCGTCTGTGCTGCTGCTACATGTTTAGCATTGAGATGCTATTTTAGGTTTGAATAGCTTCACCTGTAGGCTACCTCCTTTTAGCACAACTTGAACACAACAACATTCTTTTCCAGCGTTCCATCAGATCAAGTTTTGAGGTAAAAATGAAACAAGAGAAGCGAGAAGGACCTCGCTGCAGCAAACAGAAAGGGGCGGGACGGACCTTTCCGTCCGTTTGGAAATGGGACTTTTGCACTCCGGAAATGAAGGGGGCGCTATTTTCATAATCACTAGTATAAATACCTTAAAGAAGCGGGGTTGAGAGGTTCTTCTTTGATGTTCGGCACACGATCAACAATGTAAGACCCACAAAGTCAACAAAAGGTATTTTTTCCATCTTAATTTTTTTTTTCACATAGTAAATCAATACGCTTTTCTAGATTAGGTTGAAAATACAATTAACAGCTGCAAACTAGTAAAATTCGTAATTCATACAGGGGAAGGCTAATTTTAGCATGTAGCATAGCTAATTATTTTCCTGCTGGGCACCATTAGATAAAAATAGAAAAGTAGATAACATGTATAATTGAGAAATGTATTTTATGCTCAAACTTTGTTTTTTATTCTTATTATATAGATCCACGTATCTATTTGCAACATTCGGAATGGAGAGAAGATTCTTCCGTATTGCATGAACATAAATATTGCTGTTCCCTTTGCTAATACAAGGTACAGAACCATACAGCACAAACTGCTATGGTTCAACATAACGGTATGTATAACTACACTTGAAAAATAAAAAAACATTTTTTACAAGTATTTTTTACATACTTAACAGTTTTCTAGTGTTTTTCTTTTATTTTTAAAGGTTAATCTTTTTTAATATATGTTTAAAATATGTTTTGTACACCAATGTTACATTTCTGGAAAGTCTTGATATATTTTATAAACTAACAGCTGCCATCATAGGTGGATGTAGTACTGATGTAGCGCTTTCAAAGGGAGATTGTTTGCAGATAACGACGGATTTAAACAAGCATTGTTTTGTGAAAACATGTCAAGGCAACATTACTCCAACAGTGAGAAAGCTGAACAAGGCTGGGTAGAGAACAGACCATCTCCCATTGAGCTCCAGAGAGAGATCCAAAGACTTGGATCTCTTTTGGAAAAGGAGAGAGCGAGATTGTTTGACGAGACCCAAAAGCTGGAGACCACCCAAAGAGAACTGGAGGACACAAAAAATTAGTTGCAGATGCAGAAAGCCATCAAGAAGATTTTTATGAACAGGACCATAGAGTTGCAGACAGAACTACAGGCAGTAGAAAAGTTTAACAGTCCAGCGACTCTCAGCCCTGCTGTTATTGCTTCTGACATGACGAAAAAGCAACTGCAACAGCACTTACAGGTAGCTGATAATGTCAGCGAGGAAGAGTTCATGACACAGAAAAAAATAACGCCCTCCCAGAGGAGCTGGACCACATCAAGGCTGATGTCACAAAACATTTTTGTGTCTGTTACACAAAAAAAATTTTGTTCAATTTTTAGCTTCACTGCACAGTCACATTTAGATATGGAAAAAGTGTGAGTCACAAAAAAACCCCAAGCAGTTTTGAATCTGAACTCAGATCCAGAACCGCACAGCATTCTGGGAGATGTAGGCAGAGGCATGACTTTAGCAGCTCTTCCTCGCTCTCTATTTGGTTACCTAGCAACTTAGTGATTCTTTGGTTACCTAGCAACGACCTTTCGCGTAACTTGCGCAGCAACAGTTTCAGGTTTGGCCACTGTGCCTCCTAACTGGCAAAAAATTTAAAAAACAAACGTGGAGTGAAAACTGGATAAAACAGGACATTTCACGCCACCAGTTTGGTAGTATTTTGGATAATTAAAACAAAAGACTAATAAATAATTATCAATATGAACAATTATTGGCAGACTGATGTGAAATACTTATACTGCTATGAGTTTTTCAGCTATATTGTCCAGCTTACATTCAATAGAAATCTAAAAAACTCGTTTCCTTCCCTTGTGAAGTGACGTTTACATACGCCGCACTTGTTTATAGTCTGATTTAATGTCACACAGAGATGTTTCATTTTATGTAATATCGTCAAATACAATATGTCCTTGGAATTCATGCGATATAATTGAATACTGTAAGCCTTTCTTACGGTGTACATGGTACTTTCTGCTATAATGTAAGGTTTTTCTATGCATGCTATATCTCGTTGTGAAATATCTGAAGTGTTATATATATTTTTCTTTAGGACAGAAAAGCGTTACAGACCTATGATATAAACAGAAACTTTCCGTAAGTAGGAAAGAAAGAAAACATGCATCCAAGTTATTTGGACTATTTCTGAGTTATGATGGCGTGGTGAGACAGATGACAGGTTTGATTGTGTCTCTTTTGTGTTGGTTTTCTGAATGGTGCAGGATTGTTTTCATGTGCAGTTCCATCTCAACCTTACACAGACAGACGCAGACATGCAGCGTATAAATCGATTTTCAATAAAACATTTTGCACCAAAGAGTTAAGAATAAACACTGAGGCTCTTTACTGTATTTGAAATGTTAAATTGACATTTGTGACTGTATACGATACAGACCAGCAAATATTGCAGTAAGCATATTGCGAGGGAACACAAAAATGGAGATGTTAAAGTTCATTTTATTTGGATTGGATTGGATCACATATTTTCTTTTTTCAGTGTGCATTTTCTTATTCTAAAAAAAAGATGCCACACTTAATCACCCTGTTTAAATTTTCTAGTAAAATCCATCAGATTTCTAATTAAAATGTACACTCATTTCAGAGTTCTTGAGACACTGCCCCCTAGTGTGCTGGGAGAGAAACTGGCATCATGCTAAACAGTGGATATGAGGTGATTTCCCACATTGTCCATTATTCGTCGTTATCGTGAGTTAAAATTTTCACGAAAATAAAATGTTTGTTTTTGTGGCGCATCTGTATCTTATTTTGAAGGGATATGTAAACGTTACCATAGCGAACAGAGTCAGCGCGTTAGGGCAGCGGTTGGAGTTGTAAGTCTGGTTCACACGATTTAAGGATTGTAGGCCGATTTTCCAAACTTCTGTGACCACACAGGACACGAGCCGACGCAATGTTTCCACGTTTCTTGTGGAGGACTCCACTTTCAGACGACACGGATTCATTCACAGAGAAGGTGAGCAACACTTCGTCACACCGAACAAATGTTAAGAGTTTTAACACGAAGTAGAACGTGTGTTTTAACTTAGTGTATTTTAGAGGCTCAGCAAACTTGTAGCATGGTTTACTGTATTTTTGAGAAGCAGCTTTAGCGTCCGTCGCTGTTTGAGGACGTCGCTTGTGTGTCACATTTACAGGAGTACCAGAAACACGGAAATACAAAGGTTCCCCTGGAACCTTCATATTCCCGAGATTAATTGTTTTAAAAAAAATTACGCGTTAAAATCTATGTAATTTGTTAGTGAGAATAAGTCTGAGCCATACTTTAAAGGTTTTGTCTTGACCATCCACCCTCTCCTTTTGCTTATGATGCATTATAAATCTCAAGTGTCTTTTCAGATCATCTGATTTTACAGAATTTTATTGGGATGTGTGTTTGATTGAATTCAAATGATTTTTATTTATTTTTATGTTTGAGACAGCATGTGTTGTGAATTTGCACTATGTATAAGTAAAGTGAAGTGAATTGAGTCCACTTCACTCAATGCGGGTTCATCAAAAACTTGTACTGCTGTGCTTTCTCCTCCTATTCAGGCTGAACGGTTCCTCTGGTCCTTGGAGAAATCCCTTCAGATTTGGTCAGAATGATCTTTTTCTCCAGCTGCTGCTTGTCTAAGCTGGTTTGGTATTTTTCAGCATTTGTGCATTTTTCAGAGCAAAACCAGCAGACCAACTAGAATTTATATGTGACTGCCTCTGCTCATTCTCAACTCATTTGCATATAAACTGAAAGGACCTCCATGTGGCCAACACAAGTTGAAAGCCTTATAAATGTTGAACTCCCTAAACTTTGAGCTCTGCATGTGAAAAAGACTCTATCTCCCCCTACAGTTTTTCCACACTAGTATAAATGAATAAAAGCTGAGACCTGAAATCATTGACTTGTGGCAGAGCCTGCAGAGGTCAGAAAGGAGAGCATCACTGTGGGCAGTGACCTCTGCCCAGAGTCTGAATGGCATTTAGCAGTAGTTCATAATATCTGTGAGCATCTTTGTCAAAAAGAAACAACTTAATGGAATAAATATTTAGTTAGGGGCAAAAGTTGTTGCTGACACAAAATTGGGTTTCTTTATTTACAAAGGGAGGCACTGGATTTTATTTAGGCAGTTTAGAGACACAATTTTATTTATAAAAAACATAGAAAGGCATTTATATTTTTTAGGGCTGAAATGATTGATCAAATCAGTCATTATTAATTGCTTTTTGAAATAATCATCAACAAATGTATTAACTGTTAACTGGAGTGTATAGACTCTAACTCAGGGGTCCCCAAACTTTCTCCTGTGAGGGCCACATAACTTGTCCCTTCTCTGATGGGGGGCCGGGGTCAGTTTGTAACAGAAAAAGTGTGACGATTGTAAGAGTGCTAAACATAAAAATGTATTGTTTTTCAGAAAGCACAATCAAATAACCTTTTCTGGATTCTTCAGAGAACAAAAGTCAGTAAATAACACTATTTATGAAATAAATAATAACCAAATAACACTGGGTTCTCCACATAACAAAAAGGGATAGGATCAATTATATGCATGTATAAAATAGTTACTAACTAGTAGTTAATAATAAATAAAGTTCATTACTAACATTTATTTTATTGCAAAAGTCCAACTTATCAAATAAAAATGCACATATATGAAAATACTCTGGTATTGTTCAGGGGGCCGGACCAAATGTGGAGGCGGGCCGCATCTGGCCCGCGGACCGTAGTTTGGGGACCACTGCTCTAACTGTTTGCTGAAGGAACAAAGTCATTAATCCAGAACTATACAAAGAATATTGGCATTCTGCATTTTGATATGACAAACTGTAACTATGTTCTACCAGAACTCCTCATTGTCATAGATTTTCTCTTGTTGGTCACCTTTTGTTATCCAGTAATCAAATAATCAAAAAACTAATCACCAGATCAGCTCTACGCCGTATTGATGTTAAGTCCAGCAGATAAAACTGAGTTTTTGACATGTTGATGTTTGAAATATTTTTTGAGCTGCGGATGCCTTTTCTGCTACAAATGATCCAGTCTTCACTACAGAAATGCTGTTACTGGATTTTAGGCAATAATCTGTTTACTTTCTTATTTGATTGTTTGTATATTTGCATTTTCTTCTGCATTTCTAATATTGCCTTAAAAAAGCTTAAGAGGTTAAATCCGTACAGCATTTTTTTTTACTCCAACAAATCGATAAAATAATTGATAATTAAAATATTCATTAGCAGCAGCTGCTGGTTATCTAAGCTGTCTGATTCTAAATGTTTCATCACAAACTGATTCAAAGCAGTGCAAAGTTTTCGACACTGACATTTCTAAGCGTTTCTTTTAGATGCTGTGGTTTTTATTTCATATTATTTTTAGGAATACATTTTGCATTTTAACATACAGTAGAACTTCATCTGCCATTTTCGTCAAAGTACGGTTTAAGCTTTGTTATCTGATCACCCCAGAGCCTACATCATTGATGCAGACACACACGTGAGCCCTTGTGTAACATGCGCTGGTTACTTAAAGGACCTTGTTGGGGGCGGAGCCTGCTGTGTGCCAGCTGCTGTGATGACGCCACGGTGGCTGCCACCGTGTTGGCGCATTCATGGGAAGTTGAACGTCATTTTCATATCAGCGTGCTGACAGGAATCTGGTGAAATTTCAAGAGGTTTTCCTTCAGGAATGTTGCGGTCAGAGCCGCGCTCAGGCTGCACACGGCCCTGATCCATCTGCTGTAGTCAAAGTAGTGAAAACATCTTTTTGTTTCAAATCAACACGCTGCAGGTCTTATCCACAACTCCCCGAGTGTTGAGATAAAATAAGATGGAAACTTATTTTAAAATGTCTTTAGCCGACATGTTCCTGTGTTTCAGGAGGCTGGGAGATAAACATTTATTTTCTGCCCTCGCTTTTCCATTTCCTGCTTTTAATTTCAACAGAAAGTTTGTGGTGAGTTGTCTCTTCCTCATGACCCCCCACTCCTCACCACCTCGTCCTTTTCTACTTTGGTTCCCCAACTCTTGGAACTCTTTTCTGTAAGATTTGTAGAATTTTCTTTAAAGCACATGGAGGCAGGATCCCTGATCCTGACACACACCACAGCTCTCAGATTACCCCGGGGGCTCTGCTCCACTTTTCTGAATGCTTCTTACAGGAGTCACTTTAAACCCAGCAGCATGCAGGAGTACCCACTCTGACCAAGGCAGGTCGGGATGTGATGACTGAAGAAGTGAATGCAGTCCTAATCTCGCCCTGCTATCTCTCTGCTGTCTTTATGTCTTGGCCTCACTCCACCCAGCAACATTCAGAACGTAACACCAGGAGGAATCTCCAGAGAACAACTGGAGTGTAATCTCAGAAACTACACACAAGTCATCTGATGCTTCTGCTTTTATCCTCGTCAGAACGGACCTGCCCTCCTCTCTACCTCCATTTCCCCCCACATGATGACAAACTCCCGGTTTCACCTCCAAGCCAGTTACTTAATTTAATCTTATGAAACTCTTTCAGGGAGGGCGGAGGGACAGCGGAGCATCCTCCACTGGCTCCTCCCAGCAGCTGCAGGCCCCTCCCTCCTGCTTTAAGCTCTCCCCCATCACTCTGAGGTCAGAGCAGCCTCAGAGCGTCCCGCGCTGCACAGCTACAGGTCGCTGTCAGAGCCCAGCAGGTGCGACTGCGTCTGCATGCCGACTGGCTGCTAATCACCTGCCTGCTGCAGACTTCTATTCCAGACGTTTGTCTGCTGTTGAGCTCTCCTGTTTGCCAGTTTGAGTGTATTATCATCTGGGGATAATCTCTGTCAGAGCAGACTGGTTAGAAACATTTGAGGTGTGCATCTCCAGCCGACCAGCACAATGAACTTCGATGACATTTTGAGTAAAATTGGAGGCTTTGGGAAGTTCCAGAAGCTCCTGTATGTGTGGATCTGTGTGCCTCAGATATTCCTGGCGTTCCACATGCTGGTGTCCGTGTTCACCGGGGCCGTTCCCCCTCATCTGTGCCGCTCCGCTTGGCCCTCAGGGGCCACCCCTGCCGCTTTGAACTTCAGCCTTCTGAGCGAGCCAGACGGCCGATCTGAGCTGTCCTGCAACATGGCCCTCAATCATAGCAGCGGCGTCACCGTGGCCCCTGGAGGAGCTGCGGCCCCCGGAGACAGGCACCCCACCACGAGCTGCCAGGACGGCTGGGAGTACAGCAAGGAGACGTTCCAAAGCACCACTGTCACAGAGGTGAGTGGAACACCATGCAGAGCAGCTGGAGATGCGTCCTCAGGGTTCTGATCATCCAGTTTCCATTAATGTCTTTAACATAAGAAGTGGTGCAGCTCTGGAATGTGGAAGGTTTTTACCACAGACGACTGTGTGATATCTGACAGTGGGTGGGGAGAGGAGACGGACACATGCAGTTCAGACAGAGTGTGATTATGACCCGTGACGGTGACGGATGTTCGTCCTGGATAGGGACGCACCAATCCACTTTATTCGCTTCCCATACCGGTACCGATATCTGAGGTTACCGATACCGATCCGACACAGAAAAACATCTGGACTGACTTAAATCGTTTCTTATTTTAAATACAGACATATTTGTTCTGAATTACAAATGTATTTCAGAATTCTGCACCAGTTATTCACACTTATACACACTTTAACACTAAAAGTGTAATAGCCACCAAAGGGAGGAACTGGAGAGCTTCAACTCTGACCTTATATCTCTTGAGTTTTCACAAAAACATGAAAACCTAAACCTGTTTTTCTGTGTTGCTGCTGTTAGTTCACTGTCCTTTCGCTCAAACAGAAATCAGTTACAGATTTCATCACTAATGCCCTCCAGCCCTGCTCCAGTTAAAGAGCCGCTGCAGAAAGCTTCAGACTTTTTCACCTACATCTGTCTTTCTGTGTTCCAGTGGAACCTGGTCTGTTCCAACTCCAGCCTCAACAACCTCGGCTCGTCCGTCTACATGTTCGGACTCCTCGTCGGCGCTGTTTTATTTGGTTACTTGGCTGATAAGTAAGTTGATAACCATTCAAATATTTCCTTGAAAAAAACTAGGTCATCCCTGATGAGTGGTATTAGTCCTTTATGTATTGATTTCTAGAACAGTTTTTGTCTTTTTGTGTTTGTCAGATATGGTCGCCGGATCATCATCCTCATTGGCCTGGCTATTCAAGTGACCTTTGGCGTGGCTGCTGCTTTCGCTCCCAATTTCTACGTCTACACAGCCCTTCGCTTCATGGTGGGAACGTCCATCTCCGCTGTTATCATGAACGCCTTTGTTTTGGGTTAGTATCTTGCAGAACCTCAGCTTGTTGGCTGGTTGATCCAGTCAGGATCACAGGAGTTTGGTTCATATCTCCAGTAATCAGTGGGAGAGAGGCGGGTACACCCTGGACAGGTCAATTAAACTCACTTGCATGTTTGTGGACTTTGGGAGGAACCATGAATGCATAGAAGAATCCATGTGGAAAGAACCTGTTCAAGATTCAGGATCTTCTTGATGAGTGCACCCACTGAAAAACCTGATATCAGAATTAAAAAACGTGGTGTGTATTGTTGACAATCTTCAGAGATAATGTGTGGCCCATTGGAGAGGAAAGTTTTATCCGTTCCTTCTGTCTAGAGGAAAAGTTCGCTTGGTGCATTTAAAGAGAACAAATCCTTGATGACGCCTACAAGGTTAACCCACGATAAGATGTTCCAGAACTCTGCTGATTCTTCCTACGTACATCATAGATAACTACAGATACCAACCAACGCAATCAGCATTCCAAACTAATGCTTTTCTAAACCAACACGGAACAAATTGTTCCTCTTTATATCAATGCTGTAGCACAGAAACCTCCAGGTAAATGTTTTGGAACGGCAAAAATACTTGTATTTAAAGAGCTTTAACAATTGTAGATGGTTATGAAGACTAAAATTACTGATCTAATGTCGGCCATGAAGTAGTAACTCAATCATGAATCCATGACCTTTTGGGTCACGGTCTCAGGACCTTTGTGTGTTTCTGGCACTGGGGTGTTTGTTTTGGACTGTCTAGGTGCTGTGGGGTGTAGACTGGGGCCTCAGAGGTCAGACTGAGACTCAATAGGTTTATTAGCGAGGTCAATGGGTTGGTCGCTGTCAAAAATACCAGAACCAAGAGTTTGACAAGGGGTATGTTGAAAAATTGGCTAGATGTCATTGTGTAGGTAACGGTTTCTCAGTTTCGGTCCTCATGAGCCACTGCCATGTAACTTTTAGGTTAGTTTCCCTTCTGCCACACCTGACCTGAATAAGAGTGAAGAGTTCAACTCTTTGTGAATCACCAAGCAGACTGGAGACTGCTTTAAAAGCAGAAAGTGGACTACACCGCAGGGCATTCTGGGTAAATACAACAAAACAAATACGAGAAACTAGCGCTAGCAGAAGGAATGGCTTACTTTTTTTTTTTTTTTTTTGCCAAAATAGAAAATGCTAACTGCTAAAATCTGTCGCCACTCCATTTTGTTTACATTTCATAAAGATGGAAGTTGCGCTCTGTGTCGTCTTCTGAGGTTTTCATGTCATTCCTCCAGTGGTACTTGGTGCAGCGCCCCCACAGGTGAGGGTGGGGAACTAGTTTTTCAAAGGGTTTGGATCATTTGACAAAGTGCAGTGTGAAAGCAAAGTGCACTACCTAAAAATGTAACACATGTCAACCGAACCCAGTCTACTGGACTACCAGGTACAACACCCTAACATCTGCAGAGGAGGTCATGCCGTCATTTGAATCAGGTGTTCTGGAGCAGAGACACATCTAAAACACACAGAGCTGTTCTCCCTGATGACCAGAACTGAGAAACACAGGTGAAGGTTGAGAGGTCAGCGCGTGCTTTGCTGTGTGCTCATCAGTCCCTTCCTCCCAGGTACTGAATGGACGGGCCTGAGACAGCGCATGCTGGCCGGGATTATCACAGACTACTTCTTCGGATTCGGGTACATCCTCCTGGCCGGGGTGGCGTACCTCATAAGGGACTGGCGCAAGCTGCAGCTGGCTATATCTGCACCTGGCTTCCTCTTCATCGTCTACATTTGGTGAGTTTGCTGCAGACTGCACAAGCATAGAAAATAAAAAAACAAGCTGATTGTCTGACTTGTTTTCTGCTTGTGAATTATGGCGATTCATTCTCTGTCTACAAGGCATTCCTCAGACCAGAGGAAATGTGCTGACCTTCTTTGAGGTTGCCTCGCATGCCTCTTGCCATGCAAGTTATTTATGATTCTCATTTACATTTGACATATGCAAAAGCAGAGAGAGAAAGCTAGAGAGTGGAAGAGAGAGAGAGAGATAAACAGAGTAATGGCTTCCTTCCAGTAAAGGTGTGAGTTTCTGGAACAAGTCAGTCAGAAAATGCCCTAAAGGACTTTGAGGTGATGTTTAAGATAAATGTTTGACATAGAGTGTTTTTCCTTCCAGGGTTTTGCCAAAGTCGGCCCGCTGGTTGATGGCCAATGACAGGAAGGAGGAAGCATGGGACGTGATCCAGAAGGCAGCCGAGATGAATGGGAAGCCCATCAGTAAGGACATGGAGATGTGTCAGGTAGGAATGTGGCTTCAGTGATTCTTCCTTCTACCAGAGTCACAATTCATTCTATGTTGACAGAATACTGACATAAAATGTGTCACAACCTGCGCTGAGAAATTACCAACTGTAACCAAGTCCAACCTTTTTTTGTTAGAAGCTGTCAGTCTCTGACTTTTAATTGTATGGCATGATAATCCGCTTTTCTTTTCTTTTTTTTGGACTGGAAATGTTTCTATTAAAGTTGCTGTAGGTAACTTTTATTACATTTTTTTCACATATGGTAAAGCTGTCACCTTGTTGTGACAGTATAACATGAGACAGATAATTTGTGAAAAAATAGATCCCCTCTGCATTCTCGCTGTGGTCCTACTGCCATCTGCCATCTGCAGAAATACAACAATCAGTCAGATACAACCAATCAGAGTCAGGAGGTGGGTCTTAACAAAGTTAATCATGCTCATGTATGCAAATTTGCCTGTTTGCTGCAGCTGGGCTAATGATGGAGAAACAACCTAACGTTTTAAGGTAGCTGTTTATCCACCATTATCAGCGTTCATGCTAACTATCCTTCACTCAGCATTCACTCAGCAGAAAACATGTGGTAGGGTGTGAGCAGCGTCTACATGAGATGATTGACAGCGCTAAGACCCTCCTCCTGGCTCTGATTGGTTGTTTCTGACTGTAAGCGGTGTATTTCGTCATATGTCAGTAGGACCACAGGGAGAATGCAGAGGAGCTCAGTCTTTTCACAGATTCATATTCTCATATTACATAGTGATAGTCTTAACAGATATGTAAAAAAACAACATATTGTTATAAAACCTACTGCAACTTTAATAAATAATCAGTAATGAACAAAACACCAAATGTTACAATGCTCAAAAAGGTTTCACATTAGCTCGTTGCTGATTTTTTCCATGTGGTTGGTTCTGAATGAGTTCATGCACAAATACTCCTACCGCTACAAATGGCACTACAACCACAAACCTCACTGTGAATTATTGGGATTTTATGTGATAAACTCAAAGTAGTGCATAATTTTGACTTCAAACATTCAGTCAGAGCTACTAAGAACAAAGCATGTTTGTAGGATAGAACTGGTCAGTCAAAGTCCAGATCTAAATCCAAATGAGAATTTTTTTTGCCAATAGTTAAAAGCTGATGCTAACAGATGTTCTCCATCCAATTTGAGCATGCAGACTTTTGCAAACAGAATCATTTCAGTCTCTAGATGTACAAAGCTTTTTGGAGATTTTACAAGTGAACACCACTTGTCTGATTTCTATATGCGACACTATACGTTTTTGCAAATCACGCACCGCTTTTCTTTTACTGTGCAATTCTGCACTGGTTTGTTTTGGTCAATGAAATTAGATCCCAGTAGATTACAAGGAAGTTTGTTGTAAAATAACAATGTGAAAAAATTCAAGGGGTGTCAAGCTGCATTTAGGTAACATTTAAGACATTTTGTTCATTCCACAAATTAAAAACAATACAACTGGCGACATGTTTTTAATCCAAGGAGGAAGTTGTTCTTCCCTTTGTGGTCTCAGATTGTGTAACTTTATAATCCACACTGGTGACTAAGCACTCCCTCACTCATGTGATGTGTGTATGATGTGTGTATTAGCTTCCTTCTTTGCAAAGTATCAATCATGGGACATCAGTAGATCAGACTGAACTGCAGGATTTCAAATCAAAAAGAAGAACAGGGAGACGCGTCCCACCTGCAGTGTACTGGGGTTTCCTCTCTTAATGTAGCAATCAAGTGATTACCCTAACCCTTACCCTAGCAACATGTGATGTCATCTCAACTCTGACTCTGCTTCCATAAATGAAAACATACAGCAGAAGTAAATGACACACAGGTATAGTGTAGATCCACATTTCCTTTAAAGCTGCTGTTTCAAATGACCAGAGATGTCTTTGGTTTGTTGGACTGAACAACTAGTGGCTAATGGCAGCAGGTTGGTGTTCAGCTGCCAATGTTAGCCTTAGCTCAAATTAGCAACTAGTGGTTTTGATCCAGAAGGGAAGGACACAGGAGCTGTAAACAAAGTTTTCTTTTCATAAAACCCGTGACCAAGCTTATATGTTTGCAGAGAGAAGACTTTCAGGGTAATTTTCACTGCTGGAGCTGACAGTAACGGTTCATACAGTTTAGCAAAATTGAGCAAGCCCTCAAGTCCCTCCGCTTTCACTTCACATTTTAGACATAATTCAGCAATGGCACCTGGTTCGTTTTTTTCCCTGGAACTGTCAGTGACCCTGGAGGATTTTTTCTGAGCCTTTCCTCAGTGAAGTGAAAACAGAGTCAGTGACTCTCAGCAGTAACGCCTCCCACTGTATCCACTTCAGTCTAGGTCTTGTTTAGTGATTAAAGGGACAGTATTATGTATTTTCCAGCCACATAATGGCATTTTATAGCACAGTCAAGTAACTTTCAGTTTCAGTGACTTTCAGTTTTTATGTAAATGCTGTGTATATCAAATATGTTTTAAAAGAAATTTGACTTTGTAATTTAACATTTTGAAATTGGGCCTCTGTCTCTTTAAAATCTCCTTCTCTTTCTGAAACTCCACCTGTAGGAAGTCATCACAACATGGCTCCTCTGTTAACCTTTTAAACATTTTTTTTACCAGCGCTGCACAAAGAAGTAGCTCCTATGATGAACTCAGCTGATTTACAGTTCCACCTGGTATTTGCTAATTGCTGCTGGCTAGTCTGAAGGAGTTGGCATTTTGTACACCTGGATGGTTGCCATGGAGATTAAAGGATTTCTCAAACATGTTTGAAAGAATCACAGCAATACTCCAGGTATATTTTGATGAGGGAATAACATCGTAACATGATGCAAAGCTCAAAGAAATTGATTTTACATAATACTGCCCCTTTAAGAGTAGAAGGTAAAGTCCAGTTGAAAATTAAAAGGCATAATTTCACAATAAAACTACAGCTATTGATTCTGTCACAGAACCAATTTACAATTCACTGCGAACTCCATAGAAAGGTGTAACTGTAAAAACATTTTCTGTAAGATGCTGTTGAGAGTAAAAATTCAGAGGTGGGAGAAAAGAGAGACAGGATGACACTTTACACCTGACAACTTACGATCCTGGAGTTATCAGAGTTCAGTGTGAATAGTCAGAAAGGTGTCCTGTGTTTGAAACATCTGGTTCTCTCCTCCACATCAGGCCTCATCCTACAGGCGATGGTTAGCCTCCCTCCCTCTTCTTTCCGTTTTTTTTAGCACGGCCAAATGTTTGCCATAGCGTTTTCTCAGCAGAACCAATCATTCTCCTGCTTACACACACAAAAAAAAGAGAATTCAGGCAGGTTCTTTTCCAGTGAATGGAATCCAGAGTCAGACAGGTGAATTTTCTCTGCCAGAGGGGGCGCTGCTGTTATCCTAAACATCTCTGACTTCATTCTGACAGCACATTTATTTCAAGTCAAATATTTGCTCCAAATAAATCCACCACTAGATTGGTCCATGAACTAAATGCACCATGTATTTTTTTTAAGGTTTTGTTGGCTCTAGTGGCCTTTATTCTTTATTTGAAAGTAGTTCGACAGGAAACAGGGTAATGAGAGAGGGGGAAGACATGCGGCAAATGTCACCAGGCCGGGAATCAAACCTGCAACCACCGCCACGAGGACTAAGGCCTCCATACGTGGGTCGTGGTTTGCCTACGACCCACTAAACCATGTATTTTTATGCCTCAACTCGGTTTCTCTGTGATTTATGAGCAAAGCTGCGCTTAATATGTGATCAATTCTGCCAGTTTGCCTGTGACCAGCAGTACCTGACCATCTCCAGTCTAGACACACACACACACACACACAGGTGTGTGGATCTGGTTCTACTCGGGTTACATTCCCAGTCCAGACTCTGTGCATTCACTCAGTGGGGCTGCAGAGTGGAAGTGCATGAAATGAGGTAGATCCATTAGAGAAGATGACCTAAATAAACTGCTACCAAACATAAATCAGCAGCATACTCTTGACAGTGTTGCTGTAGCGACGGCTCGTTCACCGTGTGGCACTGCTACTGCACACCGTAGTGGCTTCTGTTCTGACTTTGAATAAATTCGTTTGATAACAGGCTCTCATTTGAACATGCAAACCATTCTGAGAGCTGGATGTTTCAGTCGCCCCCCGTTTGTCTTTTCACCAGGTTTATCAGGCTGACGAGAAAACCGAGCTGAAGAAAAAGCACTCCCTGGTTGACCTCGTTCGAACCCCGACAATGAGGAAGCAGTCCCTGATCGTCTTTTATCTTTGGTGAGTACTCGCAGAACTTTACCTCTTTATCTCCTCTACAGAAGGATTTATCTGAAACAGCCTTGGTCTGATCAAAACTGGGACGCTGTACTTCCAAACCAGACAAGGTCAGGTCATGTACAAGGCTGGGCCGTCTTACTAGAGCACCTTTTAGATTGTCTTAAACTCGTCGTCATGTAAGGAGTTTATTCTTGGTTGCGTTGAAGCCAGAAACAATAGAAAACCATACTGAAAATAATATTACTGAGTTTGTTAGAGAGAAAACTTCAGAAACCCCTGAGGGTCATGGGGGGATTTTTTTCCTTTTGTGTTTTCTCCTCAGCTTTTAATGCATCTTGAATACTGAAAGTTTTCCTGCTACAATAAAAGTTTTTGTAAGGTTTGTCCATGTATGTTAATATCTCATTTTTGAGATATCAGGATGCAAGCGCACCGCAACCTGATGTGCAAAATGTGAGAGAAAAATCGGTCAAACATGGTCTACATCCCTTCTCTGAGACATGAAGACGACAGAAACTTTCTGGAAGAAAGAAAGGATAGAAAAAATACATCCAAAGTATTTGGAGTATTTAGAGTTAGTGACAGTTTTGCTCACGTCTTTTTCATGTTGGCAGTCTGAGTGGTTTTCATGGGCAGTCCCATCTCCACCTTACACAAACAAACATAAACTCACAGTTAATGGATCAATTTTCAACCAGTTTTCTGCACCAAAGAGTTTAAGAATATATAAGCAATTCTAATTCTAAATAAACTTTTATTATGACTGTGACTGTATGCAAACTAGAACAGGTTGTATTTGCTAATTTATTGTAAAGGAATTCAATACTTTTGCGAGGTATCATAACAGGAAAAGAAAATTCCCACATGCCTTCCAGGGGGCGCTGTGGGAAACGGACTGCTTTGAACACTTTTCCATTACCAGTTACCAGATATTAGCTTCCAGATGTAGATCACTGTGAAATTTGGTTATAAAGCAAAAAATTTTAGATTTTTCTGCCTTGTTGTTTTAAATGCACTTTAAGAAAAACCCCAGCAGTATAATCGTGAATGAGTCCCTCCATCACACGCTTCTGTCAGATGAGTAGAAAGTTGCTCACTTACTGTTGAATATTTGCTTTAGTGGTTTTCAATAAAAGCTTTGCATGGTGAGTGTTAGGTGGATGTTATAGCCTGCAGTATAGATTACAATATATATTTTTATGTGTGCAGGAAATTCTAGCAGGGAGCTTCTTGTCTCACCCTGTTTACAGCAAGAATGTGTACTCAAGTTGTCGAAATGCTCAGAATGCTAATCCAGGAGTCAAGTTTCTCTTTTCATTCTGATTTCAAGAAAGCAAACTTAGTTGCTTGAAATAAAAAGCCTCACCAAGGAGGAAGGAAGCATTCCTATGTCATCATTCATTTCCTTTTTGAAATATTGTTAAAAAACAAAACCAGCAACTGGTATTCTGCCAGAGGGTGTGAAGTTGTTTTGTTTCCCAGTCCTCACTTCTTCCTGGAGTGACACAGACCTGTTGCTGTTTTTCTTCTGTAGTGTTGAGATCTTTAACAAGTCAAAGCAGAGCTGTTTCATTCAAAATGAAAAAAATTAACAAATACTGATAATAAGTATTCCATGAAATAAATACATGACTCCGTTAAATAAAGCAAAATAAATATTTTCAAATAGAATTTATCTTTTTATCTATTTTTTATTTATTTTCAAATGTATTTGTTTCTTGTATTTATTTATTTCTTATTTATTTCTTTATTTGTGAATTATTCATTTCATAATGGTGTTTGATTTTGTGACTTTTTTGTTAAGCTACTCTCCGTATTTTATGGACTTTTATGTTTTAGCTTCGTTCATAAAATATTTCTGAAAAATTAATAACTGTATTTGTCTAATTGTTTCATTTTGATTGAAGCGGCTCTCCATATCAGATTTCTTACCTAAAGAGGGAAACATCTAGTGATTGATTTCCTTCCTTCCTTCCTGGCTGCATGGTGGAGCAGATGCTAACTCTGTTGGCTAGCAGCAGGACAGTCCAGGCTCTGTCTGCATTTAGGTTGCATGTTCTCTCTGGGTACTCCAGCTTCCTCCCACAGTTCAGAAACACGGCCATTTGGACCCCAGTGGTCACAGAACAGAACCAGTTTTTCATGTCATATCTGCTCTGACTTTAACACTCATTCCAAAACGTTTCCTCTGAAAGTGATCCAGCAGTGGATCTTAGGTTTACACTAGTCTTATAATTAGTAGGTGTATTAAAACTAGAAGCCTAGAAGAAGAATGAATGAATGGATAAGCTGATGGATCTGACACGCTTTAGAGCGTTGTGCCACGGTGTGCTATGCAATCGAAGCAGAGAGTGATTTCTGTCTAACTGGATCACATATTTTCTCTCTCTATCTCGCCTCTATACTCTACGCTAACAAGACCTCCATTCACTGTAACTTGATGCTGAAAACAGCAGGGTGCCAAGAGAAAGCAATAACTGTCAGAAATAATTTGATTCATGAAATATGGTTGCAAGATGACACATTAAATATTTCACAAGATGTGGGTTTGAATATTCTTTGGTTGTGTGATCTGGGTCTGTATTTGCTTTCTTGGGTTGTTCTGAGGAAACAGAATATTTGTTTGTGACGGTGAAACGCAGCGATGCTGTGATACTTTTTGCCTCTTAAAGTATTTCCTTGTTCCGTCTGCATTCAGCATATTCAGCGGACCGGAATGTCACACCACCAGCAGGATGTTTTTCTGCTTATCGAACAACATCTTGATTTTACAGCCGTGGTTTCAAACTAACCAGACTCTAATACAGTAATCTTATTAATATGTAAGAAAACAGACAGGAATAAAATATAAATGTTGGAAAGTTCATATTTGACCTTGCATTAGAAGCTTTCTTCTGGACGTGAACTCATTTTTCAGTCTCTTCTGCATTTTAAAATTTCCAAGCCAAACAGCAGGAGTTCTCTGGCTCTGCTATGAAAAAGAGAAGGAAGCTCTTGGAGTTTTATGACCTTCCAACATTCCTCTCAGTCTGGAAGCGTCTCCCATCTACTCGCTTTCCCCCCAACTGGGTCAGGTTCTGGACCGCTGCAGGAAAATCAAATTGAGTGCAAAAGAGCAGTAGCAAAACAAATCAAAGTGACAGAACCAGCAGAGAGAGTAGGGCACAGAAAGAAAATTCCCTTCTTTTGGGTTTCACTTTGTAATTTTGATTCATTTTTAGTTTTTGCTTCACATTTCTCTAAAAAGTCATGAAAAGTTTGCAGAGTTCTAGTCATTTTTAATGATCTAGAAGCTACTTTTGTCACATTTTGTAATATCACCTTCCTAAAGTAAATGACACAAGTCATTTTTTTGCCATCTTTCCAAAAGATGTTCTGGACAAAAAACACTTCTGGCAATAACTGACGCAAGCCATTATTTTAGGAAGTTGACAGTATGTTCTATTGAAAAGTTATTTACTGAAATTTTGCCTTCTGTGTTATTTTGCCTCATAAAATCCTAATGAGCAAACGTGGAAACTTTTATTTATTTCAAGACTATATGAGACAAAAACCTAATTGGGTGTGAATGCAGTTCCAAAACATTGTGAGTGTTTGCCACAGACGGGTTCTTTACTGGTTGCATAGGCCCCATGACCCCTGGCCCCTCTGCACCATACAAACTGAAACTTGATTCCAAATGACTCTCAACACTCTTTGAAGCATGTCCTAGTCAACGGTAGATCAGACAGAACTGAGCACACATGGCCGGGTGGGAAACACTTTATTTATTCTGAAAAACATTCCTGATCTTTAGCAGGTATGAGATCCTCACTGTATGACAACTGTGGTTAAAAATAATATTTTAACGTATTATATAACAGGAGATTCACACAAACATCAAACTACTTCCTTTTGTTCAGACCAGGAAAGTATCACAACTAAATGTTGTCTGACTTTGTTTAGATTTGGTTCTGGAAGCTCTGAAGAGCTGAGGCATCAACATGGATCATATATGACCTGTTTGTCTGGTGTTGCTCAGGATTTAGCACTAGTTCTTCTGTGTCTTGTTTTTGTCAGGAAACCAGTTTTATTCTGGCTTTATTTAGATGAAGATATCTGATGTAGAAACAGACCTTATGTGGCTGTACAAATTTCAAGTTCCCAACACCAAGGTTTCTTGACCACCCCATATTTCTGTCAGTTCCTTTAGCCAATGAACTAGCTAGCAATTAGCTGGTTGAACTATCTGAGTTTTGTGTTCTGCCTGCTGGGAGATTTTTTATAGAAAATGCACAAGAGTGCAAACTTCAATAAACTTTTAGCTTACTGAAGTTTGCTTCCACACCATGAGCGAATGTTTGTTTAGGCAAATTCATCTGCCTTGTGAGCTCAAGAGCAACAAGCAGCCATCTTTAGGGCTAATCGGGAGCACTGCATTATTCTTTGCAGCCTGAGAAATTATCAATGCTCTCATTAAAAGAAACGTTACATTACTGAAATAATATCATAGAAAGTTGAAATGCTCTTGGTGCAAAAAATAAGCAGGCCTACTTCATATCCAGTGACCTGCAATCCAACTCATATAATTCCATCCAATATCACTTTCATGGACAGTGAGTGTTGGAACAGTCAGCCAGGATAATGTTTGGTCAGACTAACTATATGCTCTGTACTAGAATCCACTGGATGTGCTGTGGCACCACTTCAGATGTCTAACTCTGATTCTGAGTACTTATGGTAACGTAAACAGAAGTGAACAGTCTCAACCTGCCAGACCTGCTCTCACAAAGCTTTAGAAAGAACCAGTTTCCCAGGAAAATACAGCTTGTAAGCCGAAGCTTGTTACTGTAGACTTTTTAGGTGTTCACAAGTGAACCAGACTTCACGCCTGGCGTCCCATCCAGTTAGCCGAGATCTGGATTATTGTATCTTTTTCCTCGCAGCCTGTTCCTTTACCTCTCTGCCAATTCAAACAGAGTGTGCGTGAAATACTCATTAGAGTAGCAGGCGGGAAGTGATGGGGTCGCAAACACTTTCCTGTGACCTGCTATCTGTCCTTACACAGATGACACGCTAAGAAAAGTTGGAAAAACGAAGTCACTAGATGGTTATTTTTATTAAGTGGAATACTTCCATCCCAAGGTTAGGGTGTGTTTTGAAACGTCCCTTTGTTCAGCTGTTAAAATGGGAGCTCTGAGCTGCATAAGGACCTTCTTTACACGGTAGGCTCTAAGTAAAACTGGTCTAAATGTAACTCTGTCATATTTAGTTTTTCTAAATGTTGCTAAATGTGACACAAAATGTGCCACATTTAGCAACATTTGGTGCCAGAACATTTAGTGCCAGAAAGCCCTGGGATCTCTCTGCCACGCCCACAAGTGACTAGTGCATAACCAGGTGGGTTGTTGTTCTCTGAACTGAAAAACTCATAATTGCATACGATAAATTAGTAAACTAAAATTAACATTCAAGTTTAGCTGAGTTATAATCTCTTTGATAACGTTATTCTCTTTGATAAATTCACAGAACATGTTGCCCAAAAATAAAAAGAGCAAGAACTCCTTTTGGAAACACAACAGTTTGAATGAAACCTGAATGTAAAGAAAAAAGTAGCTTCAGTTTCAGACCACGGCTCTGAATTTGGATTCTGTGATCTGGCAGAGTGATAGCAATCTATTGTTCTTACACTATGTAATATCTTTAATAGAAAGTATGACATTGCTTACCTTCAAAATTACAAGTGTCAAGAAAAATGAGGAAAATTTTGTGTAATATGCCTTTTTTATATTTGATTTGCATTAAAACTTTTCCCCCTCTGCATTATGAAAGAGAATGAAACAACAAAATGACCAAAGCAGTAGCTGAATGAACTACTATTTATGAAAGCCACAAAAAACACCTTACAAAATACGCTTATGAAAGTTCTTACATGTAGGGTTTCATAATTTCCTTCTCTGTCGCCATCCTGTGGTCATATCAGGAATGACATTTTGAATAAAATGAGAAACAAATTTTTTTCCAACAAAAAAACCACGCTGTTAGGAAATGACAAGAGAATAAAGAAGGGGTTTTTTAAACCCATTTGCCCAGAGAAGGAAAGACGAATCCTACCAACAGAACAGTCCTGATCCGATCACAGCAGCGCCGCATGTTCAAACATCATTTCTGTCCAAAAGCACTGCTATGATGAAAAGTGGAATCAAACCCCTTCCAAGAGAAATATCTTCTAACAATCCATAAATAATTCAATCACAATGACTGTGTGATGTTTTAGATCAGCACTCAGGAAACTCCAATGATCCTAAGCCACAGTAAGAACTGATCAGGTCCAGAAGACGATATCCAGCTGGAAAATTACATAAGATTTGAAATATTCTGAACTGGCTGATAAAACAACCTCTTAAAATTGCTCTTGTTTAGACTGCAGAAACATAAAACAGAGCAAGAGACATGAAAGCAATAAACAGTTGCTTAACAGCCAGAACCTAAGCACAGGACTTCATGTCATTTTGGAACAATCTCCATCTAGAATGATTGTGTGCTAACGTGTCTCTTTCTGTTCGCTGGTCACAAAGAAGCGTCCTAACGTCATCTTTCATGTTCCAGGTTCGTCAACGTCCTGGTGTACTACGGCTTGTCCCTCAACATTTCTGACTTCGGAATGAACATCTACCTGACCCAGATGATCTTCGGCCTGGTGGAGATGCCGGCACGCACCATCACACTGTTCACCCTCAACCGCTCACGCAAGTTCTCTCAGCTGGCTTTCCTAGCAGTGGGAGGTTCTGCCTGCCTGCTGACCACCTGCATCCCCAGCGGTACATAGATACAGTGCAAACAGACTCTACTTAATCTGTCTAGTCAAATAAAATTAAAAAAGACGAGTCCTTTTAAACACTGTTTTTTGAGTGGTGACAACCTGTTGTGTCATCTGTTTTTTTCTTTAGACCTGTCCGTTGTCCGAACGGTCCTGGCCATGATTGGGAAGTTTGGGATTACAGCCTCTCTGTCTATCATTTATGTCTACTCAGCTGAAATATTTCCAACAGTGATCAGGTGGGTGTTGCCCTGCAGTGCATTTCTGTGTGTTGTTTGGTGAAAAAAGATCCTAAAACCCTTTGCTCAGCAAACCAGATCTGTTTTAACAATGCCATCTAGGATTTACATTGAAAGACAGCCAGCTGCCAGTGTGTTGTAAGAGAAACCAGACGCTCACACAGATGTTTGATCCAGTCCAGCCAGTCTTTACTTAATGGGAACTGTTTTGGATAAGTAGAAATGAAAAACGTTTATGGCAGCTCGGCTGTGAGGTTTTGTCAAAACAACCAATTTATCTAAAGTCACCATTAAATTTGATTGAGAGGCCAATAGTCTAACATCCTTCTTATTACTATCAGATAATACATGAAAGTGGTGTGTTTAGTAATTCTGTTCATCAGCACACTGGAAGAAAACCAAACACATAAAAGCATAAACATTTAGTTTGCTTTTATGGTGGTGGAGGAGTCATGATGTGGACATGTGGTTTTTATCTGATTGTTTAAGGCAGTAAAGTGTGTCCAGTTTTTTATTACCTGCAAATGTCAGTTAAAATTTATTCACATTACATCTTCCTTATCAAGGGAATCTTTCAGCTGTAGTGCTGTCTTACCTCAGTGTTGACATACCAGGGCCCAAAGTATGGGGCGCGCGCCCTGGGGGTGCGCACCCCATACTTTGGGAACCGCTGCCATATGCTAATGAAGTTCCTTTGTGAACAGCCTGTCTAACCAGACGGTCTGCTCCCTCACTGCTCTGATCTACAGGCAAAATGGGATTGGCATAGGCTCCATGTGTGCGCGGATCGGCGGTGTCCTGGCTCCAATGATGCACCTTCTGAAGAACATCAATCCTCATGCTCCCATGATCCTCTCTGGCCTGTGCCCGCTGCTGGGCGCTGGACTGACCCTGCTGCTGCCTGAGACGGCCAACAAGCCTCTACCGGACACAATCGAGGACGTCGAGGGAGAAAGTCTGACTTCATAGGTTTTACTCTTCTGTTCAGGTGGGATTAAAACTATGCCACTTGAGGAGTTTTAGGTAAAATATTTTTTTCCGGTCAAAGGTTGTTTTTTTTCTATCCTAAATGCAAAACATAGATTTTTTTTATAGTGTTATCTTCCTTATCACTCTGAGTTAATTGTTCTTTCAGCAAATGGCCTTTTTGAGACTGAATACTCCAGTTAATGATTAATCAATTGCTAAATTAGTTGACGATTATTTCAAAGATTGATTCATCACGATTCATCCGACTAATTGTTTCATTAGTAGCATAGAAGCAATAAGGTATTTTTTAGTGAGTGATTTTGACAAAATGTGTAAAAGTTAGAGTTCTGATTACCTTAGCAAGGCGCTGTATGTGATCAAATAAAAATAGTAGCAGAAAAAAGTAGCAAAGTTTTGCTCCAAAGATCTGATGTACAAAACTTCTTTATTTTTTCCCTCTCCTTTCATTAGTGATTAGGAGGAAGGTGTGAAGGCGGCCATCTTTGATCCGAGGAATGTTACCATGGACACCCCCAGGAAGGATTAACATCTCAGCACTGGCTGGCATATGTCATGTGACATTCAGTATATTTCAGTTTATGTCTCTATAAGTCTTTACTTCCAGTGGAAGTTTCAGTTAGACTTTGTGTTTATGGGTCTTTACAAGCTGCCCAAACTCTTTAAATAATGGTATTTATGAAAGTGTTTTTATTCCTTCTTGATCAATTTTGTATGTTTTTTTATGGAGTAATTTCTCTTGTTCCAGCGTGGTAAATTTAGTGAATATAGAAAGTGTCATTCTGGTAAAGATGTGTAAAATTCTTATAATAAATGATTCCAGTGCAGCAGCATATCATCACAGAAGAATGTAGAAAACTCAAATTTCTAATGTAAAGTGTGTTTATTCAGTCTGAAAGTAAATTCTCTGAGGAATAATTGTTTTTACAATCTCCTCGGTGGCACACTTTTGGACGACCGAGTTTACATTTGTGATGTAAGACAGGAAGGTTCTTTTTTTCTGGCACCATTCCCAAACTAGCCTAATGGTTGCCATGGAGCCAGAATGTCACGTTTTGCTGGCTCCTTGTTTTGCCTACTGGCTAAAAGAAATTGGCCTTTGTGTCACATCATATTTTTCCCTAGAGAAACTGAAACTTATTGGAGTTCCTATACTCTGATCAATGTAGAAATGATTAATGTTGGGTTTTCAACATTGCGTTTGTTGCTTTTAATTTAAAGAGGGTTTTTTTGTTGTTGATTTTAGAATTATCTGCACAGTTGATGGCAACAAAAAGGTCCTGGGTTGGAATCCTGAGCAGGGGTCTTTCTGTGTGAAGTTTGCATTTTCTGCCTGTGCATGCATGGATTTGCTCTGGGTACTCCGACTTCCTCCCACTGTTCAAAAACATGACTGTCAGGTTAATTAGTCTCTCTAATTGTTCTTGTGAGGGTGCGCATGTGTGTGTTGCTGTTTGTCCTGTGTTGTCCAGTGATGGACCAGCGATGTGTCCAGGTTTCTCCACGTCTCTCACTAAACCACCATTTGAACTAAGTACCAATGAAAGGAATGTAGACAGTAGATGTTTGGGGAACCAATAATTTTGCCACAGCTAATTTTATTAAATATAATTATTCCTCATCATGGGATTTTTACCCCACTGAATTAATGCACTTATAACAGACTGTATTTTTTTTGTGATATTATTTGGCTGCTTCAAAAGATAATTTCATCTTTTTTAACACATCTTTACAAAGCAGGGCATTTTATTTGGTAAGGTATTATACTTTGTAAGAGTTTTATTTAAGTATCAGGCAGTACTTGTTGTCAGGCAATGCAAGAAGTTCTGCCTGATGATGAGTTGGTGGTGCCTGAAGCTACATGGAGAGCAGACTTTAACTGAGCCCTTCATCCTGAGACACTTTCACCTCACAGCTCGGTTCTGATTGTGTGAAAGCAAACGGTTCTCATCTGACAGTATCAATCAGATGGTATTTGTGCAATTAGATTTTCTTGTTTGTTTTTTGCATTATTTTGTCTGAAGGTTATATGGTTAAAATAAAGGGATCAAGAGACATTTTATTCAGTATTGTTCTCCCAGTTCGCTGTCAGTAATTTATCGGCGCCTTCCTCACTAATCATGGCTGTTAGCCTGTGAACAAAGCCGTCTCTGTGAAGAAACTGCTTTCCCAGACTGTTGTGAAGGACTTTTTCCGGCTTGTTGGGAGTTCTAATCTTCAAAGCATCCAGCAGCTGGAGGACTTATCAGCCAGAGTTAGTTTTGTCTTTGTTTTGCCTCAGCATGTAGTTTTGCTGAAGGGTTTGCTGCTACATTTGCAGACCTAAAGGTCAGTTGAGCTACGGCTGGCGCATCGCTGCTGCCTCCCATTGGCCCACTTAAAGGCAGGTGGGAGTGGGAAGCTCTTCCATGTTTACAGTGATAACTCGCAGCAAAACATATCTTTGAGGAAACACTCTCTGGTGGATAGAGGATGTCACCTCCTCTCTGGCAGCTCAACCAGTATCTGATGTGTGAAAAATGTGCTTTACATCTCATCCATGCATTTATGAACGTTCACATTATTTTTCAGATTATATTGTTGATACTGTATATTTTTACTGACTTTGCGAAATAAAGGTCGTCTGAGAGCATGCGTGTGTCACTGGGTATTTGTGTGGAAATCCTTTGGATAATTTGAGAATGTACTCCAGTCGTTTTAAAGCTTAGGCGTGTAAAAAGTCCAATGTGATATATTTTGTAGGAACAGGGCTTTATATAATCAGAAGCAACTGTTTTAAGACTACAAAATATAGATTTTATCTAAAAGAAACTTTATCTGTTATCTAAATAGAATTTATCTATAAGCCCAACATTAGTTTCCCTCAGGATCCAAAGGAATTCTAGGCCTGGAGGGATATGTTGTTCTTTCAGTAACAGATGAGCCTAATTATTTATGTCCCAGGCAGGTTTAGGGTTTAATTAATCTTTTAATTCAACCAGCACATCTGCTCTTTGCCATTAGTCTAATCTATAGATACATTCCTCTCTGTAAGATTGAACTCAGCATCTGGCTAGGCTGCTCCAAAATGTTCAGTTGTTTCTCTGCTAAGCATGTCTTAATCATTTTATCTGTGGTTTGGTTCATGATCCTGCTGGAGTCTCTGGTGTTCCCCAAGCCCAGGTTTCTCTGCGGTCTGTCCAGTGTTGTTGCTAAGAATCTTTGTGGAGTTGTCTTTGTTCACATTGATGAGATCACCTTTCTCATTGGCTGAAAAAATCCCCAAAGCATGACGTTCCTACCACCGTGCTTGATAAATGAGGTGGTGTTCTTGGGATTGAACGATTCTTCAATTTATTGCTAAATCAAGGTTGCATTAACATACCCAATTTGGGTATACACATTGCCTTATTCAGAGAAGTGGCTTCCTCCTTGGTCTGATTCCATGGTAACCAGCAGTCTGATGCATCTGCTGGGCTGTGTGCATTAAGATGTCGCCACCAGCATGGCCTAATTCTTCAGGATGGCTTGGATCCTATGACTCTTCATCGTCTCTCGTATCATCAGTCTTACATGTGTCACTTTTGGCTTCCTACCAAAAGCCACTTTTAGTGGTAGGAGTAAACATCAAGACATGCTCTTTATGGGTAAAGTAAGTTGAACAGAATTTTTTTTCTCTTATATTTTAACACACACCTACTGTATGTCATTTGCAGTAAGGAGAAACTTGTTTGCCAAGATAAAATATCCCCAGGGATATCAATAATTTTGGGCTGAACTTTGACTTTACAGTTTTGTACCACCCTCTGTTGGTCTATTGGATAAAATTCCAAAGAAACCTGTAGAAAATAGTCTGTAGCTGCAACAAGATAAAACGCAGTCAAGAGGTATGAATATTTTTGCAAGGCACTGTAATTCCTCGACTCCCGCCGAGTTTTTAGCAGACAGACCTTGTATGAGACGGGGGTTGCTTACATGCTGGCAAGTAATCAATGGGAGGTGCTCTCTGATGCCAAGTGGGAACCGCTTTAGCTTCTGAGCCGTGGTTAGCTGGCAAAGGCTAAATGTGTCTGTCATTACTGAAACAGACATCACACAGCAGCTGACACTGAGGCTCAGAGGGGCCACAGAGCCACAAC
Source organism: Xiphophorus maculatus (assembly GCF_002775205.1). Lineage (NCBI taxonomy): Eukaryota > Metazoa > Chordata > Actinopteri > Cyprinodontiformes > Poeciliidae > Xiphophorus > Xiphophorus maculatus. The sequence goes on along the minus strand of NC_036457.1, from coordinate 22,353,786 downwards.
ACCACCCACTGGTGGGCTGTCAGTGCACTGCTGTCATAATTTATCCTGCTTAGTAAAAAGGATAACAGGTAAATTATTCAACAACTATTAACACACAACAGAGCCTGATTAGCTCTGTTAGCTTTCCTGTAATGTTATTACTTCACCATTAGCACAACTGCAGCAGAGACACAAGCTTGATTGACAGTGCTAAGACCCTCCCTTTGGCTCTAATTGGTCAATTCTGACCGTGAGCGGTGTATTTCTGCAGACAGCTGTAGGACCAGAGAGAGGAGGTAGAGAAACTCGATTTTTTTCACAGATTATCTGTCTCAGAACGTACTCGCTCAACATAGTGGCACTTTTTTTGCAAATAGGGGGAAAGATACATATTGTTTAAAAAAGTTACATAGCCTACTACAGCTTTTATCTGAATAAATGCTTGTAATTACAATATTTTTTAAGTAAGTTTGAAAATGCCCGAATATTGTCCAGAAGTAACACCTGCATACTGTGCTTCTACAAAGCAGAAAAGTGTTATTCTAAATGTAGACAGAAGATGGCGCCCAAATGTTATAACCTGTAAAACGAGTCCACCCGCCTATCTATCCGTTCTTTTTCTACACACTCAGTTCAGGGGCCTTGAGCCGATGTCCAGAAGTCACCATGCACTCACAAATGTCATGTTACAAATGTTACCAGCTTCAGTGCAAACGATTTTGTTTAAATGTCGGTTAACTATATCTCAGAATAAATGCAGAGTATGACAGGCAGACTATGAACAAAGAAAGAAATGGCTCGTTGGATTGTAAGGTTTGTGTTAAAGCAGCCAAGAAGTCCCTGCATGGTCACCCTGGGAGAGCTACATAGCTCTGCTGCTCAGATGGGATCAAGTGTTAAAAAACATGTTCCGGGGGGGAAATGACGAGACGAACACACTAACAGCGCAGTTTGCTACAGAAAACAAGTTAAAAGCTGCTCTGGTCAGATGAGAGCAACGCTTTTAGAAAAGCGCTAAATATGAGGCAAAACAAACACACGCCACTACACCCTGAACACTGCATTCATACAGTGAGGCATGGTGGTGACAGCATCATGCTGTGGTAGTGTTTTAAATGACTTTAGATTGATGCGGACGTTCTTTCAGCGAGATTGTGGTTTGTGGCTAAACAAAAGCAGAAAAGTGCAGTACTCAAAGCAGACAGGAGATGGCGGAAAGCCCACACTGCGGTCCACACACCTGTTTATTAGCTGGTTAACAGACAGAGGTAACAACAGCATCTCATTCGGCACTTTAGACAAATTCAGACTTTAAAAAAATGCATATAAGTTACTACAACAAACACGTGCTTTTGGCTACTGCTTTCCTCGACTTATAAATAGCATTATCTCCAAATTTACCCGACATCTGTGATATAGAAATCTGTGTATTTACATCCAGAGCTTCACTCGAGCACCAGCAATGATTGGACAGACCAGCTGCCACTCAAACGTCACGACTTGGTTGTTTAGTTTTATACAGCTCGGGTTTTCCAGCTGCAAGTGAGAGCGTACAGGTAATCATCCAAAAAGGGTCTGGAAAGTTAATACTCCAAGGTGAACTGCGTTATAAGTTGGTCACAATATTTGGAAACATGCTTAAGCTAATAACTTACTAGGATATGTCTAGTTGTATGGGACCGATTTAAATTGACTCCAGTTTGAATAAGTTTGCTCACTATAAAACGTTGTAAAGCAATTTTCGGAGTATTTGTGTACATCATTACTTACCACGTCTTAATAAGGGGAAAAACAAGTTCGCTTCTCCCTTCCCAACCCTCCCCTAAAGACCTCTGGAGCCGACTTTTGCTTACCCGTTGCTATCTATGGGAATATTTCCGACAGCTCGTGAAGGCATCGCCAGTCTCATTGTGGCCCTGTAGATCTAACGCCATCACACGCAGCGGCTACTACGGAGCAGCAGGGCGACGGAACAACAGGGCCGCCGCCGCCGCTCAGCCTTTATTACCGACACATTCGTTCAGCTTAAAGCGATGGAATACGGAGCTGTGGGACATTAGAGCCGCTTATATCGGTAAGTGACGCTCTGCTCTGGTTTTCCACATCATTCTGCTCTGTCCTGCCTCCAAAGCGGAGTGAATGGCTGGGATTTAAGACAGTGTTTCTTTTTTATTGGCGTTTCTTTAAACATGAAGGCACTTAGGCAGCGTTAGCTCTCTCGGACAGTGTTTTCCTGCTGCTGCTGCCCCAGCGGGGCTGTGGAGCTGAGGCGTCGTCCTGGTTTGAACGTGATGCCCTGGTCGCTGCTCCAGCGGCTCCCATCCTCTTTGTGACTTAATGGAAGAATCGACACGAAGCTAATTAAGCTGCTGGTGCTGGTGGGGGTTTGAAGGGGGTGGAGGGGGGGCTCTTAGTTCTCCAAGCACTGACGCATTTTGATCCTCTTATTTACCACCCCTCCCTCTCCCCCCTCCATCCCCGGCTTTCCTCCCATCAAACCATCAACATCTCATATCGATGCTTGGTGGAGTCAGATGAAGGACACATAATTCGGCTGCTGTGTGTTTCTGGTGATGCTGCAGGTTTTTTTGGGGGGGTGGGGGCAGCAGTCTGGATCCACGGTCGGTGCAGTGCAGCTTTAAATGTGTCTGTGCGTGAATCATATGAGGCTGGAACACCACGCTGCTGCTCAACTCCTCTCAACCAGTTTGTGGTCCAGCTTCCAGTTGCCATCCCCACATTAATAGTACTTAACCGCGGCCCCAAAGGATAGTTTTGGATCCTGTGTTTGACTGGCTAATATCTGTCTTCTTCTTCTTCTTTTTTTTAATGTTCAATCAGATGAACATTTCCAGTGGATTATACTGACCTAGACGCTAAACCTGAGAAAGAACAGGACGTTGTGATTATGAAAAGCAAGAAATTCAATTTAATTGTAGTTGGTATTGAAAGTTTTCCTAATATTGGAAAAGCCTATAGTTTGTTCAGTGTAATTCAGTTCAAAATGATTTACCTCAAAGTTAAATGAAATGTTATGGTAACTCCATCCACAAAGAGTCGCTGTGGATGGGATGCTGTGCGCAGGAAGGATCTCCACTAGCAGTCAGCCTTGCAACTAATCGACAGAGGCCTCTGACTGAAGATTGTTTCTGTGTGATAGTCTCATGGCTCAGCTCAGAGATGTTGGAGTTGGGGATATTGAACTTTCTCCTCTCTCTGCTCTGCATCCATGAAGCCTCCTGTTGAACTCCTCTGGGATTTGGGGTCATAGGTCAGATATTAAATGAGCTTTTCAGATGCTAACTGGCTGCTTCCAAGAGGGAAAGTCGGAGGTGGCACACCGACCGCAACCTCATGGCTGATGTGTGTTTAAAATATAGCAATAACTTTATTACTGAACAGTTTATCTGCATTTCTCATCGTTCATTATATTGATTCTACACACAAACACGTGCAGAAACCCTGTGAACATGTTTTTATAGGATTTTTCTGTACAGTAAATATGTGCATCGTTGAGTACAACAGATAAATCCTACTGATTTCTGGACTTGCATGTTGGTTATTTATTCTGGATGAAACTCCTGACTTCACAAGTAAATGTCAGTCAGTATACCTTGCACTTTTTCTCTCTTCATTTTCTTTTGTTTTGTGTCTGTTTTTATTTTAATACTCTTCACAATTATCGGTGGGTTTAGAATACTCTAGAAGTGTGAAATCTTCTGGCTGTTTGTGCTAATTAGCTTTGCATTCGGCTTCATTTTCACAAAACTCTTCAGCGAAACTAGAGGCTCTATAAAAGGCGATGAAGTTATTTCAGTCCATGCAGCTAAACTTAGCAGGAGTATCTATATTTATGCTGTGGTCTGTAGCGAAACCACTTGAGCAAATAAATTCTAACTAAATATTATTTGTGTGATGATCTATATATTTTTTCTTTTTCTAGCATGTTGCACATATATTGTCGCTTCAAATGATCAAAGCCATCATCCCTTCTCTCCCGTGCTTTATCGTTAGTGTGAGAGTCTTTGTGTTTAGTTTGTTCTTCATCTGCAGCAGGGCTGACACTTACAGGCTGTTAATCACCACCTTATCTGCTGGGATTGGTTGTCAGCATTTGCGTCTCTCATTTGAGTTAGTTTGTGTTTTAAAATGTAATACCTGACTTTCTATTTCCTTCCTACACTTGAAGGAGGGTAAACCGCGAGTAAACATATTATTTCCTGTTATCTTTCCATCATACAGCAGCACTTTTTTCTACAGTTTCTAATTGGGGTTAAACATTCTCATCACCTCCGTTTCCTGTGAGAACAGTGCTGGGTGTTCCCCCATCTATTGTCTTAGCGGATAAAACCCCACCAGGTCTGGATCACAGCCATTTTGTTCAAGGAGCTGGGTTTGCAGAAAAACTAGAAGGTCACTCGGCTTTACCGGCTTCTTGCAAAGTTTTACAGAGTCCTCTCGCTGCAGAGAGTGTAAGCAGGTTGTGGTGTCCAGCCATGTGGCGGTGAAGCACGCTGAGTTCAGGTGCTGTAGGTGCAGCGGGTATCGGTGAGGTGGATTCATCGGCAGGGTGAGCTCTGCGCACAACCAGCAGACCTGTACAGCAGAACAGGAGTTTATGCTTTAAAGCTATGCATTCATTATTCCATGTGAAATGGCGGCATTAATTATTATTAAACAGGTTTTGTAAAACGTTGCAGATACATAGTCATTTTATGTTTTTTGTCTGAAATAAAATCCTCTCATGTCAGTAAACATGTCATGTTTACATGTTTCCTGTCCAATACTGATTCCCAACTTGTGCAGCAAATTTTTCTACTTATATATTCACTCATTTTAATTTCAACCTAATTAAAAATAAATTCTAGAATTCTCCCCATCTATGCTTGAAACCAAAGGTGGGAAAACTTCTACTAACGCGCTAAGAGCAGAATTAATTTTTCATTTAGCTCTTTAGCACTTTCACTAACTTTGAAAACGTTTAGCACACTTAAAATTCCCTAAATGACACAAATTTACTTGGTTGTTTTGTAAAGTTTCAGTTGAATATAGTTCAACATGTGTGGTGAAGTGTTGGTCATCGACTGTCAGGAATTGTTTAAGTAGTTAGATATTTATATTCATGCTCTTATTTTGAAGTTGGTGAAGTCTGTTTATGGACCAGCTCAACTTCCTCTCCTCCTGTTCTCTTTTTTTATGACACATGGAAATTCTAATGTCAAAATAAAACTGTTGATCAAGAGTGGTTTCTTTTTAAAGAGCAGGTATATTTTGACGTTAACGCTGTAGCATTAGCTTCTGCTAAACACCATGTTGGTGTAGTTCTTTACCGTTAGTGGAACTAGTGTTTATTATTAGTGCTTTAATGTTAGCAAAATTAGCCTTTTAGCTAGGAGCACACCAAAAACCATCAGCAACATTTCTCAATAAAACACTTCCTGTTTGTTAATGAGTCGATGGGAGCTGTTAGTTTTGATGTATCTAGTAAATATATAGAAAAAGATTTTTCATCTCCTATGACTAAATCAAGAGTAAATTGAAAGTTTCCATCCGTCTGATTGGTCAGTTCATCTCTACATCTCAGGTTTTCCACATCATTCTGCCAGCCGTGATGGAGAGAAACAGGAGAACATGTTGAGCTGAGATGAAAGGCTTAGATAATAAACCAGAGCAGATATAGTCTGCAGTGTGTTTGCTGTCATGTTCTTGTGGTTTTCCCTGTTTTCATCAGCGGTCAGTCTTTTCTTCCAAACAATCTCTGCTATCCTCCTCCTCCACCCCCCGATCAACAGGGAGGAGCTGCTCCACTTTAATTAGTCCTGTAGCAATATGAATAAGTCTCTACCAGCGATGAGAAGAATGATAAAAATGTTGCCGTGATTATGAAATATACCAGAACCCACTTCAAGGGCTGATAATGAACTTCATTCAGTCATGTGAACACGGAACAGCTGACACACAGTACGGTGACGGTTGCCTTGGTGATGAAGGCATCAGGCCTGTTCCTTGCTTGGTAATCTTTCTGAAGCAGGGGTCAAATCAATGTGAACACACTTGATAGAGGTCAAATTTAGTAAATTGTGAGGGAAGATGCATGATGGCAAGAACTGGCATCATGCGACTCCATCAGTTCCCCTGGCAGTCAGAGTATTTCTAAAGCTTTCTGCTTGGATAGCTTTAGATACTAACAAGATACATTTTTATAATCAAGGCAAGTTGTGTTTCTTGGAACTTCTTCACACCTACAGTTTGTTAAAAAAATATTCTCATTTCTTTCACATTACGTGTCCAAACGTGTTCATTTTATCTGGATTTTATGTGACAGAGCGACACAAAGTTGGCAGAGGTAAAATGATGCAGGATGTTTCAAAATGTTCTGCAAATACAAATCTGAAAGTACAGAAGCATTTTAACTGCCAGTGCTGGGAAATGGATTCAGGAGCAGCGTCTAGGCCAAACGACAAAACGTTCTCGTCATATCAAGATGCAAAACTCCCTAGAAATAGAAGGCTTTTTTTTGCCTTAATGAGATTTTTTTTTAACTGTTACAATGAGATATTATTTAAACAAAAATATCTTCTCGTTTAAATAAGAAATGTCGTAAGCGTAAAATGGAAACACCTCTGGCGAGTTTCTGCTGTTGTCTAAAAGAATCAGGTTAGAGGAATGAACGTAGTGAGCCGCTTTACGCCTTTTGAACAAGTTGTAATCTGTATGAGGGGTGTATTTTTCTATCTTATTATGAGAAAGTTTTCCATAATAACTAGATATAAAACTCACTAAAGCAAGAATCCTCCTCTTTTTTACAAACTTTGCATCTCATAGTGAGAAACTTCTTGTTTTAAGAAGAAATTTCTTATTTTGGCAAAAACGTTCTTTTAGTAAAAAACTCTCTCACTATAACGAGATGCTGCCCCTGAATTTATTTCCAAGCTGTGTCAAACGTTTCTGCAGACAGTGACGTACATGTGCATCCAGCCCGCTGAGTCAGCTCTGTGCAGAATCTTGATCTGAGCCGTTCTGTCAGAGCTCTGGTTGGATGTTTTGGCTGTTTGTCCTGCGCCAGTCAGAAGTCATTTTCAGCCTCTAACCAGTTGTTATTCCCCTGTGTCTATGTCCTTCCATCTGAACACAAACCCTGGCAACTAGAAGCACCTCCACAGCATGATGCCGCCTCCACCATGTTTCACTATGTGAATATTTAGAGCAGCGGTGTCCAAACTTTTTGGACAAAGGGTTAAAAACCCCAATCTGACAGTCCAGGACCAAAATGAGCTTTTTCCTGACCATAAAAAATGCAAAAATAGTATTATTGGGAATTATTTCTCCTTTACCTGCACAACAATGAATTAAATAAATTAGTATATTTGCCTTAATGTTCACATTAGTTTAATCTTTTGGGCCATTTAGTTTCTATTTTCTTGGTCTATAAAAATGTTTTAGTTGGGCGTGCCGTGGTGACGCGACCCACGTTCAGAGGCAACGTGTGCTTATTTCAATTAAATAAAAACCAAAAAAGAAAAGCTTTTTTGTGTTGTTCACATTTCATTTGAGGTTTAAATTATAAACCCTAAAATAATTACCAAAAGTCTTCACAGGAGTCGACTCCATATGCCTGATGACCAAATTTGCCTCATTCTTCACCTGCAGTCAGGGTCATGCAAACTTTTCAGTTTTAGGTCTTTGTGTTCACAGCAAGTCTGTTGTGTCCTGGATGTGACAAACATCGTCTGCTTTCCTTTCAATATTAGCCTCCATCTTGCCGTCTTTGTAAAGTCCGGACTTGTGGAGTGCTCATGAATTCTCTCTAAGTGGTGGAGCAAACTCTGGAATATTCCTTGTGACATACATTTTTATATGCATTTCCGAAGAGGGTAGAATACATAGAAACTCTAGAAACTAAAAATTAGATATCGAATAAATAGAGTCAACAAGGCCAAGCTGACAAGCAAGCATGGCTCAGTTATTTTGGCTAAATGACTCTGTTCATCAGGAACCTTTCTATGGTCCCAGCCTGAAGCGCAGAACTACAAAACCAGCTGGATAATATCACGTCGGAGCTTTTCTCAGAAATACGATCATTTCCACATCAAAGAACGCTTTCATAGACGACTCCTTCAGATGTGGCTTCCAGCTCAAGTCCTTCTGCAGATGAAAATTTGTTCCCTTAACGAGCCGTGATGTCGTCACGCAGAGCCGGCGTGGCGTCAGACGAACCCGACTCGCGCGCTCACAACTGGAGGTCCGGTCAGCCGCTCGACGTCAGACAGGGACCGCTACAATGCTGCTCTTTGAGTCAGGCTTACAGTGGAGGGGAAAGTCGCTCTCCATCCGTCTCTCTTTCTCTGTCGTTCCTGCTGAGTCATGGTCCGCGCTCAGGCTCAAGAGAAGTTATTGTTACACTCGAGTAAATAGTGCGCCGCGGATGAATGCGAGCTGTCACAGAGCTGCTGGAGAGCTACCATCATATGACCATCTCTGACTCTGCAGCAGGGTTACAATTGTTTTGGGCTTTTCAGTATAGTTTAATTTGATTTAGTTGTGACGTTCTGTCTAATTGAGTTAGTTTTAATGAGTTTTTAGAGTGGGCTAGCTAGTTTTTATTAGTTATTGTTTAGCTTCAATTTAGTTCTTATTAGTTCTAGTTTTAGTTTTTTCATACCTTGGTAAATTTTTAGTGGCAGAATTTGAAAAGGTCACAGTATTTTATTGTAATTATGGATACATCAGTAGGATTAATGAAGACTCAGCAGATGAGACTATTTTCAACAAATGTATTCATCTATTGTCAAACAATAACTGATTGGTGTTTTCTCCCAACTTTTGCTGTTGCCTTTTTTAAGGACCAGCTTCAGTTCCACCAGGAGGATTAATAAGTGTCATAATTTACCAACAGCTGGTGTAAAAAGCTAATATATAGATTCATAAACAACGTACAGTATACTGCATACTTTCAGTATGCTTTAGTTAGCTTTAAAAATGCATGATGTACAGTAGTTCCAGTTAGTTTTCATTTTCCCCCATTAATTACCGTTTTTATTTATTTCAGTTACAAAAATGTTTTCTCAGTTTCAGTTTTCGTTATTTTGTACTTTTTAGTTAACTATAATAACTGGACTTATGTTGGACTGCAGTTCCTTCATTTTCTCCATCTTGCCTCTAAAGTGGCTGCTGATTAAAAGTTACTTTTACAATTACTAAAAACACGCTTGTAGTGTCACAGTGATATCCAGGGAGGAATGAGTGAATGATGTTTGTGATGTAAGCATTTCTTTCATTTTTCTTTTCTCTCAATTCAATTAGCCTTTTGTCTTGCTTCAAAAGCTGACACACATCCTGTTTGCGCGCTCACTTATCGTCGGCCCTGCACTTCCACCTGCCACAGCTCGGCTTCTTGCTTGATTACGACGTGCTCTACGCGTGCAAAGTCAGTCAGAGCTTTTCGATTGCGGCTTCATTTCCTCTGAAAGGAATCAGAGTTGCTCGTTTGCATCTGGTGCACAGGCAAGCCGAGCTTCCTCTCATACCCTGCCCAACATTTTTCCATTTTTAATCTCCCTTTGCTTTCTTTTTTTTGTCTTCTCCTCCCACTTAATCGCTCCAATTCCGTTTTGCTCTCAAGTCCATTTAGCCCGTATTCAGGAGTTCAGCAGTGCACTGGAGCGCCTCGTTCTATATTTAAAAGCTGAATAAATTGAGCAGAAGTCTTTTAATTTGGCTTGAAAGTTTGTACCGCTGCTGAGGCAGAGGAGAGCTAATGCTAGGTTATGGAGACATGTTTCAGCCACATGTTGGAGGCTGGGCTCTGCAAATCTGTGATTACTGCTGATTTTTCTAAGACTTTAGAAAATAAAAAACAGATGGAAAATTAATGGACAGCTCTTAGTGTCTGAAAAGACCTGAAGGAAGAACGCTGACACCTTAATGCACTTAGTGGTCACCATAGTGGACAGCAGTGTTAAACCTTTCTTATTGTAGGTACTTTACATGTTAGAGATTGATTTGCATTGAAGTATAGGAAGAAAAATTAGATTAAAATCAGCATCACTGGCGATGTCTCACATTTCTACCTTTTTTCCATCCGTTCTTCAATATTCTGGAGTAAAAACCTACGATCTTCGATTGTAAATAGGCCTGAATCGATTTTTGAAATAACCGTCAAGTAATTTAATAATTTATGAATTGTTAGCGGGAGTGTACAGACTCTAAAAAGGTAATGTGCTGAAATAACAGAGCAGTGATTCATTAATATGCTCTACCCAGAACTCTTTGAGTGAAAGTTTTAACTTCACATGATTCAAATCGTGTATAAAAAAAAAAAATCTTCCAATGAAGCACCTTTTCCTATCCAATTATTAACCAGTTAATCCAAAAAAATAGACTATCTGAGGGCATTTTTTCATAAGAAATATTCTTGAGCATGATGACATGTTTGATTTGAGATGTTCATAACCCTTATAACATTTTCACTCATAATTTATCTCATTATTTTATTTAAAACATTTTTTTATCTGGAGGTTTTTCAGTTAAAATTTCAGCAGATTGACTCAAAACGCTTTTTCAGGCAGTTACCTGCTTTCTATGATTCTGTCTCAGATAAACAACTTTATGTTTACGTAGTTGTTTAGCCATTTACAAGTTGTTTTTTTTCTTTTAATGAGAACACTTTAAACTGCAGTGTTAAAGGCAACATGGTTTGGGGATTGATAAATTCATGTCACCCTAAAACACATTCATCTCTGGGATGCAGAACCTCTCTCCTTCCTGGGTGTGATGGCCAGACATTCCCATCGCACTTATATTTGTGTGAAGCTATTTGAACAGATGACTGGATCTGGAAGTTGCTCCTACGAATGAATCAAGCTCAACACTTCTCCTTTTGTATCCATTCTCATTTCCTCTGAAAGTCCCATGATGTCGCGTACAGAATGTTACATTAAAACACATCCACGTTGACCCGACATGTAACTCAGGTGTTTTGGATTAACTTACCAGAAGCTTAGACATTTTACTCAAGAGCTCACTTGTGGTAATTAGCTGCAGCTACAGTTGCTTCTTCTGGGCGTCTGAACTGGACAAAGATATAATTAGATGTTTGAACTGCAGATGAAACCTCTGTCTTAGTTTATAAACTGTAAGTTGATTGGGAGCTTTGTGGGATACATTTCTGTGCTTGCGTTAAGTACATTTTAGCAGACATAAAACATATTTTTTTATTGTTAAATGTCACACTGCAGCAGCCTGATGAAAATGGAGGAAAAATCCTACAGTGCATATTTATGTTGGGAAAAAAAACTATAACATAAATTTGACTGGTGTATTTCTCAGGCAAATAATCTACTAGGTGACTCTGTTGAACCTGAACCTGTTCTTCTGGTGGGGTAGAAGGTAAAATAGATGTCATCCATTCACATTCACACCAGCCGCCTGTTTAGTCCGCTCCAATTAAACTCTAGTTTGTTTACCTACAAACTCCGGTTGGTTTTGGGAAGTGTGAATGGTCGATCAAACTCTGATGCGGTTGAACTCTGGTTTTGTTTGAATGCATATACAAACGCCATGCAGACCAGAGACCGCACCAAAACCAGAAAGTGGACTACGGCACAAGGCATTCTGGGTAAATAAATTTGATAGCGGTAGAAATGGCTTATGGTCTTATGCCAAAGAGAAATCTTACAACCGCTAAAGTCTGACACTCCATTTTAGTTTACATTGTGTGAAGAAGGAAGTTGTCTTCTTCAGAGACACTTTTGTGTCATTACCTTCAGTGGTTCTTGGTGCAGCGCCACCACAGGTGAGATTGGCCTGTAAATCTGCAGTACTGATTTGTCCAGATTGTTTGCTTTTACTAAACAGCAAACAATCAGCAACTAGACAGCAAGATGACTGATAACTGAGAGGGATGAGTTCTTCATTTGAATGAGGTCTTATGCAGTGATGGGCAGAACTTTCTTAAGGAAAGCTGTGTGTAGTATATCAAGACGGCAGGGGGAGGAGCTTAATTGTTTTATCATTTCTTCTAAGTTTTTGTGGTTGAGTTGTTGCATTGGTACTACATGTGCTCTATCTTCCTGGTTTTAGTCACCCAAAGAAGCCATAACTAGCCAATCCAGTTGAGTCTATCTAGTGCAGGCTAGCTGTGCTTTAGAAAAGCAGTGACGGTGGCATTCCTTGAAGTTGAGCACCATGACTTTTAAAACTGCGACTCTTTTAAAACGATGTCCCGTGTTCGCTCCACCCTGGAAGAACAACTCAAGTAAATCTTCCAAAAATAACATTTAGATGACATTCATGCTCATGTTTGTGGAAACTAATAAGCCTAACTCCAATGCAAGCGATGAGAGGTTGAAGCATGTTAAATGTAATAATGCCATGCCCACACATAGCTGCCATAGCTTTCCACTTGACTACAACCCTCAAAGAATCTCAATCAGTCTTCTTGGAAGTGTTTTAAATCATTAACTGCTATGGGGTCAAGCTGTTGATGGGTCAAAGGGCAGTTATGGGTCAGCTGATATCTGGGTTTTAGATTCATAATCCATCTCTCCAGCAGCACATGGTAACCTCCCTGTTCTCTGTGTTTTGCAGTTCTTTCTTGTGTTTGCTCAAACAGGTGGGTTATATCGTACATCTGGCTGTTTCATTACTTATTGATGATATGTTTATGCTGTGGGAGGTGGGCTGATGGCTGCTGTTTGGGTTTGGAGGGGAAAACAACAGTGCTTTATGCGTGCATGTTTATCGCTCAGAGAGATTTCATCCATAATTAACCTGCTGTGAGGTTGTTGGGGTTTTTTTGCGCCAGTGATTAACAGTGTGAGGGGGAGTGACGAGCGCTGCAGTCTGACTGAACAACGCCTGGATGTGACAGACGAGCCAATGTGCTTCCTGTAATCTTATGGATGCATGTTGAGCTGTAGCTTGAGCAGAGCGAGGCTTTAACCGGCGTCTCACCTCTGAAATGAGCCGTGTCTCAGCAGCATGTCGCAGCCGGCTCCCTCTGCAGCGTCCCGCCTCGTGGTCTGTGTGTTCTCAGCTCCTCACTTTGACTGCAGCCTCTTTTCTCTGCATTGCCCAACTCGGATTTAAGATGCAGACGAAGAAAATCATAGCTCAGGATGGCAGTCCCAATGCACTGGTGAATGCCAAGTGACTGAATGCACTTGACTTGAGTATTCAAAGTGGAACTAGCTAATTAATTGATTAGAAAAGACATGACAGTAATATTTTAAGTAGGGATGCACCGATTGATTATCCAGCTGATTTATTTGCCCAGATTTTTTTTTTTAAATAATAAGAAAAACGATATCAACCAAAATTGGAATCAGCAGGTGAGTTTTTTTTAAAGATCGATGATTGTCAAGAAAACTGCAATTGATGCACCTTCAACTTTAAGAGTACTGAACATTATCTAAGTACAGATTGTTTAAATCTTAACCTTTTTTGAGCTGCTGAGAGACGTCTTTTTTTCCAGCGTTTGCTTGGTTGCAGAAGCTTACTGAACCATCCTCCCTGACCGATTGTACAGACTTGCCTAGATCACACACAGATTCATGGAGGACTGAACACACACTCGTTTTGGTCCCAAGCGGCTCTCATTCCGGGATGATTGTAGAGATCAGAGGAAGTGTGGATTTTAACACACCGATGTGAAACCGAGCTGCTTCTGTTTGGTCAAAAGAATTACCACAGCGGCTCGAAGGTGGTTTAACACAGAGGTGTATTTATGTGCCCAAAAGACAACACAGTGGCAATAAGAGGACTTAAAGTACTCATTAATATTTGATATGAATATATGATTTCCCCCCCCCCCATTGTAATGTAATGGCTAGGCTACAGAATGCTGAAATGTCATATTAAAGCTTTAGGTTATTGTTTCCTATTATACCCAAACATTTTTCATCAATGTTTTTCACAGACTGCAGAAACTAGTCGAAATGGACCATTTTAATTTATTACATCTGGACTAAAATTGTGTTGAATGAAGTTAGAAATTTTAGAATTTACAAAATCTCTATTTGAAGTAAATGTTGATCCAGACTTTTTCATTGTGTGTCATTTTGACTCATGGGGTCCAAAGAATCAGATCTTAATCTTTAAAAAAAAAAAATATATATATATATATATATATAATATATTCAACGGTATTTCATTTTCATTAATCTTAATTAATATTCCAGCTGAACAGAGAATCCATCATACGTCAGTCAGATGACTACTGTAGGCTACATGTAACTTTTCTTCCGCAGTGACAAAACACCACTGACTGTGGTCTCAATAACCTCATATGAATAATGAAAATAACCAATTGCAATTAAATTATGAACAATTCAATTTTACAGATGACTTCTCATGGGGGTGTTGATGTTGATCAGGAGGCAGAATGCAGGTTCTGCTGCCACACTGGGGCCTGGAGTTACAAGCACCACTTCATCCAAAGTTTTGAAATCGGGGAACAATTTTTCAGTTGAAGTGATCAGAGCACTTTCAGAACGAGGCGATTACTGATTCTGCAAGCACTTGCGGGAATCTTATTTTGTGCGATTTAATTACATATGGTCTTTGAAAACAGTTTAAAATGTCTGCACCAAAGCCATTGCCTTCCTACACGATTCTACTCAATTCTCATCTCCATTCAGTGCAGGAAATTTCTAATAAGCTTCATAACATCTAACTGGTGAATTATAAATATGTCACGGATATTCGTTAGCAATTGTGTGAAATTTCAAACTTCAACAGAGTCCATGCTTCCAGCAAGTTGTTGTTTCTCAATAGTTTATAGCCCAGACCGTCTGTACAAAGCAAAGCATAGAACGAGCTGCTGGTTTTTACCAGATTAGTACAAAGTGATCTGGGGTGTGAATTCTAATCTCTCAAAATGACAAACTTAAGATTTTTTCGTCATCATTTTAAAAAAGTCAGTCAAAGATGGAAAATATTTGGTTAGCGTCACCCCTTATTAGAAGATATAAACATTCACGTGTCTTCCAACTTTGGAGTTGACCTGTCCTATTGTACACTCCTCGCAACAACTATCAGAACCACTGCCCCCTAGTGGTGTCTTCTGTCCTCACACATCTGTGATACTCCGAAAGTTTGCAGATGACACCACCGTCACTGGACTGATCCAGGCCTTAGATTACACATATTTGTATGAACTATAAAGATCTCATCATTACATAAAAGCGCTCAACCAGAGGGACAGGGAGGTTATATAACCAAAGACGTTGGGAATTCTGGATTTGAACTCCTGATCCGGAGCAAGGCCTTCCTTTAATCGACTTGCAAATCCCCCCCAGTGTAGTGAGGATTAATCCGCTCCTCAGCAGCCGCTGCTGCTCAGTATTCCACTCAGAGCTGGCCGCCCTCAGGAGCGGGTGATGTGTCAATCAAATCACAGCTGATCTGGGCTCACGGGAGCATGTAATAGCTTCACGCTGCGTCCCAGTTTTAGAGAAAGATATAAAGATGCTGATTATTCTAACACGCCTCTTCCAGCACACAGTCTGCAGGGTTACTGGAAATCCACAGGAGCGCTGCAGCCTGGATGTCTTACACGTCTAGCTGGTGTTGAAGTGGCCCGACTTGTTCTTCAGAGACTAACCTTGATGTTTAACTGATCAGCCACCCACCAGCCTGCAGACTGAGGTTCATTTCCCAGCAGGGAAGCCTCAGAATCAGCCAGAATCCTCACAAGAGAACAGCTAGTGTTGTAATTTTTGTAGGTCGAAAAAGGGATGGTGACTTCTAGATTTCCTGCGTGTTTCATCGTTTGCTGCATTGGCTCACTGAAGGACCTGAGAGGAAATGAGATGGGGAAACACAGAAAGTGAAAAGAGACGGGAGGAAGCTGTGCAGAGTGTCAGACTGAACATGTGTGTTTTTTCAGTAGTCAAACCATCTCAGAATCTACTTTCCTAGTGTGATTTTCTGTTGTTTGGCGAATTCTCCGTTTTTCTGCATTACATTCTTAATATAAGCTTGGAGTCTGGACCCACTGGATGTCCAGGGGGCAGAGGATTAAAGCTCTTTAAAAAAGAGATGCAAATCAGCACAAAAATGGATAATATCTTCTGATATTAGCTTTTTTTTTACATGTTTGTAATTATCTGATAAATAAAACTGTTTTGTAGGATTTGCTTATACTGCACATACAGTTCATATTAACCTTAATGACCAATATGGAATTCTTTTTATTAAAGCTGCTATTTCAATAAGGTGCTACAAAATGTCATTTACGTTTTAAATATCAACAATTATTGAAATTGTGTCTTTCTGGGAAACATATGTTCTGCACTTTAATCTTTTTTGTTGGACCATGTTGTGACAAAAATAAAGCTTAAAAAAATCACAACTTTGACACCTTTATGAAAAAGGTGCCACTGAATCAGTCATCTTAGGCCGCAAAAATAACAAACAATGTAACATCCTGGAAGAACTGAAATAAATATGTAATATTGGTAAATATATTTTATCAGCCAGAGCAGCACTATTAATATCAGATGGCGATCTCAAATTTTCATATGGGCTTCTCTGCTGCTGTTGTCTGACAGACTGGCTACAGAGTTGGTTGAATGCTTGTCTGTCATATTAAAGTTTCAAATGATTGTTTCCATGTAAAAAAAAAAAAAAGATTCAGTGTTGCTCACATATTATAAAGAAATGTTGCACCAGTGCTTGGTAAGGATGTGTTTTACAAAGAGCTTATTCAGTTATTTGTGACTCACTTTTCCGTCAGATTACAGAAATACAGAAGTTCCAGCTCATCTTGTGACTGAAATGTTTCTCCGTTAATTCTGCCTCCAGGAATTCAGATGACTGCTCCGTTTCTCTGGAACGCTGACTCCATATGAAAAGCTTTGGACTTCTTCTCAAACGCTGGTTTTGGTTAAACAAACCAAGGTTGTAGCAACCAACCATCTACCACACAGTTCAGAACGCCAGATGTCCAATCTGGTTAAAGGTCAGGATGAAAAAAAACTGTGACTAATGTCATTTAATTGGTTTCTGTTTGCTAGAAACCCCCACCCCAATAAAGTTTGGTCTGATGGTGATTCAATTTTTTTCCAGGAGAAAAAAAAAATTGTTTTTGATAAACGGAATTCTTTTTAACACATAGAAATGACCAGATACTCCACCTTTCATCCATCAAATGTATCTAACATCATTGAAATTCTTTTAATACAAGGTGCCTTTAGAAACCGAAAATGTTTGGAACCTGCTGGCCCCTCAACACCTAGAGTCTGGGCTCTGTTCTCTGAGTCCTGCTGTGTTCAGCCATTTGAGCAGCCCACACATCTGACTGGATCTGCAGCAGGACAGAATGAGACGGCTTGTTGTGGCGTGGACTGCCTTGTGACGGCTCTGAGGATGAAGAACTATAAACCTCAGCCCCCTCCTCTTACCCGCGGCCCCTCCCGCAGCTGCTCTGCCTTTATGTTTAACCAGAGGGGTCTGCTTCTGAAAGGAGTCGGCGCAGCGGCCCCTCACCATGTCTGTCCGGACCGACACAGTGAGAACACAGGCGAGAAGCAGACAAATAACAGCGATGCTTTTCTAATGCTAATGAAGACTTCAATCACTGAGGCTAGAAAGCCTCTGAATAAGAACAGTATCCAAATGTTCAACTTCAGTGCATGATTGTGAAGTGAGAGGAAATAGATGATGATTATCTTTTTTATTTATTTGTTTTATGAGGCTTTTATATTTTTATTCAGGCCCTCTAATTGCATTTGGGTGTGGACTTTAACTAGGCCATTTTAAAATGCTTCCCACTGGAATGTGAACCTCTGCCAAAGTTTCACAGATTTTCTTCCAGGACTCAGCTGTTCCTAGCTCAGACGAATATCCCTGCTAACCAAAAGCCTGAAGCTGCCCCTACCATGCTTTGTCAGGGGGGTGAAGTGTTCAGGATTGATGTGTGGCGATAGTTTTCCACCACTAAGAGTTTTACATACAGGCTAGTGTTTTCCACGCTCAGTGCTTCAGTTGAGGTGGTCCATGCTGTGGTAGGTCCCCAGTTGCTCCGTCCTCCCTCCATGTTCAGATGATGGATTGGACAGAACTCTGGGAGATGGGTCAGAGCTTTGGTTGTTGACTTTAAGCTTCTCCACATCTTCCACTCTGACCTGCCTGCTGTGTTCCTTGGGTTTTATGATGCTTTTTGCTCATCAATGATCTCTAAAGGCCCCTACATACTCAGGCATACTTCACCCTGCAGAGGTACTTGAAGCGGACATTCTGTGGTTTCAACAGTCGGGAAACGGTGGTGGGTTCTGCCAAACATATGGGACATGATGGTGACAGCAGTGACATCCTTTTCAACTTTCTTGTGTTGCAACACTAGCTCCCATATACCAGCTCCAAATTTTATATGCACCAGTTTTGCCGGTAGTTTGGCTTGAGGAGGGAAAGAGATTGTCGCCTCATCACACAAGAGAGGAACCGTTGTTGCCTTCCATGTTTCGAGCCCTCAGACTGACTACAAATGTATGCTTAGCCTGGTAAAAAGCAACCCCTTGTTCTGTACTTTGCTTCATACAAAGTGTCTGAACCCCCGGATATTGAGATACAATTGCTTCCAATCGCTAGCGTTTGGCTATGACGTATGTAAAGCAGCAGTTTGACACTGTGAAGCTGACGAGAAATCCCCCGAGATGTCAACAGTCATTCTCCACTGTGAAAAGTGCAGAGCTGAACGAAGTGGCTGTTAATGTTAATTCAATATTTATAAGCATGGCCATCATGGACTGAACGGCTTTGTTCACTGCTGCCGCTGCTAAAACTACAGGCAGACTACAGTTCTAAAAATCGGCGTCATCGATCACAACTTCTCCTTCCGTTCGCTGATTGGCCCTGTAAAAAAGTAAATCTGCAATAGAAATCCATGTCAATGGAAGAAAGCCCAGATGGTAAACTGAAGGGAGATGAGAATCGGGTGGAATTGGATAGGAAGACAATTGTCAAGTTAATGTACGTCACACCTTTCAGATTTTAATTTGTAAAGTCTGGAAAGCTTTCAGATGGCTCTGCTGTGGCGCGTTGCCGCTCTGCAGTCCACATGTCTGATTCTGATATGTGAGAACACTTCACCACCGTCTGGAGAGGAAACTTGTCAAACCAAATTCACACCACCTCATCCTGTTGTCCTCCTTATATCTGTGTTTTCTCTCTCTCTCTCGTGTCCTCAGTGTGAGTGAGTTCCTCCGGCCTTATGTGCTCATGTGAAAGACCCTCACAAACAAACCAGCTGCAGCAGCAGCAGCAGCAGCTCTGTGCAGGTGTCTGCTACTGCATTACAGCAAAGCCTGCTCGTAATCTCGCCTCCATTAATGCTCTGCTCCGGCTAACGGTGAATCTACAGAGGCAGATTAAAGTAGATTAGCGACGCTGATCTTTAAAGTCAAATCAGTGGCTAATGACTTTGAGCATATTTGGCAGCAGTGACAGCGCATCTTTTGTAAATAAAGGTCAGCTGGGTGGCAGGCTGTGCAGTTGACCCTGGCCCTTCTGCCATACAATGTCTCCACTGTGCCCACTTAGCTGGCAGCGACTGAAAACTTTATTTATCTTCTGAACAAAAGTTGCCATGTGTTCACATCATAAATTTCTCTTTTTTTGCCACTTTGTTCCAGGGAGTTTGTGGAAGCAGTCAGGGATCCTGCTGGACTGGAATAATTAACTCAAAGCTTAACTTAAGCTTTTTGGAGAATAATATGTGTACAAGTTACGCTGGAATACAGATTATATAATAAACATTTGATTCTCATTCTGATTGAAACTATCCAGAACACAGTGGGTCACTTTCACTACATTTTTGAAGCTCAAAATGCGTCAGAACTGCATCACTCAGTGTAGTTTCAGTTTCTTTATCACTCAATAGATTGTGCAAAACACTGAACTTCCTCCAAGAAGTGCGTCCCAGTAAATTTCCCTGATGGTCATGGGTCAGATCAAACTAATGGCAGAAAAATTAAAAGTCCTCTGACCATGTAGAACTACTGTATGTAGCAGCACGACAGAGGGTTGCAACGTTGTACCTGAATGAACCACAAGACTTTTGAAGCGTTGTCTTCTGGACGGGTAGATAAAGGATAGAGACGAAGGGCAAACCAACCACACTGCAAAAAGATATAGGAGGTTGTTTTAAGTCCATAATTCTTCAATGTTGATCAAAGCATTTTTCTGATGATATAAGTGAAATGGTATGCCAGTGGAACTACGGTACTCTTTATATTAAATAATTATTGGCTTAAAACAAGGTTTTATTTTGCTGAAACGTTACTCGTCAGTTTCTTTTACTTCAAGTGAAAAGATATTTGCACATTTTAAATATCCAAAATAAGTAAATAAACCAAAGACAAATAAAACAGACTATGAAGTCTGTAAACGAACATGTTCTTCTAAATACATTCATCATTAGGCTCAGACAGGGAAACAGGCACAGCCTCCAGGTAGGACGTTCATGACAAAAAAGCATAAACTTTAGTATTGTTTTTCAAAATGCTCTCCTCTCTCTCCTCTTCAGTGATAAATAAACTGCTGTCTGGGTGCGCACCATGTTGCACTGATCTTTTTGAATATTGGACGAGGTTTTAACAACCGGTGCATGCTCTGCTGCTACCTGTTGTTTACCAGATGAAATCCGGCAGAATCATTGGTGCTGACATGTTTCCATGTTGGTGGGATTTTTTTTGATTCTCCCCTGTGGATGGGATTATTCATCCCAGCTGCTCTAATCTGCCTTCACTGAGCTTCCATGTCTGTCTTCTCCTGTGTAACATGGAAACTCTGTAATCCACCGATACAAGGCTGGAGCAGCAGCTCCGACAGGCCCTGGCCTTCCCAAAGCATTCTGGGGCAAAAAGAAATTAGCACGTTCCGTTTTCACAAAGAAGCGACGAGTAGCTGCTACAGGCACACGCGGGATGATTTTTCATATTTTATTGAATGCAGCGATGAATAATTGATCTCCTCTGTGCTCCGCAGGGCCTGTGTGTTTTTTTTTTTGGCGGTGCACAAAGCAATGTGGAGGAAATAAAGATCGTGATACGGCGCATAAACCAGAGGTATGACTCTTAACACACACACAAATACACACCCCATCCAGATGTGATCTGACTGATATGGCGAGCAGCAGGAGACGGTCATGCCGCTCCTTCTGGGGAGAGTCTGTGTTATTTTTTAAAGGGATGTTGGTCAGAGATTGTTGGTCTGTTGCTCCCTCCATACCTGTTGGATGTTAGTGTGTTTGAGGAGGGTGTGCTTCACAAAAGGTTCGTTCCTCTTACTGAAGTGGCTTTCATGAGGTCTCACTCACAGGTCAGCAGATGCGAGCAGCTAAAAGCTCAGGCGTTGTATTCCTTTGTGACCTGGAGCTCCATGCTTTCCCGCTGCCTTTGGTAAAGGTCAGAAAGGTCAACCTGTCCCGCTGCCCGGAGACCTGATGTGAGGTTAGCAGTGAGCAACGCACTCCATCCCTCCTCTGCCGCAGGCTGTCTGGATTTTATCCTCAGCTCCCGTCCACTCTGACTTCCTCACTAGATAAAAACCAGTCTGAGGAATAAACGGAGGCAGAAAGGAAAATGATCCAAATCTGTTTGAGGGAACGGGGTAGTGTGTTCTCCGAGTGAATGCTCTGGGATTGTGGTTAATGCTCCTTTGGAACACAAAGTGCAGACTTTAATTATTGGAAATCTGTGTGGACATTACAAGCTCCCTCTGATTTGGACATCATTTGAATTCTATTGAGCTACTGTAATTCTACACTGATAACCAGGGGCAGGAGACATGGACTTAAAACTTTATCACAGTATTTTATGGTACTTTTGATAAAAGTCATCATATCTTTCTTCCTGTGTACTCCAGGAAGGAAAACACTCCATTCGTTTTCTTTAGGACACATAAAGTATGATTTGTATCACTTAGCTGCACACAATAACTCCATTTAATCATATCTTCAGACATACAGATATTCATTGCTTCTCCCATTGAACAAACAGTGGAGAAAATAGTAAAACTATCAGTACAGATAGTTTCAGAAGGTTTTAAACCTTATTAACAATGATACATCAAAATTCTCAAGAAATTTATAAACGATATGATAATTCCCATCCCTACTAATCACCAGGATGCAATGCCGACTCTGCTCTGCTCTGTAAACATCAGGTCTAAACCGGGCCAGATCTAGAAGGTGGTGGGTCCCTGGGCACCAGCCCGAAAAATAAGAATAATTTATTAATGCAAAACAGAAATCATCATCCATTTTATTTATGATTTTGGTTGTAAGTTGTTGGGGGTTTTTTAACACTTTGTTTTTTGTTTTTGGTTGTGTTTTATTTTGGATATTTAAAATCTCTTCTAGTTAACTACTCTCTACAAAAATGTCTTGGTCTTTAAGAGAGCAAACTCTCAAAGACCAATAACACTGGGCTACAAAAACTATTTTTTGGAAGCTGTCTTTGTTTTTTCAACTGAATTAGGATTATTTTGCACTGCTGAATCAAAAAATGATCCATTTTTCTCAGTCAGGTTTTTATTATAATTTGACTTAGAGAAATCTGACCTTCTGATTAGATTTTTGTGACATTATCAGTTCATTTCCGTTAATATTTCTCATCCAAAAAAAGGTTTTAGGAGAAAAAAAATGTTTTCTAACAGAATGTATTAATTAAATGTTATAAACTTGTATTTCTGTAAATTGAATAATACTGACAGGAGAAAGTACATGTAAATTGAACATTTTGTCTTCATTGTGTAAAATTCTCCGTTTGTTTTCTGTCTCTCCTCCTGTTCATCATTGATCCAGATTCTCCAGATGTGAGAACAAGTCCTGCATTTTGATGCTCATGTTGTTCCATAGTTCAGAAAGTTGACCTGACTGAGAAAAACCAATGTGATTTTTGGATTCAGCTCATCAACATGACCCTAAAATAGTCAAAAAACTGCAGACAATTTTTTAGTTAATGACAATAATATGGTTATCATTAATTAATTTACTAATATTGTGCATGGTCTCAAAGCAATAACATTATCATTTATTGCATTAATTCCTGGGACAATTATTCGTGGTGATAGGAATTAGAACTGAGTGTTAGTAACTTGATGGAGGGGTTCCAACTCTGTCTTCCACTCTCAGAAGGTGTATTCATAATGCGGTGTGTGTGGGGGGGTGCATGTGTGTCGGTGAGCGGCGCTGCAGTGTGGGCTGGTCGCCGTTCTGAGTGTGATTCAGACTTTTTCAGAGCGCCGGCCTTCGCCGTGCCACAGTGAAAGGAAAAGACGTGTGACAGAGGAAGCCTAACGGGGCTTTGCAGCGTTGGCACATCAAATGCAGCCCTTCTGTGGGAACCTGGGCCCGAGTGTGTGAGTGAGTGTGTGTGTGGGCTGCAATGTAGCAAAGCTGTTGAGAAGCAGCAAATGAGTCACAGATTCCAATCATCTTGTACGACTCAGACGCTTCTTGGTGTCTCTGAGAGTTTCCGCTGCGCGCAGGAGAAAATCAGCAGACAGCAGAGGTAATTATCCTGGTTTCATCCCAGGCCTGGTGATTCTACCAACACACACTGGCTCAGCGTCAACTGGATGTTAGCAGCTCCAGGCCCATGTGTCGCTGTTGTTGTAACCCAGTTTGCCTCATGGTACCGAGATGCAGAAAGAGCAGCACTAATGAACCTTGTTAAGCGTTGCAACATTATGCTGTCACAGAGTATGGCTTTTTCATGTGCTACCGTCTCTCTCCCCCCACAACATGAACCGAAATGATCTGTCTGCTGACACCTTCCTGTTCCTCCACACTCATTATATGACTGTCACTGCATGCTGGCTCTGAACAAAGTCACAAAGATTATTTCTGTCTTTGCTAACTACGACTATCAAAGGAGAGACAGAGACGGAGCGAGCTCTCAGTCATTTTCACCTGTGTTTTGAAACGTATGTTTGTAATATCTATGGTGGAGTTATATCAGATATCTGTGAAGTGGGAAGGCTTTTAATATGAAAGCTGGACGAAACAGGAGCAGGAAGGAAGGAAAAATAATTCTGCCACCACCATAAATAGAATCTAAAGGGAAAATGGTGCAAATAGCAAAAAGAGCAAGTTGGGGAATAAACTAAACATTACAAGACATTGTATCCAAGAAATCAGGAAACTGTCTGCCTTTGTTTTTATCAAGGCAAGCCCTGTTTTTTTTTTTTTTTTTTGGAACCTGCAATAATTTATTCTCTACTTTCTATTAACAATGAGCTTTCATTAAAATATTGTGTTTATTTTATTGTTGCGCAAGGAAAAACATGATCAGACAATTTGTGTGTTCCTTTAACGAGCTGCTAAAGGTTTGGACAGCACTGCCTCTGGAGAGGCCAGGTGATGATGTCATCAGTCTGTGGGCTCATTTCCAGCTTTTGAGGCCAGTGGAGGCACACTGCTGGATGCATTTTAGGGCTACAACTTTTTTGACATCATGGAAAAATGAAAAGGAATCAGGCGAGATAACAGGGGGAGCTCTGTGGAGCTCCACAGGGCTGGTGCAGCCTCCTGGCACCTTCAGGCTCCTGAGGATAAAACTCGCTCATCTGTCCTGCTGTACGCAGATACAAACAGCCATGTGAGACGAGGCGGCCTATGATCCTCACTCAGTTGCTGCAGATTTGTTTGGAGCAACAGCCCATGTGTTTCTGTCCAACACAGCAGAGGAAATGTTCCTCCTGAGTTCAACCCTCACATCCACAGAGAAGGATTTGATCCGGTTTTTACTCCCGACACCAGGTCAACGGTGTGTCTTTGAATCCCCAGCGTCGCCCGAAACGCAGGAAGGTTGTCCTGCAGAAAGCAAAGCACTCAGCCGGCCGAGGTTGGATGTTTGTGGAGTGTGTCATCTGCTGGTGCTGATTTTAGCTGCTGTTTGGCTGAGAGTGTTTAGAGTTCAGCTGCAGCTCACAAACAGCCGACTACTGCAGAGCTCCGCCTGTGTTTCTGGGTAGCATCCAGGCTGTAAGTGGCGGTGTGAGGCTCATGTTGGTGTGTGACTGTGCAGATGGTGCAGCACCCTAACCTCTTCCTGTGTTACCCTCTCAACCTGCCCTCCCTTTAACACAGGCAGGAGACGGCAGACGCTTCCTTGTAAAGCGGAGGCGCTCCTTGTTCTCTTTGCGTCGCTGCTGTTATCTTCCATGCTAACTTCTGCTGAGATCAGCAGGGAACTCGCCGCCGTTTGGGTGGCGACTCGCTCTGAGATTTTTCAGCTGTTCTGTGGTCGGCTTGCTGCTGCTTAGAGTTTCTGATCTTTCACATCGATAACGTTGTGGACAACTACTTCAGCATACAGAGGAGCTCCTGGTCCTCATCATCACCCCTCCACTGCTGGGCTTTTGGGTTAATTTGAGGTGTTTCTGATGAGATAATGGGTTTGATTTTTATCATTGATCTCATCTATTTTTAGAGAAGAGACAAATGCTGACAGATAAGATTCAAATGATTTATGAGCAGGATGAAAATACCAACACTAGAAAACTATCAGCCGCTAATGACAACAAAGTTTGTCGTTTCTAATCTCCAGTAAACAAAAGGGCTACTTCACGGTTTGTGGGAAACCTGGACTACATCGGATCACCTTTACAACTCTCACATACTCGGGCGCACTGTGTGTGTGTTCAAACCGAGATTTCATAGTCATATTGTACAAAAAATAAATCTTAAGTGGTTACATGAAAAATCAGCAGAAAGAGATTTTTTTATTAAATCATCAGAGTAATCAATTATTAAAATAATTGTTAGTTTCACCCCTAATTAAGACCTGACACTTTTCACACTGTGGAGAAACTCACAGGATCCGTTCAGTGTGTTTGATCACTTCTCTGCTGCTTCCTCTGATGATTCTTATCGGTTCATTTTTGCATCAGTTATTTATTTCATCACGATTTTAAAACCAACTTTCCTTAAGAAGGGAAAGATCTCCTGACTGAAGGAGAGCTCTTAAACTTTCAGGGTCACCGTAAGGTTATCTGAGCAGATGTAGTGACTGAGGTTCAGCTTTCTGAATGCAGCAGACGCTTTGGTCCAAGCTGTCTCTGTTCACGCTCTGCTTCGTCATAAAGGTTTATTTACCAGTTACACCACACAGGGCTGCAGAGTGGTTCACCACAGTTGAACACCAACAGGAGATAACTTCGGCCTGTCAGTAATCAGCCACAGCCTCCATCAGCCCCCCACATGTTGGAGGTTTAGCGGTACTGTGGCTTTAATTCTAATTGGGGTGGGGCTGCAGCCATATGCCGCCTCCGGTCCCCTGGGGCTAAAGCAGCAGCTTAATGAATGTCCCACCAGGATTTAATGCTGCTTTATTTCGCCGCAGAGTGTAGCCTGTAGGGGGGGAGGAGACGGGCATCCCACCCCAGACTCCATCTTGGTCACCCCTGAGATTCAGGCCCAGACATAACTTGGATTATTTCAGTCTATGCAGTCCCACAAAATATTTCTCACCAAACTTTAATTACAGATTATGTACAATTCATCCACTCAAGAGGGATTTCAGACCACAGTTTATCACTTGGAGATAAAAACAAACACGGTTGGCTTGGCTGTAACATTTCTATACGAGTGTGGAAAAGGAAAGGCTCACATTTCTGTGTGCATGTTGCTTCCAGAGAGCAATGGAGGGGATGGATGGAGGGGACAAATAACACAATGGCTTCCTTGTTTATTTTAAGAATGCTGCAGAAGCAGAAAAAAAAATCGAGAGACTGAATCCCAGGAGCCAGTCAGAAATGAGGCAAAAAATAAATAAACAGCACAACCATTTTCTGCTACAAAGCTATACTTTTCAACATTTTTTTCAAAATAGAAGTCAGAAATGTGTGCCGTTTCACTGCTGTGGCCTATAAATAAAACTGGTGGGCCGTTCATTAAACTGCTGAGCGTCCTGGTGTTGACTCAGTCTGGTAAACAAAGAGATGATCTTGACCGCCGCACAGAAACCACGTCTGACTCTCAGCTGGGACGTCCAGACCGCCACGGGTTGTCTCTGCCCTGCACACGTCTGCCGCTCTTCAGCCAGAGAAAACAGAAACACGTCTTACTTCCCTGACGGTCCTTTAACGTCTAACAGTTCCAAGATCTTTCAGGCTTATTTTCATTTGCTCACTCATACTGTTAAACTTTGAACCCCGTATGGACTAGTGAAGCTAGTTAGCTTTAGGGATTCACGATGTTAGATTTTTGGTCAGTAACAGATACCAATACCAATATTTTTTTCCTGTCCCTAACTACTGAAACTTTGTGGCCCTCTCGGCTGTGGAATTAAAATACTGCCTTGTCTTTGTCAATTTAGCCTGCACCAAATTTTTGGTGCTTTTTAGCACCAAATTTAAGTGCTAAAAAGGAAGCTGAAAATGATGCAACACTTTCAACTTGCATTATGCATTATTGCATAATGTCAAATTTACTCATGACATCTGCTCTCTCTAAGACAATGACAACACAAATTTGACATTCTGTGCTGCAGGCATCATTGTCACTGGTTTGTCATATAAAAACAGCACCTGTTATTTTAATGGAATGGCCGATGTCCCATTATATTTTACAGCCGATATTGGCCGTTGCCGATACCATGCCAATAATATCATACGTCCCTAGTTCGCTTCATGGCTGTGTTGTTCTTGCATCCACGGGGAAATCTTCAATGTTGGTTTACACATATGCTTCATATAAGGCTGATTTCAAAGTTTTTTTTAAAGCCTGTCTAGCGATCAAAGTGTGAACTTTGGAAGCAGAAGTGTGTAAGCAGCAGAAGCCGACTGCACTGAATTTGGCTGAGAAACTCCGTGAATAATCTGTGTTACTGCATTCTATGTCATAAAATGCTCCTTTTATTGTTTAAAATAGAATCTGAATTATTTATTTGTAGTTTTTTAATGTACTTTTAGTATTGCACAAAAAAGACTTGGGTGGTTAAATAAAGAATTGCAGAATTTTAAACCAATTAATTATCAGAATGATCAATAACTAAAATAAACATTAGTTGCAGCCCTGTTAGGTGATTCCATTTTCTCAACTTCAAAACTGTTGAAATAATATCCTTAAAAATCTTGCAAAAACTGTGGTAGTGATTTGTGTTTTGCACTCAGCCACATGCACAGTTTTTATGTGACGCTTTCAGGAGGAAGGCAGCATGACCCGATTACCACAACCTTATCTTTCTATCAATGTAACCTTCCCTGCAACTGTTTGTCGTCTGTTCATGCAGCTGCTTGTTCTTATTAAATTGTCTTTACTGATGGGAAAGCAACAAATTCTATCAATTTGATTTCCTAAGGATTTAGTAGCTTTTGGTTCACCTTTGTAGTAAGTTTGATCTAGAAATCTCATTTTCTTTTCAACTTCTTTTGTTTCTATCCTACCAGTTTTAACATGCAACCTTCAGATTATAATAAGATCTGCCATCACTCTGTTTCTATTTTTCTCTTTGTAATCATATAGTTCTGAAAAAAAATGAAGAGCCCGCTGCACTGAGCCCCACTGAAAACCTCCAGGTTCTTCCAACAAATATTGATTTCTGAAATCTTCCTGAGTTGAAACATTAGTGTTGTTGTTTCTAAATAAATATCAACTTGTTTTCTTTGCGTTATTTGAGGTCTGAAAGCATCTTTTTTGTTATTTTGACTATTTCACATTTTCTGCAAAAAAAAAAAAAATACTAAATTTTGTCAGTAGTTCATAGAAATAAAAGAAAAATGTTCATTTTAATCTGACATATAACCATAAAGAGTAAAATCAGAAAAACTGATCATTTTAAGTGGTCTCTTAATTTTTTTTCCAGAGCTGTATATGTTCTTTTTTTTGTTAATGAAGGAAATAAAACTCATAAAAAAAAAAGAAAAATAAAAGACGTATGCATTTTGTATTTGTTTTTATTCGGAAATAAAGCTTTTTATTCGGTTTTGTAACAGAATCCAATAAATGCCTTCAGCATGTAGTCCTGGAAGCTGACTGGCCGTCGTCATGCTGCTCCAGTTCACAGTAATTTATTGACTGACTTTAAAGGCGCCCGCCCGCCGTGCTGTTTCTATAGCTTTGATGAAAACAAAAGAGTAAACAGCAGGAGACAAATTAGATACGGCCCCATATCTCAGGCCCACTACTGCTATAATTAGAGGCTCTGCTTTTTATATATATATAAATATAGCCCTAGTGATACAGTCTGAGGTTTCTTCGTGTCGCCCCACTTGAGCACAGGAAACAAACAATCTGTCAAACCATGCCAAAGGTGCAACACGTCATCCCAGTGGGGCGCTGGCGGAAACTGAGAGCACAGTTTTAGTCCGTTTTCTGCTCACTGGTGGCTGTTTTCAGGACACATGGGGGAGTTTTGATTCTGTTATAGATCTAAATTCTGCTCTTCAACAGAAAAGAAACTTACCTGAGCACATAAACAAACGAAGTGATAGGTCGTCACAGTATGCTGTTACAAGCATAATAACAGATTCAGAAAATTATAGTTCCTTCAAATGAGCTTGATTTTATTGTAAACAGTCCATAAAAAGTCTGCATGTTCATATACAGACCAGAGAGCTCTTACCGCCTCTTGCTGCTTCCAGGCAGTAAAGATGTTGCCATGTTATTTGAGCTCTTTCTTCCTCAAGCTTTCATTACTGACTGGAGCTGATTCCAGTCATTACTGACTGGAATCAGCTCCAGTCACTCCAGTTTTGAGGCTGCAAAACTTAAGTGTTTGTAGCAGCTGCCAACATGGGAGATGTTTAGATTTCATGGAGACAATGGCGGGGGGGGGGGGGGGGGGGGATTGGTTTCCAGACGTGTTTTAATCTGACCAAGAGTTGTGGAAAAAGTTGCATAGAAAACTTTTATGTTGCCTTACCTCACCTAACGCTTTCTCTGGATGGAGGTGATAACTCCTGTTATAATCACAAAAGTGTTCCTTTTCAGGCTAGTTTGTTTTTTGTTATTCAATATGTGGGAAACTGTAAAAATGACAACGGATGCAAGTTCAACACGCACCTGTTGAAGGCGGGTTAATCATCCTCATACTCTATGGAACTGCGAACATCTTTCCAGAGGCTCCACCTACAGGCAGTCACCACGGCAACAACAGAAGAAATGAGGAGAAATGAGAGGGTGACTAGTTCAAACACTGCTGAACCTCTTCTGTCCTCTGCAGTCCCAGCCATACGATGCTGTTAAAGGGAAGTTGTTTCTCTCCACTGTCGTCTCATGCTTTCTCTCGGTGGAGATATTTGGTTTTGGGGCATTGCTGAAATCAACACTCGGATGATTAGATCATTCACACACCTGTTATACACTCACTGTTCAGCACTGTCTGAACATCTCTGACAGTGCTGTTTACATTATATCCTATATGCATGTATCATATATAACACATTTGTTGGGGCTGATTTTCTGAAAACAAAACAAAACAAAACATTATTATTTGTGCAGAGCTGATGGTCTTTAGGGGTTTTCCCAGCTTGTTCATGCTGTATGCTGGAGCCTACACAGGGCTGCCATGTAAAAATACAAACAGTAATAGTCAGTAATACTCTACTGGATCAGAGTATTTCCTGGAGCTGCAGGTCAGTCTGCTCACTGGGACAAGTAGTTGCATCTTTTCTGATTCTCAGCATCGTGGCCCTGGACCCTCCTGCTCCAACATGTCATTTATATTCCACTTTCTTGTATTTGATTCTCGATGGGCCCTTAAATCAGCCCACCCGCTGCATCGCACCTGCACCCCCCGCTCTGCCAGCTCGGGTCTAGCTGCTCGGGCACACAAAGCGTTCTTATAGCTCTGTGCTCGGGAACATGGTAACCTAGCAACGGGCTCGGAGAGACAGATCAGTGCATTAGGTCAGTGACGAGTGTCTCACATGCTGTCAGTCATAGCTAGCCCTGCTTCCTGCTCTTTAACCCGGCACTTTGACCTCTGCTTCTGCTTTCTCTCAGGTGTTTAACCTGCGACTGCAGACATCAAGGCTTCAGTCACACCGAGCTTTTAGTTGGCTGTTGCTGTACAGAGCAACGTGACGACTGAGTCGGCCTGTCATGATGACACGTTCTGCTGGGCGATAAATTGTCCCAGTAATCATTACGATAGACAATGATATTGTTGCTTTGACGTCATTTTGAAGTAATATAATGACAAAGGCATAACAATGCAAGTTAATTTTGTAAAGAACACTGAAACTGGAAGCTGTTTAAAACATCCGAAATAAAACACAACATGTCGGAGTACTCTGACATATTATTTGTTGTGAATTGTGAATCATAATATAAATAAGTGACCTGAAATGGAACTGAACCCTGGCCAGTCCAGAGGCCTCCTCAGACTATTCATAGACAGAGGCAGAAGAAGCTAAATATGAGTTTTTTATTTTACATAATTTGAAGCAGGTGAAGCTGAATCTGGTTTTGGAGTAGGACCCTTCATGATGAGGACCGCTGAAACCCGGTTCAGTTCAGCAGCCAGGCTCTCTGAGCTGAATGGAAACTTAGCATCTGAAGCTTCTAACCACATCCTGCAGGCCGTGATGACGCTGACATGGCTGTCAGCTTGTAGAGCACAGGGTTGCACCTTTTTTTTTTTTTTTGCATTTGCATTTGCACGCTGGAAGATGCATCACCCACTAGCTGAAT